>NW_028270145.1:89050246-89363371 GCF_037043375.1 Chiloscyllium plagiosum | reverse complement strand
CCTTTATCAGCTAGCAGACTTGCTAAAAGATACAACATTTTTGAGAATATGTTGGTGATCTCTATGCCATACATAAGACATCCCTTTACAAAGCAAATGCCAAAGAGGAGATACTTTGACCACAAAGTTTGGAACATATTGAGAAAAAAATATTGAAGCAACAGATACCTTTGTATTGCAATCTTTTGTTTGTCTTTTGTTTTGGTAGGGTCGATTCTGATCTCCAGCATCTGCAATCCTCATTTTTGCCTTTGGTAGGATCAGGTCTAATACCATTTAAAGAGTAGATTGATCCAAAGAAGTTGACTTGTTTCATGTTGATTTTTTTTTGTTTGGGGAAATGAAACTATTTTCTTGTTGCTGCCCCAAGCTCACAAAGGTTTGTCTATTGCTCACCTTAACTTTTCCAGTGAACTGCAATATCATCAGTGATACAATTACAACCTAATTGATTCTTGCTGAGATGAACAATATGTTGTTGGAAAACTTTTTAATTAATGGATAATTCAAATTGTAAACTGAGAAAATAGTACATACCAAAAGTTGTCAGTTTCTGCAACTCCGAGGAAACATGTATGAACCAATATTCATTGTTGGTTCAAGTTTCAAAACTTGAAATAAACTCTTCAAGGGTGTGAATATTGTATGGATATCTTTTTAGTGCAGCCACTCCGGATATAAACATCCACTACAGTGCCACCTTTCAAAACAGGGCAAATAAAGGAATTGTACAAATTGAATGTGAACATTGGACTTCCAAGGTTGGGGTGTAGGTTGGGGGGAGGGGTACATCATTAAGAAGAGGTGATGGTCGAGTGGCATTATCTCTAGATTATTAATCCAGAGTCTCAGGTAATGTCCTGGTGATCTGGTTTTAAATCCTGCCATGGTAGATGGTGGAATTTGAATCCCATAAAAATATGGAATTAAGAGTCTAATGATAACCATTAACCCATTGTCGTTTGTTGGAAATATCCATCCGGTTCATTAATGCCCTTTAGGAATGGAAACTGTCATCCCTCCCTGGTCTGGCCTATATGTCCCACAGCAATATGGTTGGCATTTTACTTCTGTCTGGGTAATTAGGAATAGTCAATAAATTCTGGGCCCAGCCAGCAATGTATTTATCCTGTGAAGGAATAAAAAAAACTTTCAGATGCAATTCGCCACCACCATTAAAGTTACCAATTAAATAAAATTAGCTTGGATAGAGGCTAGTCAGGTCATGACTGGTCTTGATGTTGCAGTCTGAAGTATTTGGTGCTGGAATTGACATATTGGCTACTTTGTGGATTGTAGGAATATGTAGATCCATGCATGCTGGTAGACAAATAATAGCTGGTCCATCTGTTTCAATGATGTAAAATGTTTCAGGTATCCATGCTAAGCAAAAATGTATAAGGGCGGCAAGGTAGCTCAGTGGTTAGCACTGCTGCCTCATAGCACCAGGGTCCCAGGTTCCATTCCAGCCTTGGGTGATTGTGTGGAGCTTGCACATTCTCCCTGTGTCTGTGTGGGTTTCTTGCGGGTGCTCGGTTTCCACCCACAGTCCAAAGATGTGCAGGTCAGGTGAATTGGCCATGCTAAATTGCCCATAGTGTTAGGTGTATTAATCAGAGGAAAATGGGTCTGGGTGGGTTACTCTTCGGAGGGTCGGTGTGGACTGGTTGGGCCGAAGGGCCTGTTTCCACACTGTAGGGAGTCTATTCTAATCAAAAAATCCGTACCATGTCAGACCAGTTGTAAACAGTTAACATATCATGCGCCAGCATTGTTGGCCTGTTTCCTGAGTCCATCGGGTGGAAGATGTGCTAAGGGATAACATTTGCATCAATGTCAAACATGGCTTATAGTAGACACTGTCCATTCCTTTTAAGGTACCTCACTTCGTTGAAGGTAGTGCCTTTAGCCTTTCTGATTACATCTATATGGTATTCCAAATTGATCACACATATTCTCTAACTGGGATTTTTAAGATGTAACATTGCAGTTATCCATTTGAATTTTATCGACGTACTTTCATGGCCTGAGATGGGAATTTGGAAACATCATTGACATTGTTCCTTGGTTGCCTTTTCTTTATATGCTGCTGTGGAGAATTATATTCCACATGTGATTTTTTTCTAAACACTTGGACTTCTTCTAATGTATTCTTTTGTAGAGCATAGCTTGCACACATCACAAAATACGAGACATTGTTTTTTTTTAAATTAGATTACATTACAGTGTGGAAACAGACCCTTAGGCCCAACAAGTCCACACCGACCCGCCGAAGCGCAACCCCCCCATACCCCTTACCTAACACTACGGGCAATTTAGCGTGGCCAATTCACCTGACCTGCACATCTTTGGACTGTGGGAGGAAACCGGAGCACCCGGAAGAAACCCACGCAGACACTGGGAGAACGTGCAAACTCCACACAGTCAGTCGCCTGAGGCGGGAATTGAACCTGGGTCTCCGGCGCTGTGAGGCAGCTGTGCTAACCACTGTGCCACCGTGGTGAATGAAACAATCCACATCACAGTTATTACACTTGTCAGTGTTGCTGCCATGCTCCAAATGTTTTGAGTTTGTGGCCCTCTCCTAACAATACATTGATGCTATGATCTTTATGTTTGTCCAGTAGTACTTGTATACCTAACTTGTATAGCTAACAATTACCAGTTCCATTAGTCTTTGTGTCATTTGTGTCATCATCTGCCTGCAAATTGCTTGTTATTTTCACCTAGCTGTTGGCAGTATGGCATGAACTGAAGCCATTGAATCTTGAAATTAACTTAGACTGTAAGCTGATATTCGAAAAAATTTTAACATTTTGTTAAGATCTTTGCAATCATAACTACAAATAGGATAGACATTGATTCTTTTACAGTACTGCATTTCTAAAAAAATGAAGATAATTTTTACTGCTTGTCATTCTTTAACAGCCATCTATTGACCAATGAAGTGAAGGTTCATTTTTTTAAGTAGTTGAACTTGTGACAGAATGTCACTGGAGTGCCAATCCATGTTCAGATAATTGCTTTCCATCCCCAACATATTTATTGCCTTGTGCTCTTTGACTATTACAAAAGATCAATTATTTGGTATTTGACTTTGTTTTTCTTTGTTTCTCTCCTAGATGGTGGTTAGAGGTTGATGCTTTCTTACTTTTCATTTTATTTCTGCAAGGTAGAAACTTGCTGCCACAGGCCAGTTAGAATTAGAATTAGGATTAAAATTCCTACAGTGCCTCTGCCCAACAAGTCCACATCGTCCCATGAAGAGTAATCCACCCAGATCCACTCCCCTACCTTATATTTACCCCTGACTAATGCACCTAACCTACACATCCCTGAACACTATGGGCAATTTAGCATGGCCAATGCACCTAACCTGCACATGTTTGGATTGTGGGAGGAAATTGGAACATCCAGAGGAAACCCACACAGACACGGGGAGAATGTACAAACTCCACATAGAAAGTCGCCCGAGGCTAGAATCAAACCCGGGTCCCTGGTGCTCTGAGGCAACAGTGCCGAACCACAGTTAGGCTGGCAATGGTACATTTTTGGAGACTTCAAGTAGGAGATGAAAGTTTCACTTAGAAAGATCAGCCTACAATTGATGATTGGTCCAAGGTGCAAATTAGTATATTGGCACTGAGTATTAACCCTGTCAGTTAACTTCAAGTACATGCTTGACAGGAGAATGAAGACAATATTATGACCTCAAATTATTTTACTGCTTTCAACAAAATTAATGTGACAAACATAATTCAATAATATAGAAATAAAAAGCGCAAAATCTCCAAGGGCAGGGGTGTTGAATGAGCAGTTCAGAGATTGAGTTCAGTCGATATTAACTCTGAAACCATTGTTGACTTCTTTCCACTTAGGGCATGTACTTTTTCTTCTTTATTGTTTCATAACATGTGAATGTCACTGACAAGGCCAGCAATTATTGCTCATTCCTAATTCTCCTTGAACTGAGTTGCTTGCTAGGCCAATGCAGAGGGCAGTTAAGAGTCAGCCACATTGCTGTTCATCTGGAGTATACAGAAATATTTCCTCTGTTGTTGGCTGCAACATTTTGAAGATCATTGCCTGGAACAGTCGAAATAAAAACATCTCCCTTTCTCTCCCTGATTGACTAGTTTAAACCAATCGGGAACAACCTTTTCTATGCCTTTAGGGGTGGGAAACTTATAAACACAATAACCAACTCCAGCAGCTGAGAAGGAGAAGTGTTAAGTCACACAGGCAGCAGACCAGACTGAATGGAACACTAACAAAACAATGTTAATGAAGTTGGGTCTGTTTTTTTGGAATGAGGGTGTTTGAATTTTTCTTATCTTTACGTGTCCTGATTTTTATTACAGGAGTGTAATTTGGAGCAATGTGTCTAATGTTGTTTAGAGCACTTAGAAAGTGTCTCCAATAAATGTGGAAATGTTTTATGAAAGAAAAAAAAGTGCTTATGTTGGACACAGATTTCACATGTGATTCTGCTGGACGTAAAACAATTTGATGTGAAGCACCCACTTTCTGGCAGAGATCTGGTCTCTTGCTTCAAACATTTGAATGGTTGTACAATTTTGGACCCTCAAAAGGGATTGTTCTGCTTTTTTGGAAAGAAAATGTGTTCTGATTTTGCAGTGTGGTTTAGCTAATAAATACAGTTATGATGTTTTATAAAAGTCTCTTACGTTTGTTCTGGTGTATTTAAAAATGTACGATTTATATGATAAGATCTGTCTCATAGCACATGCAACTCTTCACACAGATCTTTTTCTTTTACGAAAGGGGCACTTGTCCACACTTGAGAAATGATGGGCTGAATATTTGCCACAGAGCTTGGAAGCAGGACGTGGGTTTAAAGTTAGGACTAGGGTCAGAAGCTCTCCTCTGGTGGGATCCTGATTAAACAATCAAAAATTTGCAGATAGGCTTCAACACAAATGGAGTTCATTTAGCTCATTGTGTGTGTCTTGGCCCTCTTCAGGAGAAATTTACCCAGTGCTGTTCCCCCACCTTTTCCCCAAAGCCTTGCACATTTTTCCTTTTCAAATAATGAACCAATTTGCTTCTTCATCCCTTAACAAAATCTACCTTCATCACACTCTCAGGCAGTGCATTCCAAATCTTAACTGCTCAGTGCAAAAAAAGTTGCCTGTTTTGCCAATTTCCTTAAAGCGTTACCTTCTGTTCCTTGATCTAGTTAGTAATAGGAACAGTTTCTTCCTTATTAACCAGGCTACTCATAACTTTTAATACCTCTACCAAAGTTATTCACAATTGTCTTTCCTCAAAGATGGACAGTGCCAACTATTTCAAGCTATGTAGCTGAAGTTCCACATTTGTCAAACAGTTCTTATGAATATTTTGTACTTTTAAATCCCTTCATTAATCTCCTTACTGCCTTCACATCTTTCCTAAAGTTGGGTGCTCAGAACTCAATGCAATTCTTCAGTTGATGTTGGACTATTTCAGATTTTCACAAGGAGAAGGTCTTAATTGGTGTGATTCCTCTCCACACAGCCGATACAATTTAGAATCAAAGAATCCCGAAGTGCATGATAAGGCCATTTGGCCTAACATGTCTCTACCAACTGTCCAAAGAACATCTCACCTAGACCCAACACCCCACCCTATCCCCCTTGGTGTACCCTAGGTATATCAGATGAAGTGTGGGAAACATTTGGAATTCCACAGAAGCAATCACTGAGGATATTTGTTCCCCTGAAGGAGACGCTTGTAGTGTTTGTCAAAATCAGCTAGTGTACGAGAGAGAAGTGAGATGCCACATGGAAGCAAAGTGCCTGCCACCAGGGTGGGACTGACCTGCATGTCTTCCTGGAGAGAGGGAAGGGAAATCCTCTTCTTATAGAGAACTGCAAAAAACAAAATGCTACCTCCTGTGCAGCATGGTCCAGTCTCTGTTCAATGTCTCCTACCAGAGTTCTTCATCCTCAAACTGAGTGAATTCTGCAAAAATAAAATGGCTACCGCCACAACAATGCATAGTTATGGCCCATAATGAATTTGAAGAGCCGAAGATGTCATTGAGCTATTTGAGAGATTTAAATAAATACACAGTCTGATGATCAGTAAATTTCCAACAGGCACCAGCAAAGAGGAAAAGATCAGCTATGTTATTCTGTGAGCTGGGGACAAATTGTTAAATTTGCTCAGTAGCTGAGAAATGAGCAAGTGCAATAGTAAAAACTGAGACAGAAAGCTTGAAAGTCAGCACACATCTCTGGATAGATAATTGAATCCACTAATATTGAATTTTAAAGGTTGAGGCAGGAAGTAGGGTGAGTCTGTCGACAATTATCAAAATTCATTAATGCAGCCAGAAAATGCAAATTCAAGAAAATGGATAAAAGACTGATAGATCAGCTCATTTTTGCATACCCTGGTCTCCAAAATAATTTGATTAGAAAGGACAGGCTTGCAATACCACAGGCTGTAAACAACAGCCAAAACACATGAAGCCATGAATAGGCAGCGAAAGATGTGGAGAACCTAGGCAGCTTGCCTTCAATTAAATGAAAGAAAAGGAAACGGGGTTAATTAAATAAAACAGCAAAGAGGAATGCATATCAGACACAGAAAAATACATGCAGTACTTATGAGGGAACCTCTGAAATCACAGGTAGGATCTGTGAGCACATGAATTCACAGAAGAAGGAACTACCTTGCAAATATCCTCTATCAACAGCACATGGGCTGCAGCAGTTAAAGAAGGCAGCTCACCACCACCTTCTCAGGATCAACTAGGGATGGACAATGAATGCTGGCCAGCTCGTAACATCCAGATTCCATGAGACAATAAATAAAATAAAACATGGATCAAATTGCAGAGCTTGTGGAATGCCCCAATCACTGGAGAAAAGATGTGCAGAATAATGAAAGAAGGCAGCATAGAACTTCTCAGAGGCAGAACAACCAGTTGAATAAAGAGAAAAAGAAAACAAGATATTCAGATTCGAGATGAAAATGAGTTTGAAAATGATACCAGCAATGATCATTCGTTCTTGTTCATTTGTTGACAGACATGTCTGACATATATGACAGATATCTGTGACCATGTACCTTGAGGAGTCACAGTCTGCCTTGGCACTGAACAAAGAAGAACAAAAAAAAATTTACAACCCAGGAACAGGCACTTCGGCCCTCCAAGCCTGAGCCGATCTAAACCTGTTGGCCATTTCCTAAGCATCTGTATCCCTCTGCTCCCCAACTGCTCATGCATCTGTCCAGACGCATCTTAAATGAATCTACCGTGCCTGCCTCTACCACTTCTGTTGACAATGTTCCAGATGTCCACCACCCTCTGTGTGAAGTACTTGCCGCGTGTATCCCCCTTAAACTTTCCACCTCTCACCTTGAAAGCATGACCTCTCATTATTGTATCCTTCACCCTGGGAAAAAGCTTGTCTCTATCCACCCTGTCTATACCCTTCATAATTTTGTAAACCTCAATCAGGTCCACCCACAATCTCCTTTTCTCGAGTGAAAATAAACCTAACCTACTCAAGCTCTCTTCATAGCTAGCACCTTCCAGACCAGGCAACATCCTCGTAAACCTTCTCTGAACCCTCTCCAAAGCGTCCACAACCTTTTCGTAATGCGGTGCCCAGAACTGTACACAGTATTCTAAATGCGGCCGAACCAATGTCTTGTACGATTTTAACATGACTTGCCAGCTCTTATACTCAATACCCTGTCCGATGAAGGCACCCATACTTTATCCCTTCTTGACCACTCTATCCACCTGTACAGCAACCTTCAGGGCACAATGGACCTGCACTCCCAGATCTCTGTGCCCATCAAACTTTCCCAAGGCTCTTCCATTCATTGTATAATTTGCTCCAGAATTAGACTTGCCTAAATGCATCACCTCACATTTGTCTGGATTGAACTCCATCTGCCACTGTTCTGCCCAACTCTCCAGTCTATGTATAATCCTCCTGTATTCTCTGACAGTCCCTTATGCTTTCTGCCACTCCACCAATCTTTGTGTCATCTGCAAACTTGCTGACCATACCAACAGTGCCCTCTTCTAGATCATTTATGTATATTACAAACAACAGTGTCTCCAATACAGACCCCTGTGGAACACCACTGGTCACCTTTCTCCATTTCGAGAAACTCCCTTCAACTACTACTCTCTGTCTCCTGTTGCTCAACCCTCGACCATGACCCCACCCCCCATCACCAAACCATCATCTCCCAGACCACACAGAACCTCATCACCTCAGGAGATCTCCCACCCACAGCTTCCAACCTCATAGCCCGGGAACCCCGCACTGACGGTTCTCCTCCTTCCCAAGATCCACAAGCCTGACCACCCTGGCCGACCCATTGTCTCAGCCTGTTCCTGCCCCACTGAACTCATCTCTACCTACCTCGATACTGTCCTATCCCCCCTAGTCCAAGAACTCCTCTCATACGTTTGAGACACCACCCATGCCCTCCACCTCCTCCAAGACTTCCGTTTCCCCGGCTCCCAACGCCTCATCTTCACCATGGACATCCAATCCCTCTACACCTCCATCTGCCATGACCTGGGCCTCCAAGCCCTCCGTTTCTTCCTCTCCCGACGTCCGCAACAGTACCTTTCCACTGACACTCTCATTCGTTTGGCCGAACTGGTCCTCACCCTTAACAATTTCTCTTTCGAATCCTCTCACTTCCTTCAAACCAAAGGGGTAGCCATGGGCACCCATATGGGCCCCAGCTATGCCTGTCTTTTTGTTGGCTACGTAGAGCAGTCTATTTTCCATAGTTACACCGGCACCATTCCCTCCTCTTCCTCTGCTACAGTGATGACTGCATTGGCGCCACCTCATGCTCCCGGGAGGAGGTTGAGCAATTCATCAACTTCACCAACACATTCCACCCTGACCTTAAATTTACCTGGACCATCTCTGATACCTCCCTCCCCTTCTTGGACCTTTCCATCTCCATTAATGACAACTGACTAGACACTGACATTTTTTACAAACGCACCGACTCCCACAGCTACCTGAATTACACCTCTTCCCACCCTACCTCCTGCAAAAATGCCATCCCGAATTCCCAATTCCTCCGCCTCCACCGTATCTGCTCCCAGGAGGACAAGTTCCACCACAGAACACACCAGATGGCCTCCTTCTTTAGAGACTGCAATTTCCCTTCCCAGGTGGTTAAAGATGTCCTCCAATGCATCTCGTCCACATCCCATCCCTCCAACCATAACAAGGACAAAACCCCACTGGTGCTCACTTTCCACCCTACGAACCTTCACATAACCCGAATCATCCGCCGACATTTCCGCCACCTCCAAATGGACCCCTCCACCAGGGATATATTTCCCTCCCATCCCTTTCTGCCTTCCGCAAAGACCGTTCCCTCCGTGACTACCTGGTCAGGTCCACACCCCCCAACAACCCACCCTCCCATCCTGGCACCTTTCCCTGCCACCGCAGGAATTGCAAAACCTGTGCCCACACCTCCTCCCTCACCTTCATCCAAGGCCCTAAAGGAGCCTTCCACATCCATCAAAGTTTTACCTGCACATCCACCAATATCATTTATTGTATCCGTTGCTCCCGATGCGGTCTCCTCTATCTTGGGGAGACTGGACGCCTCCTAGCAGAGCGCTTTAGGGAACATCTCTGGGAAACCCACACCAATCAACCACACCGCCCTATGGCCCAACATTTCAAATCCCCCTCCCACTCAGCCGAGGACATGCAGGCTCTGGGCGTCCTTCACTGCTGCTCCCTCACCACCCGATGCCTGGAGGAGGAATGCCTCATTTTCCGCCTCGGAACACTTCAAACCCAGGGCATCAATGTGGACTTCTTCAGTTTCCTCAATTCCCCTTCCCACCTCACCCCAGTTCCAAACTTCCAGCTCAGCACTGTCCCCATGACTTGTCCTACCTGCCTATCTTCCTTTCCACCTATCCACTTCACCCTCCTCTCTGACCTATCACATTCATTCCACCCCCATTCACCCATTGTACTCTTTGCTATCCTCCCCCACCCTCCTCCCTGACCTATCACCTTCATTCCCACCCCTAGTCACCTATTGTACTCTATGCTACTTTCTCTCCACCCCCACCCTTCTCTGATTTATCTCTCCACCCTTCAGGCACTCTGCCTGTATTCCTGATAAAGGGCTTCTGCCCGAAACATTGATTTTCCTGCTCCTCCGATTCTGCCTGAACTGCTGCGTTTTTCCGGCACCACTCTAATCCAGTTCTTTATCCACCTAGCTAGAACACTCTGCACACCATATGACTTCACTTTCTCCATTAGTCTACAATGGGGAACCTTATCAAATGCCTTACTAAAGTCCATGTATATGACATCAACAGCTCTTCCTTCATCTAACAACTTGGTCACTTCCTCGAAGAACTCTATCAAGTTGGTAAGGCACGATTTCCCCCGCACAAAACCATGTTGCCCAACACCGATAAGCTCATTCCTTTCCAAATATAAATAGATCCTATCTCTCAGTACCCTCTCCAGCAACTTCCCCAAAACCAGTGTCAGGCTCACTAATCTGTAGTTACCTGGAATATCCTTACTACCCTTCTTGTACAGGGGGACATCATGAGTAATCTTCCAGTCCTCCGGCACTTCACCTGTATTTAAGGATGTCACAAAGATCTCTGTCAGGGCCCTAACTATTTCCTCTCTCACCTCCCCCAGCAACCTGGGATAGATCCCATCTAGTCCTGGGGATTTGTCCATCTTAATAACCTCTTGCATACCCAACACATCTTCTCTATTTATGGCACCGTGATCCAGACTAATCAAACTTCTATCTCTAATCTCAAGATTCATCATGTCCCTCTCCTCAGTGAACACTGATGCAAAGTAATCATTCAGAATCTCACCCATTCTCTCAGGTTTGGCACACAGCCTTCCTTCATTATCTTTTAGTGGTCCAATCCTTTCTCTAGTTACTCATTTGCTTCTTATATAAGAATAAAATGCTTTGGGATTTTCCTTAATTCTGTTAGCTAAAGCTATTTCATGACCCCTTTTAGCCCGCTTGATTCCTTGGTTAAGACTTGTCCTACTCTTCCGATATTTCTCCAGTGTCCGTTCTGTTCTCAGCTGCTGAGACCTTATGTACACTTCCCTTTTCCTCTTGGCTAGTCGTACAATTTCTCCTGTAATCCACGGTTCACAAATTTTGCCCTTCCTATCCTTGGCCTTCAATGGGACATGCCTATCCTGCACTAACTTTAACCTATCTTTGAAAGCCTCCCCTCTCAAATGTGGACTTCCCTTCAAAAAGCTGTGCCCAATCCACATTTCCCAGCTCTTGCCTAATTTGGATATAATTGGCCTTTGCCCAGGTTAGCACTCTTCCCTTAGGACCACTCTCTTCTTTATCTATTAGTAATATAAACTTACAGAATTGTGGCCACTGTTCCCAAAGAAATCCCCTACTGCACCTTCTACCACTTGTCCTGGCTTGTTCCCCAGTACCAGGTCCAATATGGCCCCTTCCCTCGTCGAACTATTGACATACTGCTCTAGAAAACTCTCCTGGATGCTGCGTACCAATTCTACTCCATCCAGACCTCTGATGCTAAGTGTATCCCAAGTCAATGTTGGGAAAATTAAAATCTCCCATCACCACTATTCTATTGCCTCTACATCTTTCCATAATCTGTTTACCTATTGTTCTTCTACCTCACGCTCACTGTTGGGAGGCCTGTAATACAGCCCCAACAATGTAACTGCACCTTTCTTATTTCTCAGCTCCACCTGTAATGCCTCACTACCCAAGACCTCCATAGTGTCCTCCTTTAGCACAGCCGTGATATCTTCCCTGACCAGCAATGCAACTCTACCCCCACTTTTACTTCCCTCCCTGTCCAATCTGAAACGTCTATATCCTGGAACATTTAATTGCCAATCATCATGCCCTTCCTTCAACCAAGTCTCTGTGATGGCAATAATGTCATATTACCAGGCACCAATCCAAGCTCTAAGCTCATCTGCCTTACACACTATACTCCTTGCATTAAAGTAGATGCATTTCAGGCCATCAGTTCTTTTGTGCTCACCTGCTTTCTGCCTAATCTTCCCTTTATTAATGCTATCTTCATAATTCTTACAGTCTGCAGTCTCCACCTCACTGCCTACTTGTTTTCTCTTCTGGTCCCCAGTTCCCTGCCACATTAGTTTAAAACCTCCCCAACAGCAGTAGCAAAAACTCCCCCAAGGACATTGGGTCCGGTCTGGTTCAGATGTAGACTGTCCCTTTTGTGATAGTCCCACCTTCCCCAGAACCGGTCCCAGTGTCCAACAAATCTGAACCCCTCCCTCTTACACCATCTCTCAAGCCACATGTTCATCCTGCCTATTTTTTCATCTCTGCGCTGGCTAGCACGTGGCACTGGTAATAATCCCGAGATCACTACCTTTGAGGTCCTCCCCTTTAACTTCTCTCCTAGCTCCCTGAATTCTTCTTTCAGGACCTCATCTCGATTTCTACTTATATAGTTGGTGCCTATATGCACCAAGACAACTGGCTGTTCAGCCTCCCCTTTTAGAATGGATCTCAGTCAATGAAAAGTAGCTGTTGGTGGATGATCGTTTGTTGAGGTTTTAGCACCAATTGATTATCTGGAATCTTACAACATGGAAACAGACCTAACTAATCCATGCTAACCATGCTCTTAAACTGAACTAGTCCTATTTGTCTACAATTGATCCATATGCTCCAATCTTTTCTTATTCATGTACTTATCCAAACCTCTTTTAAATGTTGTACCTGTTGCTGCATCCACCACTTCCTCTGGCAGTTCATTCCACACACAAGCCACTCTCTGTGTAAAAGCCTCTGATATCATTTTTAAATCTTTTTCTGCCCACCTTAAAAAAATGCCCCCAGTTTTGAACTCTTCCACCCGAGGGAAAAGGACCCTTGTTAATCACCTTTTCTATGCCCCTCATGATTTTATAAATCTCCATAAGGTGACTCGTCTAACTCCTAGGCTTCAGCAAAAGATGTCCCAGCCTATTTTTATAAATCAAACCCTCCATTCTGGGCAACATCCCTCATTACATAGCTCTTCTCACAACATCAAGATGTCCTAATGTGCTCCACAAACAATTAAATACTTTGAAATGCAGTCACTGTTCTAATGTGGGAAATGTGTGTACAGCAAGTACCCACGTGCAGCAAAATGATAATAATCAGCTAATCTGTTTTAGTGATGTTCCACAAGGGGTAAGTATTGGCCAGTGGAACCTACCCCTGGTGAGTCTACAGTCTGAACTTCATATTGGTTGAACAGTCTTTTCATTACAGACTGTCCAGAATTGCATACGATGCTCAAATCATGGCCTAATCAATGTTTCATGTGTTTTTATTATAACTTCATTATTCTTGCATTTTACATTCTTATTTATAAATCTAAATTTTGGTGTCTTCAATGATTTTATTCACTTTAATGTACACTTTAGAAAATACTCTGTACACTTTAGTATCTTTCATCAAAATTGAAAATGCTTTCTTAATGTTAGCCAACATAAATCAACTTGATCTCTTGCTTTTTGATTTTTTTGTCTGTTACATTAATTCTCCTTTCATTATTTACGAGTACATCACCTTCTTAAACATTTCTATTTAACTTGTTTTGTCTAACAGATTTGCTAATATGACTTGGAAGCTGTCTGCTCTGATTGCTGTACTTGCATATTAATAAAAGTGATCCAGGTGGGAGATATTAACCAAATTACCTGGTTAACAGCAAAATCCTGTTCTATTATCTTATAAAATGAGAAGTATTTGGCAACTAAGCACTGTGGCTAATACCTCCCACCTGGAAGCTTTTTATTGGTACACAAGTAAAACAATCAGGGAGAAAAGCTTCCCCTGCAACATTAATGAGTCCATTAGATTGAAGACAAGCAAACCAGGGGGACATGCCAAATGACCTGGAATCAAACAAAATGAGAAGACAAAAAAGTGAATAGAGCTTTTAGAGAGGCCAAGAGGGAGAAATCGAGGAAAATGAAGCTTCATCTTTCATATCAAAAGATGTAATGTTCATTTGCAATTTTAAATGAAATTGTGATGATTAATTTAATTATGCCTTGCATTGTTTAGTAAACATGTATTTTTCTGAGCCAGAAAGTTGTGGGAAATCATATCTCAAAATTACAAACTATGTATGTCATGATTTTTCAGTTAGTGGATTGCTTTCTAGAATCTTCTGAATGGGCATATAGCCCTATGTGTTCTGGACTAAATAACGCTAGCTGAGTTTCTATAATCATACATCAGTAATTTATTTTAATTCGTTGGGACTATTCTTGTAAGAATAATGAAATGATGTACTACCAACTTTTGCCAGTTAAGAAGATTTGAAGTGTATAGTAAACATCATACAAATGATTGATTGATTGATTGATTGTTCAGTGACTTTTGTCAAAGGCAATTGTGGTGGACGTTCCTTTTACGGCATATTGGCAACTGGAAGGGAATTTTGTGGGAGTTGCCCATCGGAGGTATATCGACTGCTTAAAAGTGATACTCAAAACCGGAAAATGCAGATACATAATTGGGAAAATCTTGCTCAAGATTACATTAAGGGTTAAAATATTTTGGGTATTACATTAGACTAGGACAAAGAGTCGGTGTGTTGTAAATAGAGTGAATGCAAGAATCATGGAGATCTGTAACAATCTGACAGAAATCTAGTAAGCTTAAGACCTGGGCGGCACGGTGGCACAGTGGTTAGCACTGCTGCCTCACAACACCAGAGAGCCGGGTTCAATTCCCGCCTCAGGTGACAGTGTGGAGTTTGCGCATTTGCGCATTCTCCTCGTGTCTGTGTGGTTTTCCTCCTACAGTGAATTGACCATGCTAAATTGCCTGTAGTGTTAGGTGAAGGGGTAAATGTAGGGGAATGGGTCTGGGTGGTTTGCACTTCGGTAGGTTGGTGTGGACTTGTTGGGCCGAAGAGCCTGTTTCCATACTGTAAGTAATCTAATCTAAACTGCTTTCTTGTGCTGACCAGCACAGCATCCGTTTGTGCCAAAATATAAAAGCTACCACAAATAAATATTCCAAACAAAATCTGTAAAAGAGAACATGTCATATTGCATACAAAAGTCAATGCAATTGTGCATTCTGGCTGCAATATAGGTAGTGGAAAATTTGGTGACTCTTCATGAGGACATTGCAGATGGCCTTTGAAAATGAAAAGCAGCTAGACAAGGGCCTAGCAGGACTGGCTTCAGACTGCATCATATCAACATGTAAAACAATAGGTTGGCTGGCAGACAAACAACAACCAGGGCACTGGCAGGAATGGAAGAGTTGGGATTGAGCAAGGTCATGAAGAAAGCCTTTCTCATTCAGATGGTTCTTGGTATCTGACATTTGCTGCACCGTTTGGAGGATGAAATCCTCGAGCAAACCATCAACATGGTCTGGGACAAGAAGAAGACTCTCATCATCCTCAGACACCTCCAGTTGGCCATGCGCAATGACAAGCTCCTGGGAAAGGTGACCATCACTCAGGGACGGGTGCTGCCTAATCTCCAGGCAATGCTACTGCCTAACAAAGGTGCTACTGAAAAGTGGAGAATGAGACAAACTTTTGTTTAGATCTCCACCTGTGACTTTGTAGCCCAAAGATCACAGACTAGGTTTGAATGAGAAGCTAATTTATTCAGCTAGCATAGATATGATTGGCTGAGTGGCCTCTTTATCCATGCTGCAACATTCCCATAGTTTCCATATTGTCTTCGTGACCACATAAAGCAGGATTCTGTTCCATGGAGCCATCCCTATTTCCTCTGGCTGGCGTCTCTACAATCCCAGTGATCTGGGATCACAGAGGGAATTGCTGTGAAGCCCTCAGTAAGTCCCTTTACAAGCTAGAATATACAGCCATGATGGCAGCTGTCCACCTTTGCATGGCATTATGGAGGTGTATCCATTATTATTCCCTTTTTTGAGCATGTATAACTAAAAGAATGTGAAAACTGGTTTATTTGAAGGATGGATAATGTCTGATTTTTTTTAGATAAAATTTACTGAAAGGACACTTCGGACATTTAAAAATAAACACTAACTGGAAGAAACAATTCATTTAAGTTAAACAACTGGAACTTTTATATACCATGGAACCGTTTCAACCTGTTCATAGTCACAAACCCAGAAATGTGTTTTCTCTATCTTTTATTTTTGGAAATTGTTTACTCAGTTGGATATAACCTGTGCAGAGAAATGCCAGCCAACATATTATTTGTCATCTTTTTAGAAACCCTTTTTGAAATACCAGTGTAACAGCTTAAAAAACTTGGTGCAGAAATTTTCCAGACAAGCCTTTGGATGACTACTGCTCAGCATCCCCCTAAATGAACTGCTTCCTAAAAGATCCCAGTGACAACCACATGTCAAGTGACCTGTCCAGGATGCCAGACCAAAAACCATCTGAAGCAGCTTATATCTTTTGCTTTTCTCTTTAGCCAATTCATTGGTAATTCTTTAATGTATTTTTTTGAAAAAGTTGATCTCTATTGAGAGTTTTTTTCTCTAACTCATGCATGGATATCAAGTTATTCAAAATGGATGATTGAATTTTCATTTTAGAATGTTCCTCAACTTTGCATCATTGGATGAATTCTGCTGTTAAAATAAATTTTATTAAAGAAACCTAATCAATGGATTCATTTTGTATTATGGAACCAATTTAGCGTATAAATGGGGGAAAAAATGTAAATGTTGTGAACAGTGAAGGAGTGGAGCAAGAGAGGGACAGTGCAATCTTCTAACCCTGGTTGTGACAATGAGAGCAATCTAAAATTTGTCCAGCATTCAGATATTGGGTGGCCACAGTTTGTGCTTCAATGGAAACTGTGACATCTTCTATTAGACACTGCATGAAAATTGAATACATGCTGGTGGAAATTAAGTTATCACATTGATACCAGAAAGGGTAGGCTTGAAACTCTACACAAAGCTATATTCCCGCTTTGTGGCTGGAATTCTTCTAGTTGGGAAAGAGGAGGAGCAAGTGCAGTCCAGTATGGGAAGAGAGACAGTGGTGGGAGCTAAAAGATAGTGGCAATGAGCTGCTTCATGTTTCTGACTGCAGAACCAAAGTGGAATGTCACAGAAAAACAGGTTGGTGTTTGGTAGATATAATCTATGCTCCTCTTGATTGACCATTTGGTTTAAATCAGAAATGATCATCACAGCTGAAAAGTATACTTAAATAGAATAGAAGTAGTTAGGCAGGTGATATTTTGCAACTGCAATATGTGGGATCTGCTGGTCACCCATGTGACCCATGGTGACCACATCTACAGCTGTGTGTTGGCTGCTTGAGGAACTTTGGCTCAGATTGAATGAACTGCAGACACTGTGATACATCAGGGAGGGGGAGACTTACATAAAAATATTTCAGAGAATAGTCAAACCCAAGAAGGTTTGGGTGCAAACCTTCTTGGTTTGCCCGTAGTGTTAGGTAAGGGGTTAATGTAGGGGTATGGGTGGGTTGCGCTTCGGCGGGGCGGTGTGGACTTGTTGGGCCGAAGGGCCTGTTTCCACACTGTAATGTAATGTAATGTAAAGAAGGTTCTAGGAGATTTGCTGGGAGAATTGACACTCCTCTGCACAAAAGATAAAGTCCTGAAGGCAGTTTTGCGTATCTGGTGCCAAAGTGAAGAAAATACCATCTGTACTAGAGAAGAAGTTGAAATAGAGGGAAAGAATCCAGTTGTCACAATCCATGGAGGTAATAACAACATACCAAGAACTAAGAAAGATGGTCTACTGAGCGTTGCTAAGTAGTTCAATATGAAATTTTAAAAAGTACAAATGTAATAATCTCCAGATTACTACCTGAACCAGGTACAAATTTATCATGGGGTAAATAGGATGAGAGAGGTAAATAATGATTGACATGGAGGGAAAATCCATTCTGATTTCTGCACTAATGCCAGGAGAAGGAGGGAACTGATACATTGGGATGGGATTCACTTGACTGTGCTGGATCCACTATTCTGGTGAATTGTATTATCAACGTTGCAGGCAGGACTTGAAACTAATTAGTTTGGGGGAAAGGTCCAATTGAAGGGAAATTTAAAAAAAAGAAACGAGACTGGGAGCTCAACATTCAAGGATATTTGGCATTCTCAAAAAATTAGCCAGAATGGAAAATGCGAGGATAGCATTAATAAAGAAAGATAAGTGTGTTTGAGTAGTGATAGAGATGCAATAGATCATAATGTTGAACCATTTTAAGTGGCAATGAGGAATAGCAAGAGAAAGAAGTCACAAGTGAGAGGTGTTATTAGCCCCTGGTAAGTTGCCTCATTATAGAGGTGTGTAAAAACAGCACTGTAATTGTTATGGATGATTTTAATCTGTATATGGATAGCCAAGAGTAAGGTGGAAAATACAAATTTAGATGGTAGAGCATGATGCAATGAGGACATAAGTTTTGAGGAACTGAATGGCCTATTCCTATTATCATTTCTTATGTTCTTACTCTCCTTGACATTGCAGTCTTTCTAATAGAATCCCTATGGTGTGGAAGCAGGTCATTCAGCCCATCAGGTCCACACCAACCCTCCAAAGAGGATCCCACCTAGACCCATCCCATCCCTGTATCCCTGCAATTCCCATGGCTCATCCATCTAGCCAGCACATCCTTGGACATTATGGGCAATCATCCTGTAACCACACCTCTGTAAAAGCTATTAAGTCATTCATTTCTTTGTGTACAGTCAACTCATCTATCTCATTAGAAATGTTGCATATATTCAGATAAACAGCCTTATGTTTTCACTTTTATCATTATTATTTATGCTGGTTTTACTTTCTGCTGCATTCTTCTGCATAGAGTTTGCCCCTTCCTGTCACACTTTGATTGTCATGCATTTCTTCAATACCCTGCACTTCTGGTCTCTTGTTTCTTTTTTTAAAATATGTTGCTCGGCTACCTCTCAGCCTCCTTCTGAGTCCACTGCAGCAGATCTTGTGTGAACTGATCTTCCAGTGAGTTTGCATAGGCAACTCATGCTTAGGCAACTCATCACATATCAATCTTCCTTCCCACCTATCCGCTCCACCTTCCTCTCCGACCTATCACCTTTACCCTTTCCTCCATCTACCTATTGCACTCCCAGCTACCTTCTTCCTAGCCCCACCCCTTCCCATTTATCTCTCCACCCCAAGGCTTCTTGCCTGAACATGGATTTTCCCGCTCCTCAGATGCTGGCTGATCTGCTGTGCATTTCCAGCACCACTAATCTTAAGTCATGCTCAGTGTCTTACTACATGTAGTCTCGACCTCTATGATATTCTCAATATTTTGCACACTATCATTGTCTGAGCTGGTGTTTGCAAGTATTATATTGAGTGATGCACCTTTTTTTAACTCTGCCACTTGCTGTTTCTCCTCTTCCTGGCCAGATTGCACTTCATAGTATAAGATAATCATGCTGGGAGCAAGTTAGAAGTGTGTGCTTATATCATCTGCACCTCGATAATCAGAGGGGAGTCGGGGATGAGGTGATGCTGGTAGGATGTGCAAAGAAGGATTAGGTATGTGCACAATTGTCATCATTAATAGCTTAGACCATATTGTGTATCACATCCTCAGCAAAGGACATCTCAACACCTTTTTTCCATGGGGTTAATACATAATGATATGGTTCATGTATGTCATCTATTGTTGACTCTGAGCCTGCACCAATTTGTGAAATGATTGAAAATTGGTTGGTGAGTTTTATGGGTGTGATCATTTGTGCAGTATTTGAGAGTGCATTTGGTATGATATAATGCTTGAAAATGCACTTCTGGTGGCTCAGTAGTTAGCACTGTTGTCGGGCAGTGCCAGACACAAACTTCCCGTGTCTGCGTGGGTTTCCTCCAGGTGCTCCAGTTTTCTCCCACAGTCCAAACATGCGCAGGTTAGGTGGATTGGCTATGCTAAATTGCCCATAGTGTCGTGGGATGTGCAGGCTAGGTGGATGAGCTATGGAAAATGCAGGGATGCAGGGATGAGATGCATCTAGGTGGGATCTTCTTTAGAGGGTCGGTGTGGACTGAAGGGCTAAATGGCCTGCTTCCAAACCACAGGAATTCTATTCTATTCATCCCCCATGTGTGCAAGGACGTTGGACTACTTGTGGTGCTCCATCCACATCCATGGAGTTTACCTTTTGATATTGACCTCCATAACATCTGCTTCTCTGCCTTCTCAATATATCTCTACACTGACCCCCAGTAGGGAATTTCTTCTCCTTTGTATCTCAATCTTCAAACCTCCAGTGTGGTGCCTGGAGATATTGCAACCTGCAATCTCCCACATTGATGAAGGGCACAATGTTTTCCAAGTCAATGATGCTTTCTGAATAACTGTTAAACTTTACTCTAGTCAGGGAAATCATGTCTCACAAACTTGATTGAGTTTTTTGAAGAAGCAACAAAGAGGATTGATGAGGGCGGAAGAGTAGATGTGATCTATATGGACTTGAGTAAGGCGTTCGACAAGATTCCCCATGTGAGACTGGTTAGCAAAGTTAGATCTCATGGAATACATGAAGACCTAGCCATTTGGATACAGAACTGGCTCAAAGGTAGAAGACAGAGGGGGGTGATGGAGGGTTGTTTTTCGAACTGGAGGCCTGTCACCAGTGGAGTGCCACAAGGATCGGTGCTGGGTCCTCTACTTTTTGTCATTTACATAAATGATTTGGATGCAAACATAAGAGGTACAGTTAGTAACTTTGCAGATGATGCCAAAATTGGAGGTGTAGTGGACAGTGAAGAAGGTTACCTCAGATTACAACAGGATCTGGACCAGATGGGTCAATGGGCTGAGAAGTGACAGATGGAGTTTAATTCAGATAAATATGAGGTGCTGCATTTTGGGAAAGCAAATCTTAGCAGGACTTATATACTTAATGGCAAGGTCCTAGAGAATGTTGCTGAACAAAGAGACCTTGAAGTGCAGGTTCATAGGTCCTTGAAAGTAGAGTCGCAGGTAGGTAGGATAGTGAAGAAGGTGTTTGGTATGCTTTCCTTTATTGGTCAGAGTATTGAGTACAGGAGTTAGGAGGTCATGCTGCAGCTGTACAGGACATTGGTTAGGCCACTGTTGGAATATAGTGTGCAATTCTGTTCTCCTTCCTACCGGAAAGATGTTGTGAAACTTGAAAGAGTTCAGAAAAGATTTACAAGGATTTTGCCATGGTTGGAGGATTTGAGCTGTATGGAGAGGCTGAACAGGCTGGGCTGTTTTCCCTGGAGGGTCGGAGGCTGAGGGGTGACCTTATATGATTTACAAAATTATGAGGGGCATGGATAGGGTAAATAGGCAAAGTCTTTTCCCTGGGATGGGGAAGTGCAGAACTAGAGAGTTTAGGGTGAGAGGGGAAAGATATAAAAGAGGCCTATGGGGCAACTTTTTCACACTGAGGGTGGTACATGTACGGAGAAAGCTGCCAGAGGAAGTGGTGGAGGCTGATACAATCGCAGCATTTAAGAGGAATTTGGATGGGTATATGAATAGGAAGGGTTTGGGCCGGGTGCTGGCAGGTGGGACTAGATTGGGTTGGGATATCTGGTCGGCCTGGACTGGAGTGTCTGTTTCCATGCTGTACATCTCCATGACTCTATGACTCTTTAAGACACGCTCGATTTAAATTAATGTAATGAGGGTTAGTTTTTAAGTGGTGCTAGTCACTCACAATGTTGACCATCTGCCAATGCTTCCAGCCAATCAGTTAGCACTGAATGGACACTGAATTCATTGAAATGAGCAGGGAGCAGGAAGCCAGGAGACTGTATATATCACATTAAATATGAGGGAGTTAATGCTACACCTCCAACCCAGAACCCATTTTTGGGGGCTAGCACATTTAAGATTCACATTCTGTAGTTGTCTGACCCAGTATATCTGTTATTTTGATTGACACAATGAACATGAGCAAAACAAATTTCACTTGGATAGAAATAATAAATCCAACCTCTCTTATCAACAAAAGGATTGTTAGGATTCTGCAACGATTCTTTAATATGATCTGTGGAATACTATAGAGACATTTAATGAAATTTACATAACAACTTCCCCTCTAAGTATGTTTTCTCATTAATAAAACTGATATACCATATCTTATGAATAATAAAGAGGGCATGGGCACATTGCAATAAACATTGCTTTAATTTATTACCCAAGCAACAAAGTCATGAACCATCATATTTATATGCATTCATTTGCTTAGTGTAGCAATTAGATAACTTGGAAACAGGTCTATCAAATGACTGTAAAAGAGTTTTATGATTTTGGAATCTTCTGTTCATCCAAATGCTTGTAGCTATTGTGAATTGCCAAAGTCTTTTTTTCAGCAATGTATTTACGTGGATGACATAAGCTCATCAGAGCAATGGCGGCCATTAAATATGATATCAGTAATATTTAAGCAATGGTTGGGTGACTGTCTAATTTTGATAGGAAGTTCTTAGAAACGCATTCAAACATAAATCCAAAATATTAAAGCTGGATGCTGCTGTATATTTTATCTGTACTTTAAAAGACAGCTTTCTTAGACTAGAAATTGCTCTTGTTGATATTAGGACAGAAACACAGCATAATGTTTGCATGATATTCTATTGTATATCATTTCTGTGTAGGTATTAGCATACCAAAAATAAGCCATTTTATAATGTAATAATAATGTCTAGGCTATACAGATTTCAATAGAATTTCTTAAAAATTGATCAGTATGGAAAATTACATGGAATTTTCACGGAATATAGTCAAGTGTTCAGTAATGGAAATGATCAATTTAAATGGTTTATTTAGGAAATGACTAGATTGTCCACATCTCATTGCTATACATTAGACTTCTAAAAATATGTTACTCAGTTTGTTTAAATTTTTTTTTACATATTAATGAAAGTAATGATACAGTTATAGATTAGCATATCATCTTTCCTAATGTTGGTTTCATATTGAACGAGCTGTAGTGGAATGACATTGGAGAAACAAATGAATATTTTTGCAGTACTATTTAGTGAATGCAAATTTCTAGAACGAAACATAGCCTGCTCAGTTAACTCCAAACCATCCTGCAACCACAATGGTCCCTACTACATGTGTGTGTTTTTCTTTCTCCCCAGTAGTACATAAGGAGTTTATAGTGAGGCCTTAGCAGTGGAGATTGATTGTACAGGGGCCTTTTTCTGATCTTAACCTATTTACCAAGATCCATTCTCACAATGGCTGTTCAAAGTCTGCCATTGACAGATGGGATTTGTCACAAGGAGCTTGTTAGTGACTTCCTGTGTCTTCCATTCCTTTATCCAAAGAATGTCACCAGTAGATCTTGCCCTGGCAGTTTGTTGCACGTAGGCACTGAAATGGAAGGCAGAAGATCGGAAGTATTGAACTAATTAGAGTTATTTTCAAAAGACAGCACATTTTGAATAGATTCCCTGCAGTGTGAAAACAGGCTCTTTGGCCCAACAAGTCCACACCGACACTCCAAAGAGTAACCCACCCGGACCCGTTTCCCTGCATTTCCTCCTGACTAATGCACTTAACACTATTTGTTGAGAGCATGTTGCGTTTTTTGCAGCAATACTAATTAGGGTTGATGAGGACAATGCTGTTGATGCGGTGGTCTTCAAAAAGGAAAGTTAGTCAAATGCCACACAACAGACTTGTGAGCAATGTTAGAGCTCATGGAATAAAAGGGACAGTAACGCCATGAATATGAAATTGATTGTGTCAGGAAATAGGGTCATAAGTAGTGGATGCTTTTGCACTTGCGAAATGATACATAATGCAGTTCTGCAGAGGTTGGTGTTATGACACCGAGTCTGATGAAGGGCTGAGACCATGTGAATTTCGAGAGCGATTGGTGTAGAACTTCAAATAGGACATTGTCATGTTGGTAGAATGCATGACCAAATGATCAAAGAGTCATAGTCATAGAGTCATAGAGATATGCAGCAAGGAAACAGACCCTTCAGTCCAACTCATCCATGCCAACCAAATATCTTAAATTAATCTGGTCCCATTTGCCAGCATTTGGTCCATATCCCTCTAAACTCTTCCTATTCAGATACCCATCCAGGTGCGTTTTAACTGTTATAATTGAACCGGCCTCCACATTCTATGCACGCACCACCCTTTTTAAATCTTTTCCCTCTCACTTTAAACCTATGTTCTCCAGTTTTGAACACCCCCACCTCGGGGAAAATATACTTTGTCTATTTACTCTATCAATGTCCCTCATGATTTTATAAACCTCTTATGAGCTCACCCCTCAGCCTCTAATGCTCCAGTGAAAATAGCCCCAGTCTATTCAACCTCTCCCCATAACTCAAACCCTCCAACCCTGGCAACATCCTTGTAAATATTTTTTGAACCCTTTCAAGTTTCATAACAGCCTTCCTATGGCAGGGACACCAGAACTGCATGCAGTACTCCAATAGTGGCCTAACCAATGTCCTCCCAACATGGCCACAAGATGATCTCCTATACTCAATGCACTAACAAAGTAATTGTAACACAGAGAAGTGTGAAAAGATTTATTTTAACAGAAATAGCACAGAGTGACAGTATAAAACAAAGGAGAGAGTTCTAATAGAGGTTCAGGAGCAAAAGAACTCAGATATATACATACATAAATCCATTAAAGATAGCAGGTCAGGTTAAGAGAGCAGTTAATGAAGCATACAATAATGCATACTTTATTAATAGGAGTTTAAAGTATTGAAGCAAGGAAGTTTTGTTTAGCTTGTATTGAATGCTAAATTCACCTCAACCAGAGTTTGCATCCAGTTCTGGATATCACACTAAGGTAAAGATATGAAGACACGAGAGAGAGAATCTGAGAAAAAAATCACATGAATGTTTCCGGGGATGAAGTTTTTGTAGATAGATTGAAAAATTTGGATTGTTTAAAATCATGAGAGGTTTGCATCCCCATATGAATAGAATAAAAAGGAAAATGATTCCTATTATGGAGGATTGAGATTAGATTAAAGGTAATTGACAAAAGAAGTAATGGAAATGTGAAGAAAAACTCTTAGCTCAGCAAGTAATTAGGGTCTGGAATGTATTGCCAGAGAATATGGTGGAGGGAAGTTCAATAAAAGCATTAAGGAGGAATTGAAATAGAATTTAATAAAAAGGAAGACTCTGTAAAGCTGTAAGAAGCGGGTGGGGAAATAACACAAGATTAATTACTCCTTCAAAGATCCAGCACAGACATGATGGGCCAAACAGTCTCCTTCTGTGATGTAATTGTTCTTTGATTTTGGTGATTCTGTGACTGAACAAGTAGCAAGAGGGTAAATTTGAATTGAAAAGGTCCATAGCAAGGTCACTACTGGAATATATAATGTTGGTATGTAGTAGTTCAGAGATAAAAAATGTAAAGTATATTACTCATTAAATGCGACGATGGAATCAGAACTTCAACAAGCAGAGAAGCACATGGTTTAAAAAGCTATGCACCCAACCAGAGATGACCCAAAGTATTATGACTGCAAATTAAGGTTTAGGGATGGAATAAGATTGAGTAAGTTGTAAAAAGAAGGATAGCATGGGACATAAGAGAGGAAACTAAAAAGCAATAATAAAAAAAAACAAAAACAGACCAAAAGAATTAGTGAAAGAAGACAGGGCTATGCAACAACAATCAGAAATATACACAAAGGCAAATACAATGGAATCGATTCAAGTGCAAAGTAATACATAAAGCAAGTGCCAGATAAATAGGTATCAAATATTATATTGTATGGCAAGCTCCGGCTGTCTGGTGGTCAGTCAGAATCTGAATATTATGCAATCTGCCCAGTATATAAGTATCTCAAGATAGACTGTCCTTGTAGCAGTGGCTAAACTCCGGTTGTAGAAGGTGGAAAATAAATGAAAGCTGGTTCAATGACAGGAAACTAACATTTTGACAAGCATCCAGGGCCCAACAAGCAGAGGATGTGCCAAGCTAGGAGATAAAATTAGTTAACATGATAAAACTGGGATTAAGCAATCAGTGGGCTTGCCCTTCTAATTTTAATAAAACATTAAACTCTGAGGACTTTGCTCATCAATTTTTTTTTTTCTGTAAGGAAGATAGCTAATGTGCGTGAGAGGGGAATTTGCCAGAGCAATCAAGTTGAGAGATTTTCAGAGTAAATTTTGGAATCATTGCTATTCCAAGATGATTGGAAAATGGGATCTTCTCAGAAGTGAAAAGATCTCCTAATTAGAATATGAAATACTTTGTTAATTTATGGTGAAGAGGGAAGGAGAGGAAGTTATTACTCAGATAGCAAGCAGTGGAAGTGGGTGGTACCAGTGGAAACCGACTTGCTGGGTTTGGGCATAGCTTTTAAAGACATGCAATATCAGGGAAGAATTGTACCAAGGAAATTATTTCTGAAGTGGTGCTTTATACCGGGGGCAATGATGGCATAGTGTAATGGCACTGAACTGGTAAACCAGAGGTTACCATGAAGGTTCCACCTTCTAGACCTCACCTCTCACCTAAGGCATGGTTAAACCACTCTGTCTGGACAGAGCAGCCCTATGGTCCTTTGGGACTGTAGCAACTTTGCATTTTTAACTTACTTAGGACAGATATATACGTTCTTGATTAGTATGATGTCAAAAGTTATGGGGAGAAGTCAGCCATAATTGAACTTGGAGCAGATTCAATGGCCTGAATGGACTAGTTCTGTTCCAGTATCTTACGGTTTTAATACAGAGACTCAAGCTGAGGCACAGGTTCAATTCCCAGTTTGCCAATTAATAAATCTGGAATAGAACTTAGTTTCAGTAATAATCACTGCAACAGTCATTATCAAATATTGTCAAATCACCCCTGGTTCGCTGACATTTTTTAGGGAAAGAAATCTTCCATTTTTACCTAGTTGGGCTTAGATGTGACTCCAGACCCACAGAAATTGGTTGTGTCTTAAAAAGCCCTGTGAAATGGCCAGACAAGCCAGGCCACTCAGTTAAAAAGGGCAATTCCACTACATCTACGTCCCAGAAGAAGAATAAGGAATAATAAATGAATTGCTGACTTGTACAGTGCTACTTTGCCCTAACTTAGTTGACTACGAAAAACAATCTTTCTTTTTACCTCTTCTAATGCTTATTTAGAGGTAAGCAGTTGACAGAAGGCTGAACTCAGATTTTACTAGTTTTTATGCCACATACTTAGTGAATAAACCTGACAGGAAGAAAAAGGAAAACATTCATGTTTGAAGATTGAGCTGAGAGAAAGTCCACATTTCCTGCTTCCTCAATGGAATCACATCTCCAGAATTGTCTTTTCATGGACAATGAGAAGACAAAGGTTCTTCCTCAAGGTGCAAATTATTTCACTCTTGTATTGTTGTACAAAAAGTGTAGAGGAAGGGACCAATTCAAATTGTTCAAGGAATTAAAGTGTCACTAAGCAAACCTTAGTGAACATGCATTTCTTTGCATTTTTAATGCAGCCATGAAACAATTGAAGGATTTCTTTGGTGAAATACATCTAAAAGTTTAAAGACACAGTACATGTTTCATGGTTGATGTAAAGACTTTAATTCACAGTAAGTACTGAAAGGTAAGGTTTGAAAGAATGCAAATTTTAATTGTCATGTGTGGTCAGCATATTATAGAAAAGAAGTATGTTTTGTCTTAACTAACTTAATGAACAGTATAATCCTAAACCAGACATCCTAGATGATGGGTCTTAGAATCTTTCCTCACAGTAGGAGGCTATTTGTCCCATTATGACTATGCTGGGTCTTTGAAACAGCTAATCAGTCTCTGTACTTTCTCCATAACATTGAAAGTTCCTCCTTTTCAAGTATATATTAAATTCCATTATGGAATTAAATGTTGAACCTCCATTAATCATATTTCATTCTCTTAACTCCTCATTTTTCCAGTCTTAATGATTTATGACTAAATGTAAGTGAACTTTGTGGAACCTGTTAGTAAAATGTATTTATGCACAGTCCAGAAGCAGCCTGAAGCAACACTTGATTTCTCACTCTCAAAGGTGCACGCTCACAATCAAGAATGTCACTCTCACTGGGAACATGTTCACCTTAGTTAAATTGGACTGGCCCCTAAAATTCAGCCTGTGTTAACAGAATATTGGGAGGGTGCATACTGATTGCACATTGGTCAGAAGTTTGAGCAACAAATTGCTCTAAACTGTTCAAGGGGAAAAATAATTAAAAAACATGTTTCATTTTTTTAACATCTCAGACATAATAATCTGTAAGCATATTAGATAGTGGTCACTTGAACATTCTGACTACTGCATATAGCACCTGAAACAAATGCTGCCTGATGAAATGAACTCATTTCCTTGGTGTGAAAATTGTCACATTGTCATTTCTTATTCCCATAGATTTAATGACTATCATGAAATAATTGGTTCTTCAATTAGAAATTTGAACATGGAATTCATACAGATTCTGGACTTACTGTGCTGAATGAGAGGAAAATTATTTTAATTTTTATTTGTATCTTACTGACCAAGTTGAAGTATTTAGTTAATATTTAGTCACAACACTTCTGTTCTTGCACGGTGGCACAGTGGTTAGCACTGCTGTCTCACAGCACCAGGGAGTAGGGTTTGATCCCACCCTCGGGTGACTGTCTGTGTGGAGTTTACACATTCTTCCCGTGTCTGCGTGGGTTTCCTCCGGGTGCTCCGATTTCCTCCCATAGTCCAAGGATGTGCAGATTAGGTGGATTGGCCAGGCTAAATTGCCAATAGCGCGCAGGCATGGTGGGTTAACCATGGGAAATGCAGGGATAGGGTAGAGGGATGGGTCTTCAGAGTGTCGGTGTGGACTCGATGGGCCAAATAGCCTGTTTCCACACAGTAGTGACTGTATTGATCTAATTCATTCACTTTACAAATCATTACAATTACTTACCAACCAACAAATGGGAAATGCCTTGATCGGCGCAGAGGCCTAACTATTTTTAAATCAGCCTGTTTGTACATGTTATGATATCCCTCCAGTGCAGGTGGGACTTGTACCCAGAACCTTTGGTGTCTCAAAGTTATAGAGAGAACCTGGAGCCAAAGGTCATTTATCCCTCTCCCATTAGAACATGAATTGTTATTTCTTGTCTGCCTTCAACAGAATGGTGAAGGTATACATATGAAACAAATGATAAGGCACAATTGCGTCTGATCAGTGAAAGAAATATAATTGCTAACTTTATACATTTTTAAAGAAATAAATGAACCTTTATTTCAAAAACATGACATCAAAGGTGCAAAGAAGTGGAGCAAACTGGCTAATTTCTTCCCCATGCCCCAATGATTTTGCTGTATTTCTTTTTACAGCTTAAGTGTTCCCAATTCAAGGAAAGTCAGTGATTTTAAAAGAATTATGATCTGTAGTAATTGATCAACAAAATCTATGCATTACCAGGCATCTAGAATATGTATTAAATGTGTACAAAATTCAATAGACCTGGTTTGCAACTAACGACATTCCATTGAGTTAACTGAAGTAAATTACTTTCATCATAATGCAAAAGTTGAAGCAAATACCTAATGGTAGATTATTTTCATCTTGACATTTTGCTTAATGTATGGCTACTTCGTACAAGCATAACACAAAGCCTCACACAAAGGAACTCTGACCCTAACCCGATTCTCCAAATCTATGGATAAGTCCAGCTCCAACAAAGCCCAACTTCAAAAACAACGCCTGGATACAGCCTACTTGATTGACACTCCATCCACTACTGATGTAAACTGGCAGCAAGGTACACCATCTACAAGATGCACTGTAGCAGCCCCTTCAAAAGCATCTTCCAAACCTTCAATTTCCAATCACCTAGAAAGACTAGGACACAAAAGGCACAACACTTGACCAGTTCCCCTCCAAGCCACTCACCATTCCTTCATCAAAATCCTAGAAATCGCTTCCAAACAGCATTGTGGATGGACATACCCTGGTTAGACTGCTGCCATTCATGAAAGCAGCACCCTATCATCTTTTCTGAGGTGATTAGGAATGCATAATAAATGCTGGCCTTAGCCAGGGATATCCATACCCTGCAAACAAATTTAAAAGAAAAACTTACTCGATATCAAGTTATTAGAAAGAAGGGTCTGAATTTTTTTCAGGCTGTCATGACAGAAATTATGAGAGCTGGGTCCACATAATCGAAAATCAGTCTCCCAGCAATGGCAGAGTCTCCTCCCGGCTAAGTCAGAGGCCAAAAGTGGTTAGTGCATGGTTCTCAGCTACAGCTGGCAAGATTGGGTTTCTTTGCTATCAGGCACTCTTGCGCATAATCAAGGTGTCACAGAGTTATAGAGATGTGCAGCATGGAAACAGACCCTTCAATCCAACTCCTCCATGCTAACCAGGCTAAACTAATCTAGCCCAATTTGCCAGCACTTGTCCGATATTCTGCTAAGCCCTTCCTATTCATATACACATCTAGGTGGCTTTTAAATGCTACAATTGTACCAGCCTCCACCACTTTCTCTGGCAGCTTATTCCAGACATGTACCACCTCTTCATGAAAGCATTGCCCCTTAGGTCTCTTCTAAATCTTTCCCCTCTCACCCTAAACCTATGCCCTCTAATTCTGGACTCCCCAAACCCAAGGAAAAGACCTTGTATATTTACCCTATCCTTGCCCCTCATGATATTATAAACCTCTATAAGGTCACCCCTTGGCCTCTGACATTCCACACAAAACAGCCTCAACCTATTCAGCCTTGCCCTATAGCTCAAATCCTCCAACCCTGGCAACATCCTTGTAAAACTTTTCTGAACCGTTTCAAGTTTCACAACATTCTTTCTATAGCAAGGAAACCAGAATTGCACACAATATTCCAAAAGCAGCTTAACCAATGTCCTGTACAGCCGCAATATGGCCTCCCAACTCCGATACTCAATTCTCTGATCAATAAAGGAAAGCACACCAAATGCCACCTTCATTATCCTATCTACCTGCTACTCCACTTTCAAGGAACAGTACACCTGCACTTCAAGATTTCTTTGTTCAGCAACACTTCACAGAACCTTACCATTAAGTGTTTAAGTCCTGCCCTGATTTACCTTTCCAAAATGCAGCACCTCGCATTTATCTAAATTAAACTCCATGTGCCACTCCACAGCCCATTGGCCCATTTGATCAAGATTGCGTTGTACTCTGAGGTAACATTCTTCGCTGTCCACTACACCTCCAATTTTGGTATCGTCTGCAAACTCACTAACTAAACCTCCTTTATTTAATTTAAAATCGTTTATATAAATGATAAAAAGCAGTGAATCCAGCACCAGTCCTCTGAATAGCTGGTCGATCTCAAAAGAGCTTGATTTCCACCACTGAGGACTGTAGGGTAGTCCATTAACTCCTTTGGGCCATCCATAAAAGAAATTTCCTGCCTGTGCCCCAACTGATGACTAAGAATCCACTTCGTTCTGTGAAAATGCTCACCACAGGTTTTGAAATTCTGACTATTTAATGAAATACCTTGTATATACTTAATCTAACCAGAACTAAACGAGATGTTGATTTCTTTTTTTAATTCGCAGTTTTCTCTCTGTACGGACCCAAGGTTCATTAAAGCTTCATTCTGTGAAAAATTCCTCTAAAATTAGGATTGTAGAGGGTAACTTGTTAACATTAAATTAATAATTCCCCTGTATGACTGATGTCATTTCACTGGGATTTTAAAGCTGGTCCATTGTTTTAATTTAGTATTTTACACTGAAACCAAATGAGAAAATGAAGCAGCAAGTCACTGAGCCTGATGCGTAACAAAGTCCATTTGGTAAGTCTATCATTAAGAACAGCTGGAAAAATGTTCCAATTGTGCTCGAGGCCAATCTGCAGGCTACCTTGATTAATCAGTAGCATAGGCATATTAGAATATCATTGAGCTAAATGGTGTGTTCAAAGAGCTACATGGCCCCAGACCAATCTTACACCTGATTTTGTTGTTGTTGTTGTGAATTATTTGGTGCACACTGTCTTCATTAAAACTATAATTACAATGTCAATATAACAGGAGATGGACATCTCCAAAAATTGCTTGCACATGTCATACAATGCTACAGTTACAGCTGAACTGATTTGGCACCAATGCTAAGTATTTTTAGCTATGTTAAGTAAATGGTTTTAAAGCCGAATGCTGCACATCCAGTACATAGGGCTCGTAAGTATTCAAAATATCCATATTCTGAGTGCTGTCAGTTGAAAGTATGCATTGAAATCTCCAGGAATCTGTGCAGATACTTTGCGAGCTTTTCTGAAATAAATTTTCCATCAAATGTATCCCATTGTGAAGGGTGAACATAAATGTTTCTTATGAATGCTTTAAAATTAAGAATGATATTTCTAAAAAGCACATTGCTAATCTTGGATTCCAAATTATTATAAATGCTGACATAATGACAGCTGTGTAAAATCACTGAGAATAAAGCACAAATATGAAATTCGGAGGAGTTGTTTTTTTACTATCAAATGGAGGAATAAGACAGTCTCTGGGTTTTCTTTCCCTATTTGAAATTGTCTCTAGTTCCCATTTGTTTCTGCATATCTATCAGCTGGGAGCACTGGGCTGCCCACTCCACAGATAGATCTTTTTAATTAAGGTACAGCACAGATCTGGGATCAGTTGAACAGCAGGCATGGTCGTGATGGACAAGAGTCAGTTTGTTTCCTGGCAGTGGACAAAATGAGGTGCAACTACAGGATACTGCTACTCGCTGACAGGAGCTTTGAATTAGCAAAACTTCTTATTACGGTATGACTGGAACTTGAGATTTCAGCATTATAGCCATGGAAAGCTAATATTTTGCTGCAATGACACTGGACTGCATTCAAACTGGTCTCTATCACCCAGTCTATGTGAATACTCTGAAGTCTTTTCACATCTGAGGGAAAGACCTTTGTAGTCTATTGTTTTATAAATCACTATGGGAAATAACAATTCACTATGTAGCTGGAAGTATAACATTTCACTAGAGCGGTAGTAATAAAAAATTTGACAATAAACTAGTATCCTTTCAATTGTGTGCAGAAATTACTGGCCCAGTAATATGGTCTTTTTCCCCACACTTATGCATATCCTGGTTCTGACATTTCTGCTGATATGTGTCCTATAGTGCAACCAAATTATTTGGAATAAGAGTGGTTCAGTATAAATCAGTTATGGCTAACTTATCAGTTCAATCATCGCACTGAACCAAAATTCATGATACTAGTAATGGGCTGATACTCACAAAAGTAATCACACAATTTTGCCGAACAGTAAGTGCTCTGGCACTGCATTAAATCATTGGCAGAACAGAATTGGAATTAGAACAGGAAATAGGTTGTTTTTAAAACAAAAGAAAACACTTTTTACTTAATGTGTTCTGATGAACTATCCCAAGTTGAAACATTGATTCTGAATCTCTTTCCATGGTTGCTGCCAGACCTACTGAGTTTTTAGTCCTAAAATGTCTGAGACAGAAGTGCTCACTATGTTCCATATTTACTCCACCTCATTATGGGACTGCCCAAGAAATCTAGCATATTCCAATAAGGTGGAGGTAATTTCAATGTTACATTTCATAGCTAAATTCTGTAATAGGATAAACATGCCTGACCCTTCTCAGCTCAAAGAAGGAGTGCAAATTTTATTTGACAACCTTAATAGTAAAATAGATCTTACTTGAGAGATTAATAGTTGTTTACCAATCCAGAATGCCCTATAAGCATGTGATGCTAATAACTGTTAACATGTGTTGAGGTAGATAGCTGCCACTATCCTCATTTTGTGACTGGGTGTACAGGGTCTAAAGTAATAGACTACCTAGTGGTTTTCTTCTATCAAGAAAAGATTAATGCCTTAAACAAAGCCTACTTTATTTCATGAGAACAACCAGGTACAAATTACATTGTGACTAAGACAATTGGAAGAGTGAAGATAACAGGTCTAAGGATCCTAAGACAAATTTGCTTCTCTAAACCCAAATCTTTATCTCAATGCAAGCTTTAACAATCATCCTTTCAGAAAAGTTAACGTAAACATCTTCCTGAGACTCTGTTTGCCATAACTGAGATTTTAGGAGAAAGTGAGGACTGCAGATGCTAGAGATCAGAGTCGAGAGTGTGGTGCTGGAAAAGCACAGCAGGTCAGGCAGCATCCAAGGAGCAGGAGAATCAACATTTTGGGCAAAAGCCCTTCATCAGGAATGAGGCCTCATTCCTGATGAAGGGCTTTTGTCCGAAAAGTCAATTCTTCTGCCCCTCAGATGCTGCCTGACCTGCTGTGCTTTTCCAGCACCACACTCTCGATAACTGAGATTTCATGCATTTGCATATATTTACATTTACTACATCACCTTCCCAATTCCCCTCTTTACCAAAAATCTCTAATTTCACCAATTCAGTTGGTATGCAGGTTTCATAATTCTTTCAAAACACATTCTCTTTCAACTTGAATGTTTGGTCTTTGGCTTGAAAACCATTGACTTTGATTCTGTTCCAGACCTTATGACATCTGCAAAGTCTGTCTTCGGCAGGGCTCCTTTTTATCTATTAGATGATCATTGCAGAAGATGTTGCTCCTGCTCAGCCATTATCTCATTTGGAGGCATCTTTAGTCTCCTGATTTCCTTAGCAGAGGATTTCTTACCTGTTGAAACAGATTATCAACTGTATTATCAACTGAAGACCATTAAATCTCATGAATTTCCTTCATGGAATGTGGCTGCCCTAATGAAACAGATCTTTTCTTTCTTTTTTGTAGCATCTTGAATGTCTATCGTGGAGGATTGTTTCTTGATTATGACTGGAGTTGTGGATGTTAGTTGCCCAACCTCAGTAGTGGCTTTTATAGAGTCTGATGCAGCCCCTTTTCAACCTGTGCAAACAAATCTTTATTCTCAAACTGCTGGCCACTGAAGTATGTAGAATCTATACATCAACTTATTGGTTAGATTGGACATTGCTATTTTGCTACTGTGATTGCTTTACTGGCAAAACATGTTTAGCTCCTCAGCTTTAGTACTTGAGTTGTACTGTTTACTTAGCATGATAGTTGTCACTCTGACTTGCAATTCTTCCTTGGAAAAGAAGAATTGAAATGTTCTTCATCAAGTGTGTCACCTCAATACATGAAATCCAATTCACATTTGCCACATTAAATTGTTTTACTGTCTGAACAACTTCATTTAACTCAAATGTGCTGTAGTGCTATTTTGTCTTATCATTGTTTGTTCTCACAAACTGTCATCTGAACTTCCTTTAGCGGCAATTGGAGTAGAAAACATTTTTACCAACCCTGTACAGTCTAAGAATTCCATCCTGGTGACGACATGAAGCAATTCTCCAAATATAGGTAATCTCAACTGATTCTGTCAGCTTTTTCAGGATCTGCCATGAGTCTGGGAAGTCCAGTGATATCTCCTGTGGGTTTTCCCTTTTCCCACTTTTTCAATGATGGTTTATTCAATCAATGAAATTTTCTTGAACTGTGGTTCCATAACTGACTTCTCCTTGACCAGTTGTTAACTGACTGGCATCTCTTGTACAGACTTGATATAATTAAGTATATTTTGTTCCTGTTTGCTGTTGTTTGTAAGTAGTTGAATTCCATTTACCATCTGCAAAATGTGGAAATCAAGACATGCGCTAATGTTCAAGGAGGAGAGGTCATGACCATGAAGTGCACATGCATTCACTATTTGAAGAAAGTGTTTGGTATGCTTTCCTTTATTGGTCAGCGTATTGAGTACAGGAGTTGGGAGCTCATGTTGTGGCTGTACAAGACATTAGTTAGACCACTGTTGGAATTTTTGCGTGCAATTTTGGTATTCCTATCGGAAAGATGTTGTGAAACTTGAAATGGTTCAGAAAAGATTTACAAGGATGTTGCCAGGGCTGGAGGTTTTGACCTATAGGAAGAGGTTGAATAGGTGAGGGCTGTTTTCCCTGGAGCATCGGAGGCTGACGGGTGACCTTGCAGAGGTTTATAAAATCATGAGCGGCATGGATAGGATAAAATAGACAAAGTCTTTACCCTGGGGTTGGGGAGTCCAGAACTAGAGGGCATAGGTTTAAGGTGAGAGGGGCAAGATATAAAAGAGACCTAAGGGGCAACGTTTTCACACAGAGGGTAGTATGGGTATGGAATGAGCTGGCAGAGGAAATGGTGGAGGCTGGTACAATTACAACATTTAAGAGGCATTTGGATGGGTATATGAAGAGGAAGGGTTTGGAGGGATATGGACTGGGTGTTGGCAGGTGGGACTAGATTGGGTTGGGATATCTTGTCGGCATGGACAAGTTGGACCAAAGGCTCTGTTTCCATGCTGTATATCTCTATGACTCTATTGTGTCTCAGACTTGCTTGTTGCATGCTTATAATCTTGACAGTTAAACATCCTGGAGCATGGAGTTTATTGGTGGAGGCTATGACAGCTGTTTCTTCAGAACATAGGGCCCAATGGAATGGTGTTGAACAGTGACACCCAGGATTCAAGTACATAGTTCCTTGAAAGTTGAGTCACAGGTAGACAGGGTGATGAAGAAAGCATTTGACACGCTTCCTTCATTGTTCAAAGCATTGAGTATAGGAGTTGGGATGTCATGTTGCGGCTATACAGGACCTTGATGAGGCTTCTTTTGGAGTGCTGCATATGGTTCTTGTTCTCGTCGGTTCAGCGAGCAAACCTACATCCAGAACCTCAACCTGAGCAACAAATCTTCTCAAAACTTGCTAGTTCTTGTTGTCCTGCTACAGGAAGTATATTATTAAATTGAAAAAAGTGCAGAACAGATTTCCAAGGATGTTACTGGGACTGGTGGGTTTGAGTTATCGGGATAGGCTAGGACTTCTTGTTTTCCCTGGAGTATAGGAAATTGAGGGGTGACCTTTATAGATGTTTACAAAATCATGAGGGGCATAGATAAGGTCTTTTTCCTCAGTAGGGGAATTCAAAACTAGAGGGCATAGGTTTAAGGTGACAGTGAAAAGATTTGAAAGACACCGGAGTAGCAATATTTTCACACAGAGGGTGATACACATGTGGAAATCAAGACATGCACTAATGTTCAAGGAGGAGAGGTCATGACCATGAAGTGCACATGCATTCACTATTTGAAGAAAGTGTTTGGTATGCTTTCCTTTATTGGTCAGCGTATTGAGTACAGGAGTTGGGGAAGTGGTAGATTCAGGTACATCTACAACATTTAAAAGATATTTGGACAGGTACATACATAAGAAAGGTTTAGAGGAATATGGGCCAAACGTAGGCAAATGGGATTAGTTTAGCTTGGGAAACTTGGTTGACATGATTGAGTTGGACCAAAGATTTTTTTGTGCTGTATGACTCTATAACTCTATAAAGATATCGTAACATTAGCCATAATATCAAATTTGAAGTTAACAAGCTATCTTTTGACATAAATTGCCAAAATAAATTCAGCCAATCACCAACTTCCCTTAATATTTTGGATTTTTTTCTCGAGCACATTGCTTGACTTCATTAAAATCTTTTGTGTGAGAAGCCATTTGATTTTCTTTTGCTTGTAACTGTGTCCTACTTCTGCACATCTTCTACAAGTGAGCTATTGTTTTATAGATGAAACATTTGTTTTTGATTGCCAAGCCTGGCTTGTGTCTGTGAAATTTCTTTGTTCCACAGTACTGCCACAGAATCTCAGCATCTGATTTCTGGCAAACATGGTTTTTTTTTTCAGTTCTGTGTTCTGATCCTAAATCACCCAATGTCTTTTTCCAAAGGCAAATCCTCTTTAGAATGTAAGAAATGTGGAAAATGTTTCTCAGCAGTTCCATCAATAATTCTATCCCTTTGTAAGTTTTGATTTTCAAAATTCACATTTTCCATTGATCTGTTCATAGTTCATTAATGAAGTTATCAATGGATGCTGGACACTGCATTCTTTCTGTTAAATCATGTTGTTTCAAGAGTTTTACTTGTTCTCAGGTAAAGTAATTTTTGAAAGCTTGTGAACACTCATCCAAAGTATTCATATCTTTTAAGACTTGCTATAATGTCATCAGTTATAGACCCAGTTACATAGAAAAGTGTGTTTACTTTGACTTCTCGTTTTGAAGCAATTCTTCAGCTAACGAACTGTTTTCTCCAAAATACCCAAGTCTGTGTTCTATTTGGCCCATTTCTAAAATTAAATCTTTCCGGCAATATTATTGCTGCTGCCATTTCTTCTTCACATGAATCTTTATTCTTTTTGCTTTAAAGGTTTTCAGTGCTGCTATAACTCAATACTGCTTTATTCTCTTTGCCTAAGTGACTCCTAACTTCTTTGTTCAACTTTGCTGTTTCTTTCTCTTTGTCTCAAAGGCTTTTGACTGTGTAGTACAGCAGTGTATTATGCCACTTACTGTCAGGATTTTCCACACTTCTATTCCGAAAATGGTGCTTTCTCACATTCTGGGGTCAAAATGGCCAGTTTCTCACCTGTGGCTAAAATAGAAAAATGTTTTTCATGCAGTGGTCTACTGAACAAGTCTAATATTTTTCTCAAACTCTACTATAACTTGTTGCAAAATGATGCCTGCAGTTTTAAGGTCACAGTTGGAGTATTGTGTGAAGTTCTGGTCACCACATTACAGGAAGGATGTAATTGCTCTGGAGTGAGAAAATTTACTAGAAATTTGCCAGGGCTGGAAAATTATACCTACATGGAATGATTGGAAAGGTTTCCTTGGAACAGAGAAAATTGAAAGGTGACACAATTGTGGTATACAAAATTGTAAGGGGTAGAGATAGAGATTGAGGAGGCCTGAATTTCCCTTGGAAGGGTGTTCAAAAACCAGCCTTTGTTGGTTCAAGCTAAGTGGCAGAAGGATTAGTGGGAACATGAGGAAAACTCTTTTTATACAGAAAGTGGTGGGTGGCTGGAATTTGCTGCCTGAGTTAGTGGTGGAGGCAACGACCCTAAACTCCTCCATCATTTTTTTTAGAAAAGTATTTGAGCACTGTAACTTGCAGGGCTATGCATCATGTGCAGGAAGATGGGATCCTTCTGTGCTATTTCTAAATGCAAAAAGACCTGTATAACATTCAGTCTGGGACAGCATTCAGTCATGCAAGCATCTGGCAATGTCCACTTCCAAAAATCTGATAATATATAACATTATAGTTGCTGAATCTCCCACTATCAACAACCCATGATTATAATTGACGACAAACTAAATTGGACCAGTCAAGTAAATACTGTGACTACACTAGCAGGTCATGGCAACCCAACTGATTGTTACTCCACTTAACACCTTCAACAGTCATGCCCTCAACCTCTGATGCACATAGGTAGCAGCATGTAGTGTTTACTAGATGCACAGCAACAACTGACAAAGGCTCTTTCAACAACATCTTCCAAAACAACATCCAACACCAAAAAGGATGATGGCAGCAGATACATGGGAACAACATCTGCAAGTTCCCCTCCAAGCTACATACAGTCCTTACTTGGAATTATATCACTTGGAATTGCTGGGTCAACATTCTGGAACTCCTTTCCTAAGAATGCTGTCAGTATATGTACACTGAAAGGACCACAGTGGTTCAAAAAGGCAGCTGACCACCACCTTCGCAAGGGCAAGTGGGAATGCGTAATAAATACTCCTCTAGCCAGCAATGCTCACATCCCCATGAATGAATGAAAAAATGACGACAATTGGGAGACCTGTGATAATAGACCTGTCCTCTTCAAGGTCCTTGAAATCTTTTACCTTTCACCATTTGAGTCCTTATGATACCATCATTTGGGTTAAGCTTAATGCAATACCCCTTTTAGAATAATTGTTATGCAAAAGACAACTTGATTTACTTGGCCAACCTTTGAGCTAGTGTGCACGTGTGGACAGGAGATGTAGAAAACAGGAATTTTTAGTTTTCATTGCAAGATTCGTAGCACTGTACAAAGTTTATAATTGATCCATAATATTTATAGATAGTGTCCCTGTAGTTAATGTTTTGAACTTGTCAGTTCCAAGTGTAGATAGTTTCAGTCTCAGATAGAAATGGAGTGATAGAGAAGGGAAACTGGTCCTTGACAGTTTTAAAGAACAATGGTATGGGGACCTATAATGTAGTGGATCATCTCATTAGGTTCCTTAGCTTCAGTTATAGATTCAAAACCTGAATTTTGACCTGAATTTGATATTTCGATCTCTGAACTCAATCTCATTTATGTACTGCATCTTGCATCCAAAATCCATGACAAGCTGGAATAGTGATCTAATGTTCACAGAACAAGGCAGGGAATTACCCAAATATATTCTTTTTAAAAAGGGTTATTAAAATGTTTCTGCAATGATAAAATTATTCCTCACCAAATTAAAAACATTGTCCACATGAATTCATTAGATCCACTTCCATTAACTGAATCCCCTTAGCAGTAGATTCCTGTCAAATGAATGGTTTTCTTCCTATCACACACTATTATGTTTACAGGGCAAATTACACATATTCTTTTATCATTCATATTCTATATGGCAGATGTGGTAGAGCAAATAAAAAAAATTAAGCAGGGTAAAATAGTATTTGATGTCTTTTAAATCTTTTATTATAGTTAAAATCACAGCAGACATATTCCTAGGAAACCTCTCATTTCAGTGTTGAGAGTTATCATGTATATATTCTGGTTAAGAGAAAAATATTAATGCCATTCACTTCACAAGAATTGACTGTATTCAAAATTAATCATTATATCTTCCTCCGTTGAAAGATTTCTGTTTTCTTTTTAAATATATATCTTCTTAACTATCTCTTTTATGTTAAACAAAGTAGCAGATGAGATTTCCTAGCTCAGGGTGGGGGGGGGGGGGTCTTCCACCTCATGAATTTGATCAATGAACCTAATTACAGTCCTATCCAGGAGACGCTCAACGTCTCTTTACAATGATGCATCGCATCCGCCACACCTGACACTTCTCCCAAAATCCCTTCAATAAATAAGAAGGTATTCTGGAGCACTGGTTCTGTGTCTTAACAGCTCTTCCATGTCCCCAGCTGATCCTCTTCACACGGGTAACCGCTAATACATTCCTAGCACCCATGCATTATTAATGTGCACCGTGCTCCAAGGTGGCAGTGACAAATAGGGAGCAAAATTCACTGACTTGTGGGGAATGTACTTTTTAGTCATGCTTGGCTTTTCCAATTCATTCCGCCGGTTGTGTATTTTTTTTCTCTCTCTCTTGCATTGGTGAGGATTGAGAATTCTTTGAAAACACTCTCTGTTAACTGGCATAAGCTCTAAGGATTTACCTCATGAAGCCTTCAGAGTGCACAAAATAAACGGTCCTCCAATGTTTCATTTCCGCTGTTTTTGTTGTTGCTGCTGGAATGAAAACAGATGGAAATGTGAAAGCCATTGCCAAACTGCAAAGTTAGCCACCTCTTCTCAGCCATGCTAGTTCACATTTATTTTGCATCCCGCTTTGTAACAGTTATGTCCTTCAGATTTATTTAAAGAAGAACTTCCCTGTCATGACTGCATGCGTGGTATAAGCATTACATTCTTTCTGCACAGTTACATGGGACAGTTTCTTTGCCTTCAGGGCTTTGAATTTGAGGCAATAGTAGGTCTCCTCATTTATGTGTTAGTTCCATCATAAGACAGCAGGTCAGTAAACGACTTAACCATTTCACCACCTCTTCAGAAATTTTAGGCTAACCGAAAATAGCTGTTACTGAATAACCAGGGCACACTTAGAGCAACAGCTCCAAGAAATCTCCACTTTACTCTGTCGGAACAAATGTTCCTGTGATGTCATGTGGATACAGCAGGCCCCCTCTCATCTTTCAAAATGAACTAAATTAATTTTGAAGTCACATATAGCCCAGAAAATGGCACAGTTAAGTTTAATTCTTGGTACTAAGGTATTGTGATGCTTCTCCATATGTGCAGTCTTACAGCATGGTTTATGCAAGCAAAATGTTGCTACCTAGGTTTCCACTTTCTAGCTCTTTGCTATTTTCCTTGCAGAAGATCTCTAATTGGAAACGAATGAAGTCAGGGGCCTGGATCTTTGCTCCCTTGCAGGCACACTGAGTTGGGAAATCTCTAGGTCAGAGGCAGCCACATGGATTGTCAAATGTTAAGGCAGACTGTTTAAGAAGTCAGCCTTCATTCTCTGGGAATTCACTCCAGTTATTTTCTTAATTATAAGGCTTCATGGCTCTTAAATCCCTTCCCTACCCACACACTCGTCTTGCCAATGCATGTTAGTTTGTGCCAAGCCATACCCTTTCCTATACACAAGAACAACCCATACACTCCATTTCAATCCATGTCCCCATTCACCAATTTATATCCTAACACCTTTTAATTCATCTAATTTCCATCATGGGTAGACGTCTGGGGCACTGCTGAGATGAGATAAGATAACACACTACAGGTCTATTGTAGATTTACAAGATAAATAAACTCTCATTGATGAAAGGCCATTGATTCATAGAGTTGTAAAGCACAGAAACAGACCCTTCAGTCCAACTCGTCCAAGCCAGCCAGATATCTCAAATTAATCTAATCCCATTTGCCAACATTTGGCCCACATATCTGTAAACCCTTTCTATTTATATACCCATCTGGATGCCTTTTAAATGTTGTAATTGTACCAGCCTCCACTGCCTCCATACACAAAATGGCAGCACATTTCCATACACTCACCACTCTCTGCACGAAAATGCTGTCCCTTAGATCCCTTTAAAATCTTTCCCCTCTTAAAATTATGCTATTGAGTTTTAGACTCCACTACCCTGGGGAAAAGACCTTGGCTATTCATGATATCCATGCCCCTCATGATTATATAAACTTCTACAAGGTCACCCCTCAGCCTCTGATGCTCCTAGGAACATAGCCCTGGCCTATTCAGCCTCTCCTTCTCGCTGAAATCCTCCAAACATGGCAACATTCTTGTCAATCTTTTGTGAAACCTTTTGAGTTTCACAACATCCATCCTATAGCAGGGAGCCAAAATTTAAATGCAGCTTTCCAAAGTGGCCTAACCACTGCACTGTGCAACTGAAACATGACCTCCCAACTTCTATACTCAACACACTGACTAATAAAGGCAAGAGTATCAAATACTTTCTTCACCACCCTGTCTATCTGAGAGTCCACTTTCAAGGAATGATGAACCTGCAACCCTATGTCTCTGTTCGGCAACGCCCCACAGGATCGTACCATTATGTGTATAGGTCCTGCTCTTATTTGCACTACTAAAATGCAGCATCACAAATTATCTAAATGAAACTCCATCTGCTACTCCATGGTGTATTTGGAAATGTGTTGCTGGAAAAGCGCAGCAGGTCAGGCAGAATCCAGGGAACAGGAGAATCGACGTTTCGGGCATAAGCCCTTCTTCAGGTGTATTTGCCTATCTGATCTGAGGTAACCTTCTTCAGTCTCCACTATACCACTAATTCTGGTGTTATCTGCAAACTAACTAACCATACCTCTTATATTCACATCCAAATCATTTATATAAATGGACCCAACATCAATCCTTGCAGCACACCACTGATCACAGGCCTTCGGTCTGAAAAGCAGCCCTCCACCACCACCCTCTGTTTCCTACCTTGAAACCAATTTTGACTTCAAATGGCTGGATCCCATCTTATCTCAATTTGCTAACCAGTCCACCAAGCAGGACCTTGTTGAATGCCATAGACAATACCTATCTTCCTGCCTTCATCATTCTTCTTCATCACTACTTCAAAAAACTTAAATCGTTAGTGAGTCACTATTTCCCATGCGCAAAGCCATGTTGATGATCTCTAATCAGTCAAAGCCTTTCCAAATACATGTACATCCTGTCCCTTAGAACCCGCTGCAACAACTTACCCACCACTGACTTCAGGATCACTGATCTATAGTTCCCTGACTTTTCCTTACCACTTTTCTTAAATAATGGCACCATGCTATCCACCATCCAGTCTTCTGGCAACTCACCCATGGCTATCGGTGATACAAGTATCTCAGCAAGGGTCCCAGTCATCACTTCCCTGGGATAAACCTGATCAGGTCTTGGGCATTTATCCATCTTAATGCATTATAAGATTCCCAACACCTCCTCCTCTGTAATATGGACACTTGGGGATCCATGTTTTGTTTCACAATTTCGGATATTCCAGTCTCCATGATATTGCCAAAATCCAGGCTGTGCAATCAGGAATGCAGAAAAACAAAAGAGTGAAAAATTATGATGTTCACATATTAGCATTTTTGCATATTACCTCACAATGGGCAATCTACATTGAAATGACAATTGAGTGAATCATGACTGTAATTACTCCCCACAGTTACAAAAGGTTATGATTTGAAACCTAACAAGGGGTGAGTTAGAGTCTGGTCAGAGATTAAAATTTTGAAGATTCTGAGCCAACTTCAACCGCCCACTTCTGAGTTTACAGGAAGTGGGACAATGGGTTAGGTGGTAGACTCATGGGGCCATTTTAGTGAGGCTGGCAGAGCGAGGCAGGGCATGAGCCTCTTGTGATACTGCAGCCAGTTACTCCACATGCCTCTTCTATTCACAGCTTCTACCATCTTCTGTGAGATCTTCTTTCTTTGGCTGCATGGTTTTTCCTTGCAACCCTCCAGGAACAGGAGTTCTTTCTTCTATTTCACAGGCTGTAGTGGCACTTTAAGGATTATTTCCATGAAGCAAGGAGCAGCTCTGCTTTGCGTACCAGATCTCTATCTCTGCTCCTATTGCATTTGTGCTTGTACCCTGCTTCCAAATAGTTGCTGCAGCCATGGTTAATGCAATGCTTTTAAATCAGAGTGTACAATTTGGCATGCTTTACCTGCTGCTGCTGTGAATTAGCCGCTGAACCTTCCCTTCAGTCAATTAGCAACAGACACGTTTGTGGGTTTTAACAACCCATGCATCAGCCCTTGAAACCCCAGCCCCAGTACAAAGTTGAGACCTGGAAATAATTCCAATATCAGGTTCCCGACCTCAGATGCAAAGTACCTCTCTTCCTGCTGAGAAGTTATCTATTCAACAGTAACCATCAGCGTGGCAGGTTACAAGTCACTTTCCAAACTGACAAATGCATTGCCATTTTACAAAAAGGTCTAACTCAGTAGGATTCACAGAGACGTGAAATTCTAATCATGGGAGACAATAAATTGTCCCTTTTCTTTACAGGTGATGACTGACTCGTGTATATTTGCAGCATATTCTGATTTTATTCCTGATCTCCAAAACTTGCTGCCTTTGTTTTTCTTTTTTCTTTTTATTTCTCCAAATGTTTCAACTGGAAAGTTCTACTGTTTTAAACTTCTCGACAATAGTTTCCCTTCCCAAGAACTGAACATAGTCCATTAACATCTGGGATCCTGGCAAGCATTCCAATTGCTAATGGGAAAAGCTTTAGCTGTTTTAAACTTGTTTCCATAATTGCTCACCTATAACCTGCCGTGAAAGCTGACACAAGCCTTTTAAAAATGACAGACTGCAGGCTTAGAAGTTAAGTTGAACGTTCCTTAGAAAATAGATGCCAAAAGCACAAGCTCTCAGTCATACTGAACTAAATATTTAGGACATGTCAAATCTTCATTAGATGGTGGGAAATGATAGCAAACGTTCGGATGGAACTAAATGCCTTGCTATGAGTATATGTTGCACGTGATTTTATACAAAGGAAACCTTCTTCAATAAATACAATTGAGGAACAAGCAAACAGAATGCATTTAGAGGTTCAAAAGGCATTGAATAAGGTACTATCTGAAAGGCTGTTGAAAATCAAGTAGCTTGTGGAGTTTGGAGGTAACTTGTTACCATGGATAGAGGATTAAGTAAATGTGTGAAAATAGAAAGTAGGGACAAACTTGTCATTTCATGCTGGAATGCTTCACATGAAATTTTCCTTTTGGTAAGTTCCTGAAGTCGAAAAATGTCGCACTGGAAAAGCATAGCAGGTCGAGGAGCATCCGAGGAGCAGGAGAGTCAACGTTTCAGGCATGCGCCCTTCATCAGGAATGTGAAGGGGGAAAGCGGCTGAGAGATAAATGTGGGAGTGGGGCTGAGGGGCAGGTACTGGTAAGGCAATAGGTAGATGCAGGTTGGTAGGTTATGATAGGTTGGTAGGAAGGGTGGAGCGGATTAATGGGAAAGAAGATGGACAGGTCAAGAGGGCGGTGCTGACTTGGATGGTTGGATCTGGGATAAGGTGGGGGGGAGGGGAATTTGGAAGCTAGAGAAGTCTATCGCCTTCCTAAATCAACGCCAACTTCACTAGTTTCCAAATCTCCCCTCCCCCCACTTCATTCCAGATCCAACTCTCTAACTTAGTACCATCCTCTTGAACTGTCCTACCTGTCCATCTTCTTTCCCACCTATCTGCTTCACACTCCCCACCCTATCACAATTACCCCCTACCTGCATCTACCTATCACGTTCCCAGCTACCAGCCCTCCAGCCCCCTTCTTCCTCTACATCCCTGATGGAGGGATTATGCCTGAAATGTCAACTCCTCGGATGCTGGCTTACTGGCTGTGCTTTTCCAATGCCACACCTTTTGACTCTGACTCTCCAGCATCTACAGTCCTCACTCCCTCCTAAGTTCCTGAAGTACTGTGGAGACCATGTCAAATAGGTCAGTTTGTGAATATTGAGCAAAACAAAGAACTATGGATGTTGGAGATCTGAAACAAAAACTGGAGAAACTCAGTAGGTCTGGCAGCATCTTTGGGAAGAAAGCAGAGTTAGAGTTTCGAGTCCAGTGACTCTTCATCAGAACTGATAGGAGCCTGAAGAAAGTGGTGAACATTGAATTTGAAGTGGCAGAGATGAATGGGTAGATGGAGACACAGCCCAAAGAGGGAGGGAGAGAGAGAGAGAGAGAGAGAGAGAGGTATGGAAGGTGTAGACAGACAAGTAAGGAATCCAGGACAGAAGAGAAACTGAATAAGTGATAATGAGGGCTAAGATTAGCAAAGAATGGGTAGGCTGTGCTGAAAGGACTGGAGTGCAGGTATTGGTAAAACAAACATGGAAGGACATAATCAGGCTATAAAGTTTTTGAACTTGATGTTGAATCTCAGAGGCTGCAGTGTCCCCAATTGAAAGATGAGGTGTTGTTCTTCAAGCTTGCACTGAGGTTCACTGGGGCACTGCAGCAGGCCTGGGACAGGAATGTTGGCCAGGGAGCATGTGTGTAAAAGTGGCAAGCAACTAGAAACTCTGGGTCATTTTTGCATTTTGGAAATATTCAGTATAGTCTGCTGGGGAGTTGACAGTTTCTCAACAGAAAAAATTAAAATCCCTTGGCAAGTTCAACTAAACTAGTTAGATGCCAATTGATAAAATGAATGTTATTAATAGAGTATTTGATTAGAGAGTTTTGCCTTAAGTTGACCAGTGCTGTGTGAAAGTTTGTATGCATTGGAGAAATTTAGCTAGACAAGTAAAGTTCATTTCTACATTCAACAGAATGGAGAGTCAACTATCATTTCAGATAGAGTACCATGTGGTTTTATTTTGATACAGATTTTGCACCTTGATATCTGCTGAACCTTTGAAGCACTCTTTCGTTGTCACTAGGCACAGAAATAATGAGTCAAATCATAACCATGATCACGATGATTTAAATAAGTTCAATCTATAAGAGAAATTCACCTCTCAATGAGCTCATGAACTATCAATAAAACACAAGCATTCATGGTCACTTTTAACCCAATTAACATCTCCAATACTTGATAAAGTAAGCATAATTGATACAATGCTTTATGGAATGATAAACCCATTGCAAGCACATAAAACTTTGAGATTGACAAATAAAGCAATCCCATTTTTGACTACATGAACAAACCCCTATGGTGCTGAACACAATGGGTCTTCGAGCTCAACTAAGCATTTATCATGAGCCCATTTAGAAAAGGAGATGTCTAATCATCAGCCTATCCTGTTTTGTTGACAAATTTGGGAAACAAGAGTTAAGATATGATAAGAATTTCCAACTTTTTCACATTGGGGATATGAATATCTGTGTTTGACTGATAGGCTTACAGAATTTTTATGACGTACTCACTTTTACCAGAAATCAGATAAATGTTAATTTCAGGTTGTTTCTTGAAGGTTTCTCCTAATTGGAGTCCACTGAGTTCCTTTTTGCAATGTTGTCGACAACTCACCGCAGGAGCAGCAATGATGAGCCTTGCTATTGGTCATGCTCCAATTGAACCTATGTGAGGAAATCAGAAGTAGATTAGATCCTTAATATGGTGGCTCAGTGGTTAGCACTGCTGCCTCACAGTACCAGGACACCGGTTTGATTTCCACCTTGGCGACTGTCTGTGTGGAATTTGCACATTCTTCCAGCGTCTGCATGGGTTTCCTCTGGGTGCTTCAGTTTCCTCCCGCAGTCCAAAGATGTGCAGGTTAGGTGAATTGACCATGCTAAATTGCCCAGACATTTAGATGCGTTAGTCAGGAGTAAATAGAGGGTAGGGGAATGGGTCTGGTTGGTTACTCTTCGGAGGGTCGGTGTTGATTCGTTGGGCAGAATGGCCTGTTTCCATACTGTAGGGAATTTAATCAAGCAATGTCAGCAATCAGCATACACATCACACACAAGTGACAATTTAGCAGAGTATTCCATACAATGGGAAATGGAAGATTCCGACAAGGGGAGCCAAGGGGAGCCTTTTCATGATTCTTTGAATTATCTAAAAACAGAATAAGACGTCACACAAATACAGTCGAATATTGTAAGTTGTGCATCTTTATTGAACTCTTGACGCTGTTCCTACCGCCAATCAGTCATGAAAGGCAAATCAGAGCACGTTGTCAAATACTTACTGTTCAAAGTGAGAGCAAATCAGTTCCATGCTGTTGTATAGTCGATGAGAATTTGGCATGACAATGCGAATTGTGGTCCACAGGTGAGATTTTAAAGGTCACCTATGATTACTTCTGCTTCATAGAGATGACTTTGAGCAATCTTTAATGCCCAATGACATAGATAAGATGGCTTCTGGCTGGAGTTTCTTTCTCACACAGTTTGTAACACAGTTGGGCATTGTGAGCTGTTCACGTTCAGCATACTATGATGATAGATAGAGTCATAGAGATGTACAGCACGGAAGGAGACCCTGCAGTCCAACTTGTCCATGCTGACCAAATATCCTAAATTAATCTCGTCCCATTTGCCAGCACTCGGCCCACTCAACCTTCCTATTCAGAAACCTATCCAGATGCCTTTTAAATGTTGTAATTGAACAAGCCTCCAGTATTTCTCCTGGCAACTCTTTCCATAAATGCATGACCCTCTGCATGAAAAAGTTAACCTTAGGTCTCTTTTAATCTATCCCCTCGCACCCCAACCCCAATGCCACCCAGTTTTGGACTGTCCCACCCCAGGGAAAAGACCTTATCTATTTATCCTATTCATGCCCCTCATAATTTTAGAAACCTCTGTAAGGTCACCCCCTCGCCTCTAACACTCTAGGAAAGTAGCCCCTGTCTATTCAGCCACTCCTTAAAGCTCAAACCCTCCAACCCTGGCAACATTCTTCTAATTCTTTACTGAACCCTTTCAAGTTTCACAATATCCTTCCTGTAGCAGGGAGACCAGAATTGCACACAGTATTCCAAAAGTGGCTGAATCAATGTACAGCTGCAACATGTCCTCCCAACTCCTATCCTCAATACATTGACCAATAAAGGCAAGAATACCAAACACCTTATTCACTATCCTATCTATCTGCGACTCTACGTTCAAGGAATTATGAACCTGCACTACAAGATCTCTTTGTTTAGCAACACGTCCCAGGACCTTACAACTTTGTGTATAAGTCCTGCCCGATTTGCCATCCCAAAATTCAGCATCTTCCATTTATCTAATTTAAAGTCCAGCTGCCACTTCTCAGCCCATTGGCCCATCTGATCAAGATCCCATTGTATTCTGAGGTAACCTTCTTAATTGTTCACTGCACTTCCAATTTTGGTGCAAACTTTGTATCTGCAAACTTACTAACCATACCTCTTATGTTCACATCCAAATCTTTTATGTAAATGAGGAAAAGCAGTGGACTCAGACCCATCCCTGTGGCACATCACTGGTCACAGGCCTCCAGTCTGAAAAACAGTCCTCCACCACCACCCTCTGTCTTTTGCCTTTGAGCCAATTCTGTATCCAAATAGATAGTTCTCCCTGTATTCCATGAGATCTAACCTTGATAACCAGTCTAACATGAAGAACTCATCAAATGCCATACTGAAGCCCATGTAGATTAGATCCACCATTCTTCCCTTATCAATCTTTTTTGTTACTTCTTCAAAAAACTCACTCAGGTTAGTGGGACAACATTCCCCATGCACAAAGCCATGTTTGTTATTCTAATCAGTCCTTGCCTGTCCAAATAGATGTAAATCCTGTTCCTCAAGCGTCCCTTCAATATCTTGTCCACTACTGATGTCAGGCTCACCAGTTTGTAGTTCCCTGGTTTTTCAATATCAACTTTCATAAATATGGCATTACGTTAGCCACCCTCCAGTCTTCTGGCACCTCACCTGTGGCTATCAATAGCACAAGTACCTCAGCAAGGGGCCCAGCAATCACTTTCCTAGCTTCCCACAGAGATCTAGTTTACACCCTGATTAGGTCTTGTGAATTTATCCACCATTATGTGATTTAAAATGTCCAAAACCTCCTCCTCTGTAATATACCGGAGTTCCATAAATGCACCACCGTTTGCATAAGAAGTTGCCCCTTAAGTCTCTTTAAATATTTTCCCTCTCACCCTCACTCTATGGTCTCCAATTTTGGACCTCCCTACCCCAGGGAAAACACCTTGTCTATTGACTGTCTATGGAGTTTCAGTGTATTGTTATTTCTCCAATCCTTCCTTTAGGATTATTGTTCCCTCTGTATCCCAGCATGCTGCTTTCAATCTCCACATTTTTCAAGATGTTGCTGTTTATTCACTTCAACTCATACTGTTTTAGTGCATGATGAATGCAATTGCCCGTTGAACTGCCTCACTTAGCTAACAAATAGGCCCCACTTGCTCAAACTGAAAAAAAACATTACTCCACCCAGACTGGATGTGGCCACAGCCATTCTCTATTTCCATTGCACATTTATGATTGACATGAGCATGGAAGGCAATGTACATCACGTTTAGCACAGTGGGCTGCAGGCTTCACTCAGGAACTTATGAGTTCCAGTGTATTATTATTTCTCCAAACCCTTATATGTGGAGTTTCCTTCCTTTACATTTATTATTCCCTCTGCATGCCAGCATGCTGCTTTTAATCTTCACAATTAACTTCCCTATCACAGCCGGACAGTCGCCTTATAACCCTCATTTATATTAATTGAACTGACACCATGGACTCAGTGTGAGTCTGTCACCTGACTGATCTGGACAGATAGTTATGGTTGATATGTGATCAGACGTCTAACATATATTCATACAACTCTGAGACTGGCTTCCCCATTATCCCAAACTGGTTCAACTGGACTTTACCATGGTCCATGCCCCACACTGCAGTGACACTGAATGTCTGACCCTGATCACTTCAAGATTAGAGTGGTGCTGGAAAAGCGCAATAGGTCAGGCAGCATCCGAGGAGCAGGAAAATTGACGTTTTGGGCAAAAGCCCTTCATCAGAAATAAAGGGCTTTTGCCTGAAATGTCAATTTTCCTGCTCCTTGAATGCTGCTTGACCTGCTGTGCATTTCCAGCACCACTCTAACCTTGACTCTAATCACCAGCATCTGCAGTAATCACTTTTGCTTACCTGATCACCTCAAGTAGAAGATTAGCTGTTTCAAAGTCCCAATATCGACCCTTGGGCTTACAGAGTGAGTAACCCCTGACTGAAGGCTACTTCCCTTGACTTTACCATAGACTTTGAGGCGTGGCTATCTGGTTAAAGCATTTGCAGTGTGTTTGTTGCATAAGCTACTGGTACATAGTGCAGACGTGACATTGATGTAGCACAGTGTCAAACAGTAACATGTGCTCCTCCTTGACTTGTTGCAGCTGACAAGCTACCTGATTTGTGAGCACAAAATGGCAAGGCTCCAAAATGCAGCATTGACAATGAAAGTTTTACTCTGAGTGGAACTGATGTATCAAAAGTTGTGAAAAGGATGAATTGTGCCCAATACCAATCCAGGGTGGCACTGTGGCTCAGTAGTTAGCACTGCTGCCTCACAGAGCCATGGACCTAGATTCAATTCCTGCCTCAGGTGACTGTATGAAGTTTTGCACGTTCTCCCCATGTCTATATGAGTTTCCTCTGGGTCCTCCAGTTTCCTCCTACAGTCCAAATATATGCAGACTAGGTGAATTAGCCATGCTAAATTACCCATAGTGTTAGGTGCATCAGTCAGGGTAAATGTAGCGTATGGGAATGAGTCTGGGAGGTTAATCTTGGGGGGGAAGACTTACCAGGGGTAAGCAATGGGGTTCAGGCCTCTGGCATGGAGCCTGTCCCTGTTGCTCAGAAGGAAAGGGTGGAGAAGAGCACAGCAATAGTTATTGGGGACTCGATAGTTCGGGGCACAGATAGGCGGTTTTGTGGGGGCGAGAGAGACTCACGTTTGGTATGTTGCCTCCCAGGTGCAAGGGTACGTGCCGTCTCTGATCATGTTTTCCGGATCCTTAAGGGGAAGGGGGAGCAGCCCGAAGTCGTGGTCCACATTGGCACCAACGACATAGGTAGGAGGAGGACGAGGATGTTAGGTAGGCTTTCAGGGAGCTAGGTTGGAAGCTCAGAGTTAGAACAAACAGAGTTGTTGTCTCTGGTTTGTTATCCGTGCCACGTGATAGAGAGTCGAGGAATAGGGAGAGAGAATAGTTAAATGCGTGGCTACAGGGATGGTGCAGGAGGGAGGGATTCCGGTATCTGGATAACTGGGGTTCTCTCTGGGGAAGGTGGGACCTCTATAAACAGGATGGTCTACACCTGAACCTGAGGGGCACCAGTATCCTTGGGGGGAGGTTTGCTAGTGCTCTTGGGAGGGGGTTTAAACTAACTCTGCAGGGACATGGGAATCTAGACTGTAGCTTTAGGGTGCAGGACGTGGAGTGTAGGGAGGTTAGGAACATGGCATCAATCTCAAAGGAGGGTGCCTGTAAACAGGAAAGTGGCTTGAAGTGTGTATACTTCAATGCAAGAAGTATACAAAATAAGGTAGGTGAACTTGCAGCATGGGTTGGTACCTGGGATTTCGATGTTGTGGCTATTACGGAGACATGGGTAGAACAGGGACAGGATTGGCTGTTGCAGGTTCCAGGATTTAAATGTTTTAGTAAGGTCAGAGGTGGGGATAAAAGACGGGGAGGTGTGCCATTGCTTGTCAAAGATAGTATTACAGAGGTGGAAAGGACGATGGATGAAGACTCGCCATCTGAGGGTAGTTTGGGCTGAGGTTAGGAATAAGAAAGGTGAGGTCACCCTGTTAGGAGTTTTCTACAGGCCTCCTAATAATCCTAGAGACATAGAAGAAAGGATTGCGAGGATGATTCAGGAGAAGAGTGAAAGTAATAGGGTGGTTGTTATGGGGTCTTTAACTTTCCTGATATTGACTGGGAAAGCTATAGCTCGAGTTCGTTAGATGGGTCGGTGTTTGTCCAATGTGTGCAGGCGGGTTTCCTGACACAATATGTAGACATGCCAACAAGGGGTGAGGCCATACTGGATTTGGTTCTGGGTAACGAACCAGACCAGGTGTTAGAATTGGAGGTAGGTGAGCACTTTGGGGACAGTGACCACAATTCGGTGACTTTTACTCTAGTGATGGAGAGGGATAAGTGTCCACTGCAGGGCAAGAGTTATAGCTGGGGGCAGGGAAATTATGATGTGGTCAGGCACGACTTAGGATGCGTGGCTTGGAACAGTAGGCTTCAAGGCAAGGGCGCAATTGATATGTGGAGCTTGTTCAAGGAGCAACTATTGAGTGTCCTTGATAAGTATGTACCTGTCAGGCAGGCAGGAAAGGGTCATGTGAGGGAGCCGTGGTTTAATAAGGAATTGGAATTCCTTGTTAAATGGAAGAGGGCGAACCTATGTAAAAATGAAGCGTGAAGGTTCAGTTGGGGCGATTGAGAGTTAAAAGGTAGCCAGGAAGGATCTGAAGAGAGAGCTAAGAGCAGCAAGGAGAGGACATGAAAAGTCCTTAGTTGGTAGGATTAGGGAAAACCCAAAGGCTTTCTATAGGTATGTCAGGAATAAAAGAATGACTAGGGTAGGAATAGGTCCAGTCAAGGATAGTAGTGGGAAGTTGCGTGTGGAGGCTGAAGAGATTGGGGAGACACTGAATGAATACTTTTCATCAGTATTCACTTAGGAACAGGACATTGTTGCCGATGTGAATACTGAGTCACAATTAATTAGAATGGGCGGCTTTGAGGTATGTAGGGAAGAGGTGTTGGAAATTCTGGAAAGGGTGAAAATAGATAAGTCCCCAGGGCCGGATGGCATTTATCCTAGGATTCTCTGGGAAGCAAGGGAGGAGATTGCAGAGCCATTGGCCTTAATTTTTATGTCCTTGTTGTCTACAGGAATAGTGCCAGAAGACTGGAGGATAGCAAATGTGGTTCCCTTGTTCAAGAAGGGGAGTAGGGATAACCCTAGTAACTATAGGCCGGTGATTCTCACTTCTGTTGTGGGCAAAGTCTTAGAGAGAATTGTAAGGGATAGGATTTATGAACATCTGGAGAGGAATAATGTGATTAAGGATAGTCAACATGGTTTTGTGAAGTGCAGGTGGTGCCTCACAAACCTTATTGAATTCTTTGAGAAGGTGACTAAGGAGGTGGACGAGGGTAAAGCGGTGTATATGGCGTATCTGGATTTTAGTAAGGCGTTTGATAAGGTTACCCATGGTAGGCTACTGCAAAAAATATGGAGGTATGGCATTGAGGGTGAGTTGGTGGTTTGGATTAGGAATTGGCTGGCTGGAAGAAGACAGAGGGTAGCAGATGATGGTAAAGGTTCATCTTGGAGTGCAGTTACTAGCGGTGTTCCGCAAGGATCTGTTTTGGGACCATTGCTGTTTGTCTTTTTATAAATGACCTGGAGGAGGGGCTAGAAGGTTGGGTGAGCAAGTTTGCGGATGATACAAAAGTCGGTGGAGTTGTTGACAGTGAGGAAGGATGTGTCAGGTTACAGCAGGATATAGATAAGCTGCAGAGCTGGGCAGAAAGGTGGCAAATGGAGTTCAATGTAGGTAAGTGTGAGGTGATTCACTTTGGTATGAGTAACAAAAAGATGGGGTACTGGGCTTATGGTCAGATACTTGGTAGTGTGGATGAGCAGAGGGATCTTGGTGTCCATGTACACAGATCTCTGAATGTTGCCACCCAGGTAAATAGTGCGGTGAAGAAGGCAGATGGCGTACTGGCTTTTATTGGTAGAGGAATTGAGGTCTGGAGTCCTGAGGTCATGTTGCAGTTGTATAAGACTCTGGTGCGGCCGCATCTGGAGTATTGTGTGCAGTTTTGGTTGCCATACTATAGGAAGGATGTGGAGGCACTGGAACGGGTGCAGAGGAGGTTTACCAGGATGTTGCCTAGTATGGTCGGAAGATCGTATGAGAAAAGGCTGAGGCACTTGGGGCTGTTTTCATTGGAGTAAAGAAGGTTTAGGGGTGACTTGATAGAGGTGTACAAGATAATTAGGGGTTTAGATAGGGTTGACCATGAGAACCTTTTTCCACGTATGGAGTCAGCTATTACAAGGGGGCATAGCTTTAAATTAAGGGGTGGTAGGTATAGAACAGATATTAGGGGTAGATTCTTTACTCAGCGAGTCGTGAGTTCATGGAATGCCCTGCCAGTAGCAGTGGTGGACTCTCCCTCTTTATGGGCATTTAAACAGGCATTGGATAGGCATATAGTGGATAGTGGGCTAGTGTAGGTTAGGTGGGTTTGGATCGGCGTAACATCGAGGGCCAAAGGGCCTGTACTGCGCTGTATTTTTCTATGTTTTGAGGGTCGGCGTGGACTTGTTGGGCCAAACAACCTGTTTCCACACTGTAGGGAATCTAATCGAATCTTTGTGACCAGGGATGCAGTCAGTCACTGCCCATGGAGCATGCCCGAGATTGGTGTTGGATATCCAGGATCATGTTCTGGGGGTGCTAGTCACAAGACAGATCTGCTTGGTCCTCACTCTGACTTCTGTGTCATGAATTCTTGCCATCTAATCTCTATCTAGCACATGGAAGGATAGGAAAGAAAACATATCAAGGTGAGGTACTCACTAATGGCATGCTAGTGCATACAAATAGGCCTCTAACTGCACACCCCAGTGAGATTTTTATCTCACTTTTCAATACTTGCTTTCAAAATTGGACTTCTTTTTCTGGATGTAGCGAACTCATTATCTAACCGACTCACCAATTCGTTCAGGAGGTTAGAAGATTTGGCCAACTGATTTCCAATGGGAATTTTGAATGGTGTTTTGTTTATTTTATTTCATTAGTATTTTAAAGACTTGTCATTATCATTTTTATGATTCATATCTTCTTCACCTAAAAGGTGCTTGGTGAATGAACATGGTGGATGCATTGGTGCAATTAGAGCTTGGAGGGAAATATGAAGAGCATGGAGGGCGTGTGAGGGCTAGACAGTTGACCAGTGAATTGTAACTGAGCCAATATCCCAATAAATGGAGCTGGACCTTTTAACCAACCGACTTGAGCATCCACACTTTGATAGAGTTATCCCATATAGCTGTTTAACCCCACTCTAATCCATGCCTGACCTGTGGAAACAAAATTTCTGACTGAATAGGTTGATTTTCTAAGGTTTGTTACACAACATTTGACAACAGTTCTGGACAAAAGCAAAACAAATCCCAAAGAGTCTGCAAGGACATAGTTAATTATATTTGAAAATGTGACCCGATTTATTTTGTTGGAAATAATACAGCAAACTGTTTTAAAAATGGTGCAAAGTTATCAAATGTTACACTTCTGAAGAATTTGAGTGTCCTTGTACAGGAATCCAGAAAGTCTAAATGGATGTATAACAAGCAATTAGGAAGGTATATGGTATATTGACCTTTATCCCAAAGGGCTGGTCTTTCTGCAATCACAAAGAGTGCCTTAGAGGGAGTAGAATGTAGATTCACTTGCTATTTCTTCTAAAGAAAGATTTTATAACCCCAAGAGTTTTGAAGAATGATCTTTTGAACTATGTAAGATTCTGAGAAGGCTTGACAAAACAGATGCTGAGAAGCTGCAAACCCTACTGAAAGAAAGCCTATCACAGGCACTCAGGTCAAAGGGACAAAAGTAAAGAGAATTTCCATAACTGCTTGGTTAAATATTAGAAAATAGAACATTGAGCATTACAGCACAGTACAGGCCCTTTGGCCCTTGATGTTGCATGGACCTGTGGAACCAATCTGAAGCCCATCTAACCTGCACTATTCCATTCTCATCCATATGTCTATTCAATCACCACTTTAATACCCTTAAAGTTGGCAAGTCTACTACAGTTGCAGGCAGTGTGTTCCACGCCCCTACTACTCTCTAAGTAAAGAAACAACCTCTGACATCTGTCTTATATCATTCACCCTTCAATTTAAAGCGATGTCTCCTTGTGCTAGCCATTCTCATCAGAGGAAAAAGGTTCTTACTGTCCAATCTATCTAACCCTCTGATTATCTTATATGTCTCAATTAAGTCGCCTCTCAACCTTCTTCTCTCGAAGGAAACAGCCTCAAGTCCCTCAGCTTTCCTCATAAGACCTCCCCTTCATACCAGGCAACATTCTAGTAAATCTCCTCTGAACGCTTTCCAAAGCTTCCACACCCTCCCGATAATGCAGTTACCAGAACTGTACACAATACTCCAAATGTGACTGCACCAGAGTTTTGTACAGCTGCAGCATGATTTCATGGTTCCGAAACTCAATCCCTCTACCAATAAAAGCTAACACACCGTATACCTTCTTAACAACCCTATCAATCTGGGTGGCATCTTTCAAGGATCTATGTACCTAGACATCAAGACCTCTCTGCTCATTGACACTACCAAGAATCTTACCATTAGCCCAGTACTCTGCATTCCTGTTACTCCTTCCAAAGTGAATCACCTCACACTTTTCCACATTAAACCCCTTTTTCCACCTCTCAGCCCATCTCTGCAGCTTATCTGTCTCTCTGTAACCTATAACATTGTTCATCACTATCCACAACACTATCGACTTTAGTGTCATCTGCAAATTTACCTACCCATCCTTCTATGCCCTCATCCAGATCATTTATATAAATCACAAACAACAGTGGACCCAAAACAAATCCTTGCGGTACTCCACGGGTAACTGAACTTCAGGATGTATATTTCCTATATACCACCACTCTCTGTCTTCTTTCAGCTAGCCAATTTCTGATCCAAACTGCTAAATAACCCTCAATCCTATGCCTTCGTATTTTGTGCAATAGCCTCCCATGGGGAACCTTATCAAATGCCATACTGACATTCTACTCCAAAGGACTGTACAAACTCAGTCATTGAGTACATTCAATATAAAGCAGAGGAACTTGGAAGCCAAAGGAATCAAGAGATAGGGAAGAACTGGTGAGAAATTGGAGTTGAGTTTGAGGGTCAACTACGATCTTAGTAAATGGCAAAGCAGTCTCAAAGGACTGTCTGATTTACTCCTGCTACTATTCCTAATGTTTGTTTCTGTAACATTTGACTGAATATCATCAGCAGTCCAGTCCTACAAAACGCTGTATAGATGATGTTAAATTATGATGTCGCTAGCCAATGCTGACCTCATTGGCTGAAGAAGGCAGCTGTTCAGTCAATCTTTTACAGTTGGTTTGCCTCTAACACCGTAATTCAATGCTATCCTGTGCCTTGTGCACTACCCTTACATAGTTAACATTAACTTCCCTCCAAGCTCAAAATTGCTCAATAATTCAATGTTGTACAATATGGAATAGATTTGACTGCGTTCATTACTGTTATTTATATAAATTGTTTTTATAGATCAGTGCAACATCGAGGCCGAAGGGCCTGTACTGTGCTGTAATGTTCTATGTTTCTACATTTCTAAATCATTTACAATTCTGATTCAGGATTATTTTTGCTTTCTTTTTTCCATTATTTCATGTTTTTGTTTAATAAATCAAGAGAGGTGAATTTTGAATGTCACAATATTTTTCCAGTAAGTACCAGTCTCTTAAGAGGTACACAGGTACTCTCCTCATGCTTCTGTCAAGATCATACTATTAACTGAGGACAGAAGTAATGGAATCCAAATGGATTTCTCGAGTATACAATGGCTTTGCCAAGTTTGTTCTCCTTGACTTTTATGAAAATTATTGTAAACACAGTGTAGCTGACTATTTATATGAGAAAATAGCTGTTTATAGATGAGGATAACAATTGAAAATTGGTTTATAGTTTTATGTGAGTCGAATGTTAAACATGCCACACATATCGCTGTCTAACAGTCCTGGGGTCTAGGCACCTTTAGTCACCATAGCCGCAGGTGCTCCTTCAGGGAGCTATATGTTCTCAATCAACCAGAAATTACAAAAAAAGTTCTTTAAAACAAATGGTTTAAATTTATTTTGTGCCTTCTATTCACTTCTAATTTATTCTTTTATATTAAATGTTAAAGATAGAACTGTTATTACGAACTGGTGAAGTATTTTCTGTTTTAATTGATCGCAGTTGTACCTTCTCCGTTATTTTGGCTTCTTGTTACATGAATTTCTCCTTCTGTCACTGGAAACATACCTAGTCACCACTTGATTGATTCACATTATCTACTTACCCCAGTTTCCTTGTTAATAACTCTTTATGTAGTAAAGCATGATGGTGCAGTTCGGTAATACTTTTTACATCTCAGCATGTTCAAAAATGTTTCATAGCTAATTAAGAATTTTCAAAGTGGAAACCCTTTTGAAATGTAGAATATGCTGCAGCCAATTTACTCACAGTGAAACCTTAAAAAGAGGAAATTAAATATATGGAAAACTGGTCTGTTTCAATTTATGTTAGTTGGGGATAATTGTTAAATGAGCCAGCAAAAGATTCTTCTGCTCTTCACATTGTGTCACATAACTGAACAAAATGTTGCCTGTCTTGTATAAAAGACTGCAACTCTCATAATGCATTATTCCCTCAGTGTTGCCCTAAAATGTCAGCCAAAGTTATGTCCTTGAGTAAGGTTTGAAGCCATAATCTTTTGAATTAGAAATATGATATTTGTGTTACAAATTTCCAGTGGACATCAATTAAGTAAGCTTAAAACAAATTTGAAGTTATTTTCGACCAGTCTATTTTCTAATCGTCCAGCTGGCAACAAGCTGAAAACTGTCAAAAAAAAAGACCTCCAACTATGACATACATCTCAGAGCACAAAGATATGAATTTAGAATGTTTAGATTGGAAGTAATTTGATCATTAATTCAATTTTTAAAATTTTTCAATTAAATATTTTTTAAAAGTTTCTCTTCAAGCTGCCACCCTTCCTTCTTTAACCCGTAGAGTAATACTGTCAAATGTTAATGTAGGTAGAAACCATGAAAATGAGACAAAATTACTTTCATGGCTTGGAAATTGATTGAATGTCAGGTGACAAACAGTAGTGATAATGGGTAGGTACTCAAATTGACAGCATGTGACCAGTGGTGTCCCACAAGGATCTGCTTTAGGCGCAGTTATTCACATTATTTATTAACAACTTGGGTAATAACAAAGAAGATCATATATCCAAAATTACTGATGACACAAAGTTAGGCAGTAGACAATGTAGATGATAGCATAACATTACAAGAGATATTGGTAAAGTAAGTGAATAGGCAAAACCCTGAGAGATGGAGTTCTGTGTAAACAAGAGTGAGGTTATCTATTTTGGACTGAGAAACAATACGTAAGATTACCTTCTAGATGGAGTTGAGTTTGAGGATCAGCTTTGATCTAATGAAGTGGCAGAGCAGTTTCAAAAAGCTATATTACCTACTCCTGCTAGTAGTTCTAATGCTTGTATCTGTAACTTCTGACTGAACATCATTAGCAATATGAAGACTGTGTAAAGATGATATCAAATTATGATGTAGCTAAACAATGTTGACCTCAGTACTATTGTTCTGTTTGGCATAATGATGCTAAAGACAGTAGAAGAGACTTTGGAGGGGGGGGGGGGGGGGGGTCGTGGAGGTTTGCAGGCATAGATCTTTAAGATGCCATGAACAGGTGCAGAAAGTAATCAGAAAGGCTAATAGAGTGTTGGCCTTTATGTCTAAGGATTGGAGTACAAGGATGCAGAAGTTACACTGCAGCAATGTAAAGCCCTGGTTAGACCCCACTGTGAGCAGATCTGGACACCACACCATTGGAATGGTATTTTGGCCTTAGAGGGAGTACAATATAGGTTTACAAAATAATTCATTGACTTCAAGGTTAAGTTATGAGGAGATATTACACAAATTAAGCCTGTTTTCTCTCGAATTTAAAAGGTTTTGATTGAAATCTTCAAGATCTTAACCAGAAAAGACAAAGTAGATAAAGAAACTAGTACCACAGGTTGGTGATTTTTGAACTAGGAGTCACAGCCTGAGAACTGGAGCCAGACCATTCAGGAGAGATATTAGGAAGCACTTCCACACACAAACAGAGATAGAGGTTTGAAACTTTCTTCCACAAATGACAGTTTGCTGGATCAGTTGTAATTTTAAATTTGGGATCAATCTTTTCTGTTAAGCAAAGGTGTTAAGAAATACAGGTCAAAGGGACATAAATGGAGTTAGGCCACAGACCAGCCATGATCTCATTGAATGGCAGAACAGATTTGAGGGGCTGAATGGCCTACTCCTGTTCCTATGATCCTAAGGTATCTGCTAGTGATGCTTTATTGTCAATCAGTGCGAGAGCCACAAAGGAAATGGGGGCAGTTTGGCATTTTATTCTTTACCCCAGAGCCAGAAAAAGAAAAGGTTCTGATTGACCAGCAGTGAAAGATGCCTTCAACATTAGATAAATGAGATTTGGTTCATAAAATACGTCCTTAGGTAAGTACCTGGTACGTATGGTGCACATTGCATAAGTTCCCATTCAATTCATAGGCAAAAATGGGTAAACCAAGATTTTAAGCACTTAACTAGTTCCTTAGGAGGACGATGTTCCATAGGCAATCACTAAATAGCTCAATTTAATTTAACTTTTATGATCTAGTCAAGTCCAGCGGAATCTTCCCATTTCCGTGCAAATACACAAAGAAACTAACAGATCACACATCAAATAGTGTACTTGTCATCAGTTCGTATTGCATGCAGTTTCTTCATGTTTAAAGCCAACATCTGGCTGTTTACGTTCATAGTTGAAAGCAATCTTTTTTCTCGCTCAGATTCTGAATGCTACTTCTTATTTCTTGCTGATATTGCACCACAAAATGAAAATCTCCAGTGAACAAGAGGTTCTCAGTGCTTGTATTGCAAGACTAAGAAAGGCCTCACAGCAAAATTCCAATCACCAAAATGGCATCCAGTTAAGAGCCGATAGGAATATTGTGATGAAAGTGGAGCAGAGAACCAACATGAACCAGGAAGCATGGACTGTGTGAGAGACATCTTCAACTGAAACCAGGAGAACAGTATAAACACAAAATGGATTGGAAAAGGGAAGCAACAGAGGGCAGGCACAGGACATGGAAAGGATAAATGAGAAAACATTTCAGAAGAGAGAAGTATAATAATAATCATTAAAAAAATTAATTTTAGAGAATTCAAGCATGAACTGAGGAGGCAAAGCTCTGTAATATGAAAGGAAAAGCAAGGAGGTTATTTTGCAGCTGTATAGGGTGCTGGTGAGGCTACACCTGGAGTACTATGTGCAGTCTTGGTCTCCTTACTTGAAAAAGGATGTACTGGCACTAGAGGGATGCAGAGGAGGTTCCCTAGGTTGATTCCAGAGTTGAGGGGGTTGGCTTATGAGGAGAGGCGGAGTAGACTGGGATTCAGAAGAATGAGGGGGGATCTTGTCGAAACATATACAATTATGAAGGCAATAGATAAAATTGATGTAGAGAGGATGTTTCTATTGGAAGGTGAAACTAGGACAAGAGGGCATAATCTCAAGATTAAAGGGAGCAGATTTAGGACTGAATTAAGAAGGAATTTCTTCACCCAGAGGGTTGTGAATCTATGGAATTCCTTGCCCAGTGAAGTAGTTGACACTACTTCAGTAAACAGTTTTAAAGCTAAAATAGACTGTTTTTAACAATAAAGGAGTCAAGGGATACGGTGAGAGGGTGGATAAGTGGAATCTGAGTCCACGAAAAGATCAGCCATGATCTTATTGAATGGCGGAGCAAGCTTGAAGGGCCAGATGGCCTACTCCTGCTCCTAGTTCTAAGTTCTTAACAGAGAGACAGAACAGGTTAAAATTACTTCCTTGACTTCAGGATAAAATACTGATGACATAGTTTAACAATATGCTTTGCCCGTGTTATGCCTATTTATAATGGACCATGTTTTAACTGAATGAAATAAAGTTTCCACAATTTTTTTCTACATTTTGACTATATACAAGTACTAGAATGTTGGGTAAACTGGCTTAAATTATATTGAGTCTCCAATTCACTTTCCATATCAATGCCCTATATTCAGGATTGCTTTTGTGTGATCAGCTGTGTTAGCTCTTTTGATGCTGTTGGTCAGCTTTTGCCTTCTCTTAGTTTCAAAAGCATGTGAAATAGGTACCCACAGGCAACAGCCTCTCCAAGTAAAGCAATAGTGATTCAAATAGAGGTCAGAAGCTTGTGCACATAAATACACTTGAACCTTATGGAAAAGAACTCTCAAAGGATGTCACAAATAAATGTAATACATGAATTAATGAGACCAAAAGTACTGAGCATAAGGCTTGCTTTCAAAAAGGAAGACAGATAATAAGTGCAGGTAAAAATAGAGGTCATTTTAATATACTTCTACAGATACATTATGGTATTCATTGAAAGCAATACTGCGATTATCCTCTTAAAGATAAATGAGGAAATTTTGACTAAAGGATCTAATTATTCCACCAGACTCCATAAGCTTAAAAGGTTGAAACTACAAAGACTGTACTGGAACACTTTAAATTGAGCTTGATAGAAGCTGCCAAGCCTCTGGTACAACAGAACTTGAAAGAACTTTGTACTACCTTTTTTTAACATTTTTAGTTCAAAAATAGAGCGATAAAGGCCTTAGGCTTCTCTGCTGAAGGTAGGATTAGAGCAAGCCTTACAATGGTAACTACCGGAGGGCAGTAAGGAAGAAAGACGGATAAAGTCAATGCATTCAGTTGAAATTTGTACAAGACAACAGTGAGGTTTGTGCTGAATCTGGTGTCTGAACAGTACTACATGAAAAAAAATTGCTGTAAGGAATGTATCAGTTCCTCTTGAGCTGTCCGTCTACACCAAATCAATAGACCTTCCAAGCATAGGGGAATCAGGCACTCTAGCTGAGAAATCAGAGGTTTCACATAAGTCAAGTCTCTGTCCTAAGTCACTACTCCATCATCACTTTTTATTCTGTGTCACTGAAATTAAATGAGTTGTCTCCATTTAGCCTCCTGACCGATTTTAACCCTTGAATGATGAAAGCAAGGTCCCTTATTAAAAAGTAATCACAAGTTTGGGGATACATGCTGGGAACTAAGAATTTTATGGTTCCACATATTTGTCTTGTTCAGTACTGTTCAGCATTAGAAATGTACAGTGTTTTATCCTTTGCTGCTGTGAAGTGTTACAGGTGGAAGATACCACTTGAGATAAGCACTGAAGCAATCTAATACATTGAAACAATTTGAGTTTAGCAATCGTTTGCTCTTTAAACAGCCAATGTAAGTATTTTATTAATTGTTGCTATTCAACCTTCTCATTTATATACTACTACTGCATGTAGAGAAGAGGAGATGAATATACAACTCAGTCTTTCATCCCTGCAAGTGCATTGTTAAAGAGAATGCAAGTAGTGAATACTGTAACATACTATTGTTGCAATCCCTTAGAAATTAATCATTTTTGCTACCTTCAAAAATCTGCAAGGTCCCTCTGATCTTCTTCTTTCTCAGGTCCTACCATTCAATGTGTACTCTCTTGCCTAATTAGTCCTCCTAAAATGTATCACCTCACTTTTCAGGATTAAATTTAATTTGCCACTATTCAGCCCATCTATATTGCCCTGTAGCCCACTCCTTGCTTTTCTCCTTGCTATTTTCCACACCACCAATACTCATGACATTTGCAATCTTACTGATCAAACTTCTTACATTCCTATAAACTGTGTGGCAAGCCCGGTAAACATTCTATTTGGCGGACATTGACCGGAAGTTGTTTGTTCCCAACCTTTCTGATTCTGTTTCATTCAGGCTGTCTGTGCTAGCTGTTTGTCTGTGTTTTCAGTTCCCTTCATAGTTTCATTCTCTGATTGTATAGAAAAGGAAAAATTGCTGTTCAGCTTTCAAATATTTAATTGTGATGTTCTAGTTAGGTAAATTTCCCTAAAGGCTACTGTGCATTTTCAGAAATTCAGGAAAAATCATGAAAAGTGAGAAATAAAAAAACAGCAAAGTATTCCTGAAACATTTAATAATAGTACAGGCAGCAGGGTGATTTGAACCTATATTCCATCTTCTTAAATATGATCTACTTTGACCTTTCATTACACAATGTCTCAAGGTTAAAGTTTTCCTTTTTGCCCTGTCCCATCTGTAACATTCTCCAGCCATACATCGCATGTCCTATTGAAATCTCTGTCCCTTTGATTCCAGCCATTTATACACTCCATTTTCTTGTCCACCTCTCAGTTGGCAGCCACGCTTTCAGCAGCCAGGCCTATTGCTTTGGGATTCCTTCTGCATTTCTCTCAACTTTACAATGGACCGTTCCTCTCTTAAGACTATCCTTAAAACCCGTCTCTTCAAACAAATTCTTTGCTATCACTCTTAATATCTTCTTTCAGTCAGCTTCTTCGATTTTCTTTTTCTATCTTATGTCTCTTTGTTCTCATCATTGACTAGGGCATCAGCTCAGCTGTAATGACCCTTGAGCTTTCACCAATCACTTTGCACATATTTCCTCATGTGCCTTCCATGCTCCACATATCGTCTATTCTTCTCATTCTAACAGTCCTTTCTTGATGGGTCCTCATAACTCCTATGCTTTTTCACACATCCCAAGCCCCACACGTTCCCATGTATCCTCTATGCCACCTAATTCACTTGAATATCCCCAATGAACCCTTATATCCCTTTATGCTCCCATGGATCCTCTAAAGATATGTAGTTACTACGAACTAGAGACAGATGTTATGTACCATGCACTCTCAGTGGGAAGGCTTGAAATGAATATGAAAAAGAAATTAACTTCTAAAAGTTTAATAAATCTGGCACTCGGACACACACCATACTAAAATAAGCTTGTGAACTATTTAAATAATTTAATCACTTCAAATCCAAAGATGTGCAGGTTAGGTGAATTGGCCAAGCTAAACTGCCCCTAGTGTTCAGGGATGTGTAGTTTAGGTGCACTAGCCAGGGGATATACAGAGTAATGGAGTAAAGGAATGGGTCTGGGTGGGATCCTCTTCAGAGGGTTGGTGTGGACCTGTTGGGGCAAAGGGCCTGTTTCCACACTGTAGGGATTCGAAAAAAAATCAATCAATTGTAAAAACAAGCAAACATCCATTCATAAGCCATATGAAAGAGAAATAACCTGTAATACGCTCATAAAATAGTCAAACAGTGTGCACACCACTCTGCTGAGATAAGAGGTTTCTCAGCTCTTACAACTCAGCCAAAATATTCATAATGAACTCAGCTATCAAAACAAACTACCACAGCTCCAGTGGAGCCCATTGAAGCTGATAGAAAAGTATTATTTGTTGTTAATGGCCCATCAATCAAAGACTTCCAGTACCAGGTAGCTGATCTTTTTCCTTAGTTTTCAATTTGGTACTGTGTTCTCCTATGATTTGCTATTCCTCTGAGACTTTCTGAATGAAATTTATGAAGATTACGTACAGATGAGGTTACAATTCCGTGCAAAATTTGTGTATGCACATGTGTACATACGTGTGCATTTGGAAATATTCAAAGTGTCCACACCAACAATGGAGCCAGTAACGATTAAAATACTGGATCAGTGGTGCTGGAAGAACACAGCAATTCAGGCAGCATCCGAAAAGCTTCGAAATCGACGTTTCGGGCAAAAGCCCTTCATCAGGAATAAAGGCAGAGAGCCTGAAGCATGGAGAGATAAGCTAGAGGAGGGTGGGGGTGGGGATAGAGTAGCATAGAGTACAATAGGTCAGTGGGGGAGGAGATGAAGGTGATAGGTCAGGGAGGAGAGGGTGGAGTGGATAGGTGGAAAAGGAGCTGGGCAGGTCAGACAAGTCCGGACAAGTCAAGGGGATCATGTTGCTGGAGGTTAGAAACTAGGATGAGGTGGGGGAAGGGGAAATGAGGAAGCTGTTGAAATCCACATTGATGCCCTGGGGTTGAAGTGTTCCGAGGCGGAAGATGAGGCGTTCTTCCTCCAGGTGTCTGGTGGTGAGGGAGCGGCGGTGAAGGAGGCCCAGCACCTCCATATCCTCGGCAGAGTGGGAGGGGGAGTTGAAATGTTGAGCCACGGGGCGATTTGGTTGTTTGGTGCGGGTGTCTCGGAGATGTTCCCTAAAGCGCTCTGCTAGGAGGCATCCAGTCTCCCCAATGTAGAGGAGACCTCATCGGGAGCAACGGATACAATAAATGATATGAGTGGATGTGCAGGTAAAACTTTGATGGATGTGGAAGGCTCCTTTAGGGCCATGGATGGAGGTGAGGGAGAAGGTGTGGGCACAGGTTTTACAGTTCCTGTGGTGGCAGGGGAAAGTGCCAGGATGGGAGGGTGGGTCGTAGGGGGGCGTGGACCTGACCAGGTAGTCACGGAGGGAACGGTCTTTGCGGAAGGCGGAGAGGGGTGGGGAGGGAAATATATCCCTGGTGGTGGGGTCTGTTTGGAGGTGGCGGAAATGTTGGCGGATGATTTGGTTTATGCGAAGGTTGGTAGGGTGGAAGGTGAGCACCAGGGGCGTTCTGTCCTTGTTGCGGTTGGAGGGGTTGGGTCTGAGGGCGGAGGTGTGGGATGTGGACGAGATGCACCTTCGCCCTCAGACCCAACCCCTCCAACCGCAACAAGGACAGAACGCCCCTGGTGCTCACCTTCCACCCTACCAACCTTCGCATAAACCAAATCATCCGCCGACATTTCCGCCACCTCCAAACAGACCCCACCACCAGGGATATATTTCCCTCCCCACCCCTCTCCGCCTTCCGCAAAGACCGTTCACTCCGTGACTACCTGGTCAGGTCCACGCCCCCCTACGACCCACCCTCCCATCCTGGCACTTTCCCCTGCCCACCGCAGGAACTGTAAACCTGTGCCCACACCTCCTCCCTCACCTCCATCCAAGGCCCTAAAGGAACCTTCCACATCCATCAAAGTTTTACCTGCACATCCACTCATATCATTTATTGTATCCGTTGCTCCCGATGCGGTCTCCTCTACATTGGGGAGACTGGACGCCTCCGAGCAGAGCGCTTTAGGGAACATCTCCGAGACACCCGCACCAATCAACCAAATCGCCCCGTGGCTCAACATTTCAACTCCTCCTCCCACTCTGCCGAGGATATGGAGGTGCTGGGCCTCCTTCACCGCCGCTCCCTCACCACCAGACGCCTGGAGGAAGAATGCCTCATCTTCCGCCTCGGAACACTTCAACCCCAGGGCATCAATGTGGATTTCAACAGCTTCCTCATTTCCCCTTTCCCCACCTCATCCTAGTTTCTTACCTCCAGCAACATGATCCCCTTGACTTGTCCGGACTTGTCCGACCTGCCCAGCTCCTTTTCCACCTATCCACTCCACCCTCTCCTCCCTGACCTATCACCTTCATCTCCTCCCCCACTGACCTATTGTACTCTATGCTACTCTATCCCCACCCCCACCCTCCTCTAGCTTATCTCTCCACGCTTCAGGCTCTCTGCCTTTATTCCTGATGAAGGGCTTTTGCCCGAAACGTCGATTTCGAAGCTTTTCGGATGCTGCCTGAATTGCTGTGTTCTTCCAGCACCACTGATCCAGAATCTGGTTTCCAGCATCTGCAGTCATTGTTTTTACCTCTACGATTAAAATACTAGCAATCCACAGACTCATCCTTCCTTGAGAATATTTACCAGAAACAAGAGTGGAAACAGGAATCTCCAAATCTTGTCTTGCCAACCATTTTTGAAGGGTTTCTGAGTCAGCTGACTTGGCAAAAACATGGGCTACAATTTCATGTAATACTGAGGAAGGTGCCTGCTTTCAGATAATAAATGAAAGGCATAACAAATGAAAATTAGTGTGGAGCAATTCCCAAGGTTTTGCCAGCACTCTTATCCTTCAATCAGGCAAAAACACAAATGATTGAAGAATTTCAAGCACAACTTATATTCAATGTAAATTGAGCTTCCATGATATTCTGAACTAGCTTAAAAAGCATTGCATTGGAAGCACCCTCATTCACAGAATGGGCTGCACCCCCATATCAAATTAATCACTGTAATGAGAATCTTTTAATTGTACACATCTGTGACCCTTTGAAGAGGTTCTTAAAATTAAGCTTTGTTTTTGCCGAATGGGAATTCTGTTGCTTTGATAAAATAAGTAATTATAGATTTATCTGGAAATATTACAAGGAAATAACTCATAATGACAAACTTTATCTACCGCCTCCCCCCCCCCCCCCCCCCCGCCCCCATATATTAGTATTGACAGTAATGGGTACACAAGTAGTCGCTTTATCCAAATTCCAAATGTAAATATGGATCATTTCTATGTTAGTATTTTCAGTCATCTCAAGCTTTTAAACATTTAATAATATCCACATTTACTGCACAATGGAAGATACTTTGGGGATATAAACTTACGACAGCTATAATCTTTAAAATATCAGGATGTGCTGTATTGTTTATAGAAGACTAAAATTGGAAGACATTTGTAAAATGAGCTCACTGTTGCATGAGCATTTGTTTATCTGAATATCTGCAGTTTCCACAGGCCCCTTTCAGTTGTGAAGGTGATATCTTAACACCATTGAGACCAATGGGCTTGACTGTAACAGAAACAAACTCAAGAACTGTGTGGCTTCCAGCTGAAACCACAGTAATGATTATCTGTATTGAGATATGCCCATACATTCACCTTTGCCCACTTTTATGCCTTGTGGATTTGAATTCTCTAACCATACAGACACAAGTAAGTCAGGCAAAATATATAGGAACCTCTCAAATAGAAAACTTTCATAGAATACAATAAAAATGCAGGTCTGTTGCTAAGTAAGGGATACTAAGTAACCCCAGAAGGGCTAACATGTCAATGAAGTGTATACTTTCCAGTAATCTCTGCATTTCACCTTGCTGTACAATGTATCCAAGGTTAAAGGTTTATATTACATCCAGGAGCTCATGTTAATTCCTAAAATTTACAAGTCTATACTGGAAATTTCAAAATGGCTGTTTGTACAAGCTGCAAAAAATGTTTAGGAAGATATATGTATATACTTTGATATCCATTAATTATTGTAAATATATCCAGCCATTATTCGCAGATAGCTGAAGGAATAAAAATTTCTTAATTCATGAGATTACCTTGATAATTCCTTGGAATTCTATTACTATATATAGTGTAAATTAAGACAAACAACTTTGCTTGGAACTGAATTTTCATGTGACAGGCATGTTAGTAACAAATCACCAAGTAAAACCATATACGAAAACGTGTTAACATTAGAATTCCATGTTCTGTGCATGGGCCTGCTTTTATTGTGTTAAAACATCTTGAAAATATTATTAAACCTTTCCAGAATAGAGCAGCTATTAGCCATTATTTTCAGACTACAGAGGTGTTTTTAATACTCTACAGTATAAAAAGACTGTTTATTTCATTTATATTGGATCCATATACAGAGGGTAACTGGGAAAGAAAAAAAGGGTACCTATCAAACATAATGATAGAAAGAACAAGGTTGTAGAGACACAAAAATGATATTAAAGAAATAACTCTTAAGCAGGACATTTATGGGAAAGTTTAGAAAGTTGTACTTTCTGTAAGGTACAAAGACTGATGAGTATTTTTATTATTAAATTGCACTTTGGTTATTTGTAATCTCAGTTGATAAAATTAAAAACATTGCTCCATCCATTTTCCGTGTACGGTCTGTCATTTATGATCATAGTTCCAGAGCAGACTAGCAGCTTGGTGGATTCCAAGCTGTGCAGGTTAAATTAGTGACTTTTTGATGATTATCTCAAAATTCAGATGTTAAATTTGCTTACAGTTTCTGACTAATTGACATATGCTTTGTATTTATTTTCTGATAACAATAATGATTGAGTCAATGGGGAGAAAAAGGAATTGGCTTATGTAAGCAATTGTAATTTAAATGATGCGTAGTATGCACTACATAATCGGTTGAAAAGCAGAAATTAACACAATTGCATCATGTATGTATAGCAAACTAATATCAATTTGCCAAATTGGACTAGCTACACCTGAACCAAGGCCAACATGTGCATTCCTGATGGTTCAATTGAAAAAAATTGTTTTCAATTCATTGCAATACTCTGCAGTCTAGTCATTGATAATTATAATTTGCAATCAGTATCAATATTTTGAAGCTTGATTTTAAAGGGATGTGTAACACTGTTAACATATGACTGAACAGGCCCATGCTGGAGAATACTCCTCCCATACTTTGGACAATCATTTGTCTTCATCCATAGTAGGAATTGAATCCATATTTTCTGATTGTAGGTATTGCACCCTTTTCCCGTTTTTTCAGTTGAGTCAGCTGTAACCCTGACCTCAATGACCTCAGAGATTTTTCTACCAACTGTCCTCCTATTCACTCCAATTTGTACTGCCAGACTGCTTACTGGAGTGTGTCCCTCTGGCGATTTGAGAGAGGTTTTATCACACTACAATAAATGTGAAATACTGATGCATTTCGGATGGCAAAAAAAATAACAGCTTGATATCAACAAGGGACAGGCCACAAGCATTTATTACGTGTTTCTTTCATATCAAGCCTACCTTCGAATGAAGAAGAATATGAAATCCCTTGTGATCCCCAGCGATCAATACAACACAGGAGTTAAATTAGACCTCAAGTCATGCACACATCTTACCTTGACTGAGATATCTACAAGCTATAGCCCCTTGAAAATCTATTTTTTCCACTAAGTTAACTGATAACCAAGTGAAATGAGGAGGAAATAAAGCAGCTGTCTGGACCTTGCTATGGTTTTGCCCTTGATGGAGTTAGTTTTTTGAGCTTTCGTGATATTTATTTTAATTGTTCCTTTATTCAACCAGCTTGTTTGCATCATTTAATTTTATAAAGGAAGGATACATTTTTAAAAAATAAATATATTTACAATTTCAGTACCAAACCTTACTTTTGTGAAGGAATTTATAATGGATATTGAAAAATACGCTTGGTAAATCGCCAGAGGGACAAACTAAATTGATCTACACTTTATTTATGGATCTTAATGGACTAAACTTGTCTTGTTAGATAAAACCTTATTTTTTGCTCCATGTGAAACATTTTGAAATCCAGCATTTGCAAAAATATATAATACTGGTTGCCTTAATGTGTAATGATTCAACTCTGCATATTTATATTCACAGACTGTGTACCTGTAGCAACACACAATGTGTCAATTAATTTACATCTTTAAAATGCTGCTTCTGTTTTAACTGTGTCTGTATTGATATGTAAATGTCATATTGCAGCTGTGTGACTGGTAAAAGGAAAGAAAATGTAAATCAGTGTAGGAAATTGAGTCCTCCTGCATTAGCAGAAGACTATTTTCCACATTCTGATATTTGTGAATGCAATTGAATGTGTATGTTATGTTGGGATATGACATTCTTGATTAAGTACAAGTCATGCTTCTTCCTAAATAGCCATTGAATAGATAGTGATCTCACTGTCGAGATGCAGCAGCATAGCTAATTGTAAGAATGTAAGCTTTTATTGTGCAGAAATGCTGACTCTCTCGTCTAATGTGAATCCTGGATCAATAACCCACCAGCTGATTTCATATGTTTTGCCACTTCTGTTATCACTCATTCATTCTTCATTTTGAATCAACTGTTCAGGCACTTATTTAACTCACCCTGGTGTAGTGCTGGAGATCTTTTTTAATTTGAAATAGGTTATGAAATAAGCAATGCATCCCAACTTGGGCACTAAATGGAAACAAAAATCTGAAGAGATGAAAAGCAAATCAGTGTTTACAGTATCACCTATTTTACACAATTGGACAAAGTCAAAACCTACCCCAAAATATTGTTTTTTCTGAACCACTTTCATGTACTCCATGGGCCACATATAAATGCTGTGTTCATGAATCCACTGATTTTCACATAATACTGACGGCATAGAACTAAACAGAATGGTTTCTAACATCCATGAGGTGAGGACATAAGATAGCTTGTGCCAACGTCCAAACAGGGTGAATCCAGCAAATAAGAGATATAAATAGGAAGAAATTTGGGAAAGGTAAGCCTTACTTACATGGATAGCTAGCCAGGAATTGTTAGGTTAAAACCATGTCTAAATCCTAAGTAACTAATCAACAGATGACATCTCAACTGTCGATTAATCCACCCAGACCAGACTCCCCATGATCTCCTTGATGGGCTGCCTGTCCCCAGTCTCCAACTCCTGCCTGACCCTATCTTACTACTCCGCTACTCTGCTACCCTCTCCACCCTACTCTGCCACATACACACTTACCTCACTCCTACCTCATTCAGTCAGAATCTGAAAAGGTTAAATGTCCCAATATTTTTCAATGTTGGTTAATGAAAATTTACTAGATTTTGGCAACTATGGTTTTGTTTTATAGGAAAAATGCAAACATTGCGAGGTTATAACATATCAAGAATGATTGAACAAGTTGGGATCTTTAATCTAGCATGGAAGAGATTGTCAGGTGATTTAATGAAGAGTTTGAACTAAAAAGGGTATGGATTAATAAAAGAGATGTTTCAGCTTATGGAAATCCAAACCTTGAGGTAATAGATATAGGCTCGTCAGTAATATAGTAAAGAAAAGTCAAGAGAATTTTTTTTGTATAGAGTCATAGCGTCATGGAGGTCTATAGCTTCATTGGCTTGTATGGCTTGGCATTGCAAGTGCAGATCTAAGTATTTTACAAATGTTATGTGGGTTTGTGCCTCTAATACCCTTACAAGCAGTGAGTTCCAGATTACCATGTGAAAACAAAATTCCTCACATTCCCTCTAAACCTTTATCCCCTACTGTAAATCTATACCTCCTGGTCATTGATCCCTCCATCATGGGGAAAGGTTTCTTCCTGTTTACCATGTCTATGCCCCTCATAATTCTAAACATTTCAAATATGTTCACTCTCAGTCTCCACTGGTCCAAGGAAAACTACTCCAGTCTGTCCAATCTCTCTTCATAACTAAAACTCTCCAAACCAGGCAACGTTTTGACGGAGCGGTGAGGAGAGAAGGTGAGGTGAAGCGAGGGCTGACGGGAAGGCTAAGTTTTCCCACGTAAAAAGGGACTTACCTCAAGAGTTGGGCCTACATTTTGACAGAGCGGTGAGGGGAAAGGCAAGGTGAAGCGAGGGCTGCCGGGAAGGTACGGGCTTAATTTAAATTTGGGCAGTGGCTAAGCTAAGCTTACAATGGCAGGGGATGTCAGACATGTGCCTCTTGCTTGCTGTGGGAACTTAGAAACATGTCTGACGTTCCTGACTCTTACATTTGCAAGAAGTGTGTCCAGCTGCAGCTCTTGTTTGACTGCATGACGACTCTGGAGCTGTGGATGGACTCACTGTGGAGCATTCGCGAATGCTGAGGAGGTCGTGGATAGCACATTTAGTGAACTGGTCACACCGCAGGTTAGAATTGCTGAGGGAGACAGTGAATGGGTGACCAAACAACAGAAAAAGTGTAGGAAGGCTGTACAGGTGTCCCCTGCGGTCATCTCCCTCCAAAATCAGGTATACCATTTTGGGTACTGTTGGGGCTGATGGCTCACCAGGGGAGGGCAGCAGTTGTCAAGATCATGGCACCGTGGCGGGGACTGCTGTTCAGAAGGGCAGGAAAAAGACTCATAGGGCCATAGTCATAGGAGATTCTATTGAAGGGAAGTAGATAGGCCGTTCTGTGGCCGAAAACAGGACTCCCGGATGGTATGTTGCCTCCCAGGTGCTCGGGTCAGGGATATCACCGATCGGCTGCAGAGCATTCTAAAAGGGGAGGGTGAATAGCCAGTGCATATAGGCACCAATGATATAAATAGAAAATGAGATAAGGTCCTGAAAGAAGAATTCAGGGAGCTAGGAGAGAAGTTACAGAGGAGGACCTCAAAGGTAGTGATCTCAGGATTACTACCAGTGCCACGTGCTAGCCAGCGCAGAAATGAAAAAATAGGTAGGATGAACACGTGGCTTGAGAGATGGTGTAGGAGGGAGAAGTTCAGATTTGTTGGACATTGGGACTGGTTCTGGGGAAGGTGCGACTATTACAAAATGAATGGTCTACATCTGAACCATACCATAACCAGTGTCCTTGGGGGAGTTTTTGCTACTGCTGTTAGGGAGGTTTTAAACGAATGTGGCAGGGGACTGGGAACCAGAAGAGAAAACAAGTAGGTAGCGAGGTTGAGACTGGAGACTGTAAGAATCATGAAGATAGCATTAATAAAGGGAAGAGTAGGCAGGCAGCAAATGAGCGCAAAAGAACTGGTGGCCTGAAATGCATCTACTTTAATGCAAGGAGTATAGTGTGTAAGGCAGATGAACTTAGGGCTTGGATTGGTGCCTGGGAGTATGACATTATTGCGATCACAGAGACTTGGTTGAAGGAAGGGCATGATGATTGGCAACTAAATGTTCCAGGATATAGATGCTTCAGACAGGACAGGGAGGGAAGTAAAAGTGGGGGTGGAGTTGCATTGCTGGTCAGGGAAGATATCACGGCTGTGCTAAAGGAGGACACTATGGAGGTCTTGGGTAGTGAGGCATTATGGATGGAGCTAAGAAATAAGAAGGGTGCAGTTACATTGTTGGGGCTGTATTACAGGCCTCCCAACAGTGAGCGTGAGATAGAAGAACAAATAGGTAAACAGATTATGGAAAAATGTAGAAGCAATAGAGTAGTGGTGATGGGAGATTTTAATTTTCCCAACATTGACTGGGATACACTTAGCGTCAGAGATCTGGATGGAGTAGAATTGCTACGCAGCGTCCAGGAGAGTTTTCTAGAGCAGTATGTCAATAGTCTGACAAGGGAAGGGGCATATTGGACCTGGTACTGGGGAACGAGCCAGGACAATGGTAGAAGTTGCAGTAGAGAATTTCTTTGGGAACAGTGACCACAATTCTGTAAGTTTATAATACTCGTAGATAAAAATGAGAGTGGTGCTCAGGGAAGAGTACTAAACTGGGCCAAGGCCAATTATATCAAAATTAGGCAGGAGCTGGGAAATGTGAATTGGACACAGCTATTTGAAGGGAAGTCCACATTTGAGATGTAGGAGGCTTTCAATGATAGGTTAACGGTAGTGCAGAATAGGCATGTCCCGTTGAAGGCAAAAGATAGGAAGGGCAAGATTCGTGAACCATGGATGACAGGAGAAATTGTATAACTAGCCACAAGGAAAAGGGAAGTGTACATAAGGTTTAAGGCAGCTAAGAACAGAACGGGCCCTGGAAGAATATCGGAAGAGTAGGACAAGTCTTAAACAAGGAATCAAGCGGGCTAAAAGGGGTCATGAAATAGCTTTAGCAAGCAGAATTAAGGAAAATCCCAAAGCATTTTATTCTTATATAAGAAGCAAGCAGGTAACTAGAGAAAGGATTGGTCCACTAAAAGTTAATGAAGGAAGGTTGTGTGTCGAACCTGAGAGAATTGGTGAGATTCTGAATGTTTACTTTGCATCAGCGTTCACTGAGGAGAGGAACATGATGAATCTTGAGATTAGAGATAGAAATTTGATTAGTCTGGATCACGTTGGCATAAGTAGGGAAGATGTGTTGGGTAGGCTAGAGGTTATTAAGTTGGACAAATCCCCAGGACCTGATGGAATCTATCCCAGGTTGCTGAGGGAGGCGAGAGAGGAAATAGCTGGGGCCCTAATAGATATCTGTCCTTGTTATGGTTGGAGGGGTGGGGTCTGAGGGCGGAGGTGCGGGATGTGGATGAGATGCGTTGGAGGACATCTTTAACCACGTGGGAAGGGAAATTGCGGTCTCTAAAGAAGGAGGCCATCTGGTGTGTTCTGTGGTGGAACTGGTCCTCCTGGGAGCAGATACGGCGGAGGCGAAGGAATTGGGAATACGGGATGGCATTTTTGCAGGAGGTAGGGTGGGAAGAGGTGTAATCCAGGTAGCTGTGGGAGTCGGTGCGTTGGTAAAAAATGTTGGTGTCAAGTCGGTCGTCATTAATGGAGATGGAGAGGTCCAGGAAGGGGAGGGAGGTATCAGAGATGGTCCAGGTAAATTTAAGGTCAGGGTGGAATGTGTTGGTGAAGTTGATGAATTGCTCAACCCCCTCACAGTAGCACGAAGTGGCGCCAATGCAGTCATCAATGTAGCGGAGGAAGAGGTGGGGAGTGGTGCCGGTGTAACTACGGAAGATGGACTGTTCTATATAGCCAACAAAGAGACAGGCATAGCTGGGGCCCATATGGGTGCCCATGGCTACCCCTTTGGTTTGAAGGAAGTGGGAGATTTGAAGCAGAAATTGTTAAGGGTGAGGACCAGTTCGGCGAAACGAATGAGAGTGTCGGTGGAAGGGTACTGTTGGGGACGTCGGGAGAGGAAGAAACAGAGGGCTTGGAGGCCTTGGTCACGGTGGGTGGAGGTGTAGAGGGATTGGATATCCATGGTGAAGATGAGGTGTTGGAGGCCGGGGAAATGGAAGTCTTGGAGGAGGTGGAGGGCATGGGTGGTGTCTTGAACATATGTGGGGAGTTCCTGGACTAGGGGGATAGGACAGTGTCGAGGTAGGTAAAGATGAGTTCAGTGGGGCAGGGGCATGCTGAGACAATGGGTCGGCCAGGGTGGTCAGGCTTGTGGATCTTGGGAAGGAGGTAGAACCAGGCAGTGCGGGGTTCCCGGACTATGAGGTTGGAAGCTGTGGGTGGGAAATCTCCTGAGGTGATGAGGTTCTGTATGGTCTGGGAGATGATGGTTTGGTCATGGGGGATGGGGTCATGGTCAAGGGGGCGGTAGGAAGGGGTGTCCTCGAGTTGGCGTCTGACTTCAGCGGTGTAGAGGTCAGTGCGCCAGACTACCACTGCACCCCCTTTATCTGCTGGTTTGATGGTGAAGTTGGGATTGGAACAGAGGGATTGGAGGGCTGCGCATTGTGAGGGTAAGAGGTTGGAGTGTGGGAGGGGGATAGACAGGTTGAGGCGGTTAATGGCCCGGCGGCAATTGGAAATGAAGATGGCGAGGGCGGGTAATAGGCCAGCGCGGGGTGTCCAGGTGGATGCAGTGTGTTGGAGGTGGGCGAAGTCCTCGGAAGGTGGGCGGAAGTCCTGATTGTGAAAGTAAGCTCGGAGGAGGAGGCGGAGGCGGCAGAAGAAGTGTTTGATGTCACGGCGTGTATTGAATTCATTGATGCGTGGGTGGATGGGGATGAAAGTGAGTCCTTTGCTGAGGACTGATCGTTCGTCCTCAGTGAGTGGGAGGTCTGGAGGGATGGTGAAAATTTGGCAGGACTGGGAACTAGGGCCTGGTGGAGGTGTGGAGCTGGGAGTGGGGGCAGAGCCTGTAACTGGAGTGGGTGTGGTGGTGGTGGGAATGGCGGTGGAGTCATGAGCAGGGGTGGTGTTCCCCTCAGGGTTCTGGAGGGGCAGGGATGGTGACAGTGGGATCTGTGGGGGGGGGCGTGTCGGCAGAATGCAGGTGAGTGCCGTTGGTGGGGGCGGAAGTGGTGGCAAACACGGCTTCCAAGCTTCCAGCTCAGCACTGTCCCCATGACTTGTCCTACCTGCCTATCTTCCTTCTCTCCTGTCCATTCCACCCTCCTCTCTGACCTATCACCTCCATCCCCACCCCCATTCACCTACTGTACACTATACTACTTTCTCCTCACCCCCACCCTCCTCTCATTTATCTCTCCACCATGCAGGCTCTCTGCCTCATTTCCTGATGAAGGGCTTTTGCCCGAAACATCGATTTTCCTGCTCCTCGGATGCTGCCTGAACTGCTGTGCTTTTCCAGCACCACTCTAATCCAGATATCTTTGTGGCATCCTTAAATACAGGTGAGGTGCTGGAGGACTGGAAGGTTGCTCGTGTTGTCACCCTGTACAAGAAGAGTAGTAGGGATATTCCAGGTAACTACAGACCAATGAGCATGACGTCGGTGGTGGGGAAGTTGCTGGAGATGTTTCTGAGGGATAGGATCTATTTATATTTAGTAAAGGATGGGCTCATCAGTAATAGGCAACATGGTTTTGTTCGGGGGAGATCGTGCCTTATCAACTTAATAGAGTTCTTTGAGGAAGTGACCAAGTTGATAGATGAAGGAAGGGCTGTTGATGTCATATACATGGACTTTAGTAAGGTTTTGATAAGGTAGACTAAGGAGAAGGTGAAGTCATATGGTGTGCAGGGTGTTCTAGCTAGGTGGATAAAGAACTGGTTGAGCAACAGGAGACAGAGAGGAGTAGTTAAAGGGTGTTTCTGGAAATGGAGAAAGGTGACCAGTGGTGTTCCACAGGGGTCAGTATTGGGGCAACTGTTGTTTGTAATATACATAAATGATCTGGAAGAGGGCACTGTTGGTATGATCAGCAAGTTTGCAGATGACACGAAGATTGGTGGAGTAGCAGAAAGCATAAGGGACGGTCAAAGAATCCAGGAGAATATAGATAGACTGGAGAGTTGGGCGGAAAAGTGGCAGATGGATTTCAATCCAGACAAATGTGAGGTGATGCATTTAGGCAAGACTAATTCTAGAGTGAATTATACAATGAATGGAAGAGCCTTGGGAAAAGTTGATGGGCAGAGAGATCTGGGAGTGCAGGTTCATTGTACCCTGAAGGTTGCTACACACATGGATAGAGTGGTCAAGAAGGCATACAGTATGCTTTCCTTCATTGGACGGGGTATTGAGTATAAGAGCTGGCAAGTCATGTTAAAATTGTACAAGACATTGGTTCAGCCGCATTTAGAATACAGTACAGTTTTGGTCGCCACATTACCAAAAGGATGTGGATGCTTTGGAAAGGGTGCAGAGAAGGTTTACGAGGATGTTGCCTGGTATGGAAGGTGTTAGCTATGAAGAGAGGTTGAGTAGATTAGGATTGTTTTCATTAGAAAAAAGGAGATTGGGGGGGACCTGATTGAGGTTTACAAAATCATGAAGGATATAGACAGGGTGGATAGAGACAAGCTTTTTCCCAGGGTGAAGGATTCAATAACGAGAGGTCATGCTTTCAAAGTGAGAGGTGGAATGTTTAAAGGGGATACACGTGGTAATTACTTCACACAGAGGGTGATGGGCGTCTGGAACGTTGCTAGTAGAAGTGGTAGAGGCAGGCACGGTAGATTAATTTAAGATGCGTCTGGACAGATGCATGAGCAGGTAGGGAGGAGAGAGATACAAATGCCTAGGAATTGACCGACAGGTTTAGACAGTATATTTGGATCGGCTCAGGCTTGGAGAGCCAAAGGGCCTGTTCCTGGGCTGTAAATTTTCTTTGTTCTTTGTTCTTAGTTCTGGTAAATCTTCTCTAAACCCGATCCAGTGCAATCACATCCCTCCAATCAAGTGAATTCCAGAACCAACGTCTTATACTGTTCCTGCTCTTAAACTGTGCCACAGCTAAAAATGGCAAAAATCCCCATGTCTGACTTTTTAACCACTTTCTCTACCTGACCTGCTTCCACAAAGAACCTGTGGACATGCACACCAATGTCCCTCTGATTCCTGGTGCTTCCCAGTGTCCTCATTTCATCATGTATTCTCTTGCCTTGTTTGGCGTTGGGAATGCGATAGGTGGAAGGAGTTTAGGTGAGGGTGATGTTCTGGATGGGGGCCGGAGAGGTTGGGAAGAAGATTGCAGGTCAAGAAGGCAGTGCTGAGTCCGAGGGTTGGAACTGAGATAAGGTGGGGGGAGGGGAAATGACGTAGCTAGAGAAATCTGCACTCATCCCTTGTGATTGGAGGGTTCCTAGGCAGAAGATGAGTCGCTCTTCCTCCAGGCGTCATGTTGCCATGGTCTGGCTATGGAGGAGGCCAAGGACCTGCATGTCCTTGGCGGAGTGGAAGGGGGAGTTAAAGTGTTCAACCACAGGGTGGTTGGGTTGGTTGGTCCGGGTGTCCCAGAGGTGTTCTCTAAACCGTTCCACAAGTAGGCGCCTGTCTCCCCAATGTAGAGGAGGCCACAGCGGGTGCAGCGGATGCAGTAAATGATGTGTGTGGAGGTGCAGGTGAATTTGTGACGGATATGGAAGGATCCCTTGGGGCCTTGGAGGGAAGTAAGGGAGGTGGTGTGGGCGCAAGTTTTGCATTTCGTGCGGTTGCAGGGGAAGGTGCCGGGAGTGGAGGTTGGGTTGGTGGGGGATGTGGACCTGACGAGGAAATCACGGAGGGAGTGGTTTTTCCGGACCGCTGATAGGGGAGGGAGGGAAATATATCCTTGGTGGTGGGGTCTGTTTGGAGATGGCGGAAATGACGAAGAATGATACGATGTATCTGGAGGTTGATGGGGTGGTAGGTGAGGACCAGTGGGGTTCAGTCCTGGTGGCGATTGGAGGGGCGAGGTACAAGGGTGGAGGAGCGGGAAGTGGAGGAGATGCAGTGGAGAGCATCGTCAACCACGTCTGAGGGGAAATTGCGGTCTTTGAAGAAGGAGGCCATTTGGGTTGTTCGGTATTGGAATTGGTCCTCCTGGGAGCAGATGTGGCGGAGGCGAAGGAAGTGGGAATATGGGATGGTGTTTTTAAAGGGTGCAGGGTGGGAGGAGGTGTAGTCTAGGTAGCTGTGGGAGTCGGTCGGTTTATATTAAATGTCCGTGTTGAGTCGGTCGCCCGAGATAGAAGTGGAGAGGTCCATGAAGGGAAGGGAGGAGACTGAGACGTCCAGGTAAATTTGAGGTCGGGGTGGAAGTGTTAGAAAAGTGGATGAACTGTTCAACCCCCTCGTGGGAGTACGAGGTAGGGCCGATACAGTCATCGATGTAGCGGAGGAAAAGGTGGAGGGTGGTGCCAGCGTAGCTGTGGAAGATGGACTGTTCCACATATCCGACGAAGAGGCAGGCATAGCTGGGGCCCATGCGGGTGCCCATGGCTACTCCTTTGGTTTGGAGGAAGTGGGAGTATTGGAAAGAGAAGTTGTTCAGAGTGAGGACCAGTTCAGTCAGTCGAAGGAGGGTGTCAGTGAAAGGGTGCTGGTTGGGTTGGCAGGAAAGGAAGAAGCAGAGGGCTTGGAGGCTTGATGGGGGATGGAGGTGTATAGGGACTGGATGTCCATGGTGAAGATAAGGCGTTGGGGGCCGGGGAAGTGAAAATCATGGAGGAGGTGGAGAGCATGGGTAGTGTCCTGAACGTAGGTGGGGAATTCTTGGACTAAGGGGGACAGGACCGTGTCGAGGTATGCAGAGATGGGTTGGGTGGGGCAGGAGCAGGCTGAGACAATGGGTCGGCCGGGGCAGTCAGGTTTGTGGATTTTGGGCAGGAGGTAGAAACGGGCGGTGCAGGGTTGTGGGACTATGAGGTTGGAGGCGGTGGATGGGAGATCCCCTGAGGTGATGAGGTTATGGATGGTCTGGGAGCTGATGGTTTGGTGGTGGGAGGTGGGGTCATGGTCAAGGGGGCAGTAGGAGGAGGTGTCCGCGAGCTGGCGTTTAGCCTCAGCAATGTAAAGATTGGTGCGCCAAACTACTACCGCGCCTCCCTTGTCTGCCGGTTTGATAGTGAGGTTGGGGTTGGAGCAGAGGGAGTGGAGGGCTGCACGTTGTGAGGGTGAGAGGTTGGAGTAGGTAAAGAGGGGTGGACAGGTTGAGGCGGTTAATGCCGCGGCGGCAGTTGGCTATGAAGAGATCGAGGGCGGGTAAGAGGCCAGCACGGGATGTCCAGGTGGATGGGGTGTGTTGGAGGCGGGAGAAGGGGTCGTCAGAGGGTGGGCGAGAATGTTGGTTGAAGAAGTAGGCGCGGAGGCGAAGGCAGTGGAAGAATTGTTTGATGTCTCGCCGCGTGTTGAACTCGTTAATCTGGGAACGTAGGCGGATGAAGGTGAGGCCTCTGCTGAGGACTGATCTTTCATCCTCAGAGAGGGGGAGGTCTGGAGGGATGGTGAAAATACGGCAGGGCTGGGAGATAGGACCTGGTGTGGGGCTGGAGCTGGGAGTGAGGTTGGGGTTAGGCATGGGGGCGGAGTTAGCCGTGTGGATGGAGTTGGGCATGGCCTGTAATTCTTAGGGTGCATATAGTGGGCAATGATGCAGTACAATATTAAATTATTCAGAGAGACTGAACAGTTAGGGTCAAAGGGCGTGGGGGCGGAGAATGATGTGGGGGCGGGGTTAGGTGTGGGGGCGGAGATCGGCGTGTGGTCGTTGTGCAGGTGAGTGACATCACGGGGGCGGAAGTAGATGTGGCGACGGCAACTCCGGGGGCGGAAGTGGCTGCTGCGAAGGCAGAAACGGTGTTGTTCCCGGTGACTGTGGACTCCGCGAAGGCCGCGAATCTGACAGCGATGGTCTTCCTGGCGATCGTGGAGGCGGATGTCTGGGCAGCGATCGTGGAGGCTGCATGGTTGGTGGGGGCAGAAGTGACGTCATGGTTCATGACGGCGGTTGCTGCAGCTGCCGCATGGGTAATGATGCCGATGGAAGATACTGGAACGGATGAGGAATCTAGAGTGTGGGCGTAAGTAAACAAAAGTTTTTGGTACTTACTGATGTGGCCTCCTCTACACCATATCCATCACAAATTCACCTGCACTTCCATACACATCATTTACTGCATCCGCTGCACCCGATGGGGCCTCCTCTACATTGGGGAGACAGGCCGCCTACTTGCGGAACGTTTCAGAGAACACCTCTGGGACACCCGCACCAACCAACCCAACCGCCCCGTGGTTGAACACTTTAACTCCCCCTTTCACTCCGCCAAGGACATGCAGGTCCTTGGCTTCCTCCATAGCCAGACCATGGGCAACACGACGCCTGGAGGAAGAGCACCTCATCTTCCGCCTAGGAACCCTCCAACCACAAGGGATGAATGCAGATTTCTCCAGCTTCCTCATTTCCCCTCCCCCCACCTTATCTCAGTCCCAACTCAGCACCGCCTTCTTGACCTGCAATCATCTTCCCGACCTCTCCGTCCCCACCCCCTCTCTGGCCTATCACCCTCACCTTAACCTCCTTCCACCTATCGCATTCCCAACTCCCCTCCCCCAAGTCCCTCCTCCCTACCTTTTATCTTAGCCTGCTTGGCACACCTTCCTCATTCCTGAAGAAGGGCTTATGCCCGAAACGTCGATTCTCCTGCTCCTTGGATGCTGCCGGATCTCCTGCGCTTTTCCAGCAACACATTTTTCTGCCTTGACTATCAGTCTTCTGTAAGCCTTACTGGAGTCCAAGTAGATTATGTCAAATGTCATCTGCAAATCTAGTCATGTTTTCAAAAATTTCAATCAAAATGGTAAGACATGATCTCGTCTTAACAAAGCCACACTGACTGTTTTTCATTAGTCCCTGCCTCTCCAAGTGCAGATTAGTTCTATCCCTCAGAATAGCTTCCAGTAATTTCCCCACCACTGAAATAGACTAACTGGCCTGTAGTTTCCTTGTTTATCTCCTGTTCCCTTCATGAATGACTGCACAACAGTGGCTGCCCTCCAGTTCTCTCACAGTTTTCTGGCCATGGGAAATTATACTACCAAATTATTGCTCGTATACCTGCTGTTTCCTCCCTTGTCTGACTCAACAGCCTGGCTTACATTTTAGAGACAAAAAAAACTGTAGATGCTGGAATCCAAGGTAGACAAACAGGAGGTTGGAAGAACACAGCAAGACAGGCCAGCATAAGGAAGTAGAAAAGCCAACATTTCCGGTGTAACCCATCTTCAGGACCAGGTGGTGGGGGGGTGGGGTGGTGTAAAGGGAGCTACAGATAAAGCGAAGGTAGGAGAGGGTTTTAGGTGAGGAAAAGGGTGGGATGGTCATCCAGCTCTGAAAATGTAACTAATTTAAGCCTGCCAGATCATTCAGAACTTCCTCTCTGTCTGTGTTAATTTCTTTAAGTATATCACAGTCCTTCTCCTTGATTTCTATACCCACATCATCTGTCACACTAGTGAACACCAACACAAAGCCAACACCACACATTTAGAAACCTGCCTACATCCTCCTACTCCATGGACAAATGGCCACGTGGTTCTTAATGGGCTGTACTTTTTCCCAAGGTTTCCTTTTACCTTTAATGGTTTTAGAGTGAGTGGAATGGGGAGTTGCTATTTACGGTATAATGAAGTTGAATATCATGGATGCAATTAATGTAAACCAAGGTAGGTGCATGAGCATTAAAATAAAAATAGGATTTACTGCAGATTAGGTAAGGTGGTGTGAAAGGAGTAGAAGTACTGGCATACAGACCAGTTCAGCTGTGTGACCTGTATCTGTGCTGCGTGTTCAAGGTAATATGATAATCTGAATGGTATTTTTGTGAAGTTTTCCCATTTTGTGCAAACTTTAAATTTCATTCATATTGGTCAATACATTGAGGAGAGAAGTTGGAAAGTAATGTTGCACCTGTACAGGGCATTTAGTTTTATCTACAGTGTGGCAACAGGCCAGTCGGCCCAACAAGTGCAATCCACCCATTCCCATACATTTACCCCTTTACCTAACACTACAGGCAATTTAGCACGACCAATTCGCCTAACCCACACATCTTTGGACTGTGGGAGGAAACCGGAGCACCCGGAGGAAACCCACGCAGACACGGGGAGAATGTGCAAACTCCACACAGTCAGTTGCCTGAGTCGGGAATTGAACCCAGGTCTCTAGCGCTGTGATGCAGCAGTGCTAACCACTGTGCCACCGTGCCGCCCAAACTTGTGTCCCTGGCGCTGTGAGGCAGCAGTGCTAACCACTCAGTCACTTTGCCGACCCCAAGGGCCTACTTTGTTTGGCTCCTTTTAGAATATTGCATTCAGTCTTGGTCTCCCTGCTAAAAGAAAGATGGTATTAAATTTGAAAGGGCGCAGAAAGAATTTACAAGGATGTTACCAGGTTTGGAGGATTTGAGTTATAGCAAGAGGCTGAAAAGGCTGGGGCTGTTTTCCCTGGAGTGAGAGAGGCTGAGAGGTGACCTTATAGAGGTTTGTAAGATCATCAGGGGCATGTTTAGGGTAAATAGACAAGATCTTTTCTCCGGTTAGAGGACTCCAAACTAGAGGGTATAGATTTAAGGTGAGAAGCAAAAAAGGGGCAACTTTTCCACACAGACGGTGGTGCATGTATGGAAAGAACTGGCAAAGGAAGTGGTGGAAGCTGTACAATTACAACATTTAAAAGGCATCTGGATGGGTATATGATTAAGAAGGTTTTAGAGGGACATGGGCCAAATACTGGCAAATGGGATTAGATTAATTTAGGATATCTGGACAGCATGGGTGAGTTGGACTGAGGGGTCTTTTTTGGTGCTGTGCATCTCTATGACTCTTTGACCCTATTACTGAGTGGAAGAAAAATTATGGAAATGGGACCAAGGCTGAATTTTCATCCTGATGTGAATGTGAAAGTGAAGGTTTGGCATGCAAGTAATTTACTGTTGTGAGTAAGTTTGCAAACTTGCTGACATCATTCTAACCATGGCTAATTTCCTAAAGACAGGATCGGAAGCCATTAAAAATAAATTTAAACGGCAATTACGACCAATGAACAGAGATGGACTGAAAATTTCCAGTCAGATTGTGAGGCTCCTGCAGTCTCAGGAGTGGGCACCGATACTCATCAACGGCTTCAATGCTACTTCCCACTATTTGGCTACTGTTATGTCTGTTGGTGCTCTGTAGAATAATATTACATCCCCAATTATGGCTGTTTTTTAAATTCAAGAGTTTTAAAAATTCTTGTTCTGCCCTTTCTCTCTCCCTTACCTGCAATGACAGGCTGAATCTCTTGCCAGGAGAAAGTGAGGACTGCAGATGCTAGAGATCAGAGTCGAGAGTGTGGTGATGGAAAAGCATAGCAGGTCAGGCAGCATCCAAGGAGTAGGAGAATCGACATTTTGGGCAACATCTTTGGATGACAGGCTTGTGCTTGAAACGATTCTCCTGCTCCTCGGATGCTGCCTGACCTGCTGTGCTTTCCCAGCACCACACTCTCGGCTCTGAATCTCCTGCCGTGTTGGAAGATTTCCATTGGCTCCCAACATTGACAGCATATCTTTATTTTTAATGGGTCAGGTCAGGGCAAGTCACAACTGAATGACTGTTCCCAATGCAGTGTAGGATTAAGGCCAACATTTGACCTTTATCATGGATCAAATATAAATCCCAATCCAGAAGACAAAATCCTTTCCTGAATCTTCCATTACCTTGGGTAGCATTTTGAAAGGCTTTTTACATTTCAATGATTCTTGACCCAATAGTTATGAAAATAATCATTAAATCTCTCTCTCAGCCTGAATAATTTGATTCGGGCTTTTTCAAAGTAATATCAAACGCATTCCATGTCAACATAATCCCACAAAGATTCTCACCTGATAACATGTTTTTAACTCTTCTCACTAGAAGTAAGGTATTTATTTTTGTAAGTTTTGCCTGGTTTAAAACAAATGTTTTATGTAAGTGAATTTGCCACATTAATCCGATTTCCTGTTCATGATACTGGTGTTCCATGGTTATCAACCCATGGAATACATTTTTCAGAAAATCATGCTTTAGATTTCTGATTTTCTGGAGTTTTGGCTTTTGTTTTGGTCTGCTGTTGGGCAGATGTTTATTTTTTTCTCTCTGGTATTGGTTATTTACAGTATTGTTTCAAAGCCAGATCAATTGAACTATTTCAGTGGTTGTAAAACTGACAGAGCATCAAAATGAAGTAATGAAGTTCAGAGTTAATGGCCAGGAGTGAAGCGATTATCCTTGTCTCTAAAAATATAAGGAACTTAAGGGAAGAAAAGGAGGACAAATAAACACTTTGACCCATAAGTGGAAAATTGGGAAATACCTCCACCTTATCTATTTGATATATTGGAAACTTATATCTTGTGAAGTGAATTGGGATATCATACTGGTAATAGTTGCTTGTAGTTGCTTTTTTCAAACGTTGCCTCATTATAAATGTGTATGCGCACATTTATGTTGGACATGGTCCATGTAAGCATGTCATGCTTTAGTTACCCCCTCCCACCAGTGGTGGTGCTATAGCACTTCAGTTTTGAATCCTTCAGTCCCACAGCCTGTATTAGACAGAAATGTTCAAGGACCAACCCATTCCATTCCTGTTTCCAAAATTACCATAAATTTTGTTATTTATCTATAACTAACAATAGACAGAAAATAATTATTATAGGAAATCAGGTCAAATGTATGACTACAAAACAGGGACTAAATTACATCTGCATATCCTGGACCAAATATCCTTTATTTCTTACTCATCTTTACCTGAATATTCTCTGCGTATTGACAGTCTTGCAAGTATTATATGGTTCCTGTGAGCATTACCATTGGGCCCTGTCAAACTGTAGCTGTTACAAGTCAAACTTTGGTGTTTCAATTGACTAACTGGGATCAATGCCAGAGGAGATCACTTCTGCACTGGATGCAGAACTAAGTACAGGTACTAAGCAATAATAATAGAAATTAGAGGCATTGCACTTACATCTGAAGAGCCTGATTAAAACAACTAAAGAAGCAAAGATTGCTTACAATAACAGTACTTCATACACCAATAGGAGACATACAAAATTACAAATGATTTGCCTTAATATAATCCTTTAAAAAGTTTTATTTTTTAAGTTGCTTCTCTTGCCCAGGCTGTTATGCAATCATGGATTTGGGAAACAGTTGTAAACCTACAACTGGAATTAATAATATAAACATTATTCATTGTTCTTTGACCTTAAAGATCATCACATATCTTCAGTTACTGGTGTACACATTCGACGGATCAACAAATAAATCTAAGAGGTTTCATGGTCTGAGCCTTCTGGAGTCACTCCAAGTAAAAATTGAAACACTGGAACAGATTTTCACATAATTACTCATTCTCAAAATGTATCCTCTACCTCTCTTTAACAGATACAGAGGCATGCACACACACACACACTTCAATCTAATGAAGTGGGCCCTGTACCTTGAATAATCAGTCATCTGTCAATATCATCATCACCTGCTTTGCTTTCTCAGTATAAACGTAACTGTAGATGATATTGCCACAGATTCCCCTGATCTTTGCATGCTGTGCTGCAAAGTTTATGATGGAGTGAATATATTGTGGACTTCATCCAAAGCAAAGTTTGCAGTGTAAACAATTTTGTGTCAATCGAAAAGAAATGACATTGTATTTTATACCAATGGGATATGGGGTTCTAATGTACTGTAAATACTGATCTGGCATGACTCTAGAGTCAGGCTTTCATCTGCTGCTTGAGTACAATTTGCATCTTGAGTGTTATAAATATAAAGTCAAGCAGTTACGATCAACTCCTGTTGAAAGGCAAAATTTTAACTTTAACGCTGGCTGTAGACATGGCTGTAGACACTGTTAAAGTGCCATGAAAATGACACGTAAATATAACTGTCACTATTGCTAGCTAACTCAGGAACCATGTTAGGCACAGCCAAATGCTTACATTTCAGTCAGTATCTCCTATTCTGATGCAGGTAGGAATGTTCTCATTTATATTTTAAATGAGTAACAAAATATTAAAGATTTAGTTCAATAGAGCTGCACCGAATACAGAGAAATAAGCAATAAACTGTGTCAGCCTCAATTGATAATTCCCACTTGGTTTTGATGAAAATAAGAAGCATGAAATGATTTGTGTTGTTTATTCTATTTTAAAGCCAATCCCTTTCAAAAACCATAATAATTGAGGGTTGAAACAGTTCTAGGTTTTCATTTCTGATCATATCTACATCAGGCATATCCTGGTACAAGAATCACAAATGTTAGTATTTAGGTACAGCAAGCATTCAGAAAGGCAAATGCAATGCTGTCGTCTGGTGTAGATGAAGTGGAATATAAAAGCAGGGTGAGGCCACATCAAGAATGCTGTGTATAGTATTAGTCTCCTTATTTTAAAAAAAGGAAATAATTATATAAGCAACAGTTCAGGTTCACTTGACTGATTCCTGAGATGAGAAAGTTATTTTGTGAAAGAAATTTGGACAGGTTGAGTCTATATCTGCTGGAGTTTAGAAGAATGAGAGGTGATCTTTATGAAAAATGTAAGATCCTGAGAGACAAGGCAGGTTAGATACTGTTTCCCTTTGTGGAAGAGACGAGAACTAGGGGGTACAGTTTAAAAATAAGGTCTCTCCCATTTAAGACACGAGTTCTTTTTTCAGAAGATTGTGAGTCCATGGAATTCTCTTCCTGCGGGGTGATTATTTTTAAAAAGCAGAGGTAAATAGTTTCTTAACTAACAATGGAGTCAAAGGGTATTGTGGGTAGGGAGCAAAGTGAGTTAAGACCACAATCAAACCTGCCACAATCTTGTCAAATGGAATAACAGGCTCAAGGGACCAAATGACCTATTCCTGTTCCTTATTCTTATGTTTGTAGGAAGGCACATAGGACATTAGAACAATATTAGTGTGCATTTTATTCGAACACTGAATAATATGAGGTGATCATCATAGTGCTTTACTTGACTGCTAGGTCAAGTACATTGAACATTCTAATCCACAGGCCGTGATTCGATTCGTGAGGTGAGACACGTAGAGTCATTGCAATGATGGAAAATGTTTAAGTAAATCTATTTGCTTTTATTTACTCTCTCTGTTCTGTTCCCTAACGTTATTTCTAACAACCATGGTGAACTAATGTTTTACTGTTCTCAAAGCGTGTTCATCCATTGTTTAACTCCTTGCTTGCTGAGCACCACTCAATCTTAATATTAAAATGTTTGCAAATTTCTTTATGATATCAATCCTCTGACACTCCTGAAAGATCTTGAGATGTGGGTGCCTTTCCAATTCTGGTGTCTTGCCAATTTTACCACCACTGGTAACCATATTTTCAAATGTCTTGACCCTAAACTCTGGAATTCACTTTTCAAACTTCATTGCCTCTACTTCTTTTGCCTCATTAAATCTGTTGCCTCATTAAATCTGTTGCTTGGAATCTGTCATTTTTCAGTCAAGCTTTCAAGATATCTGTCCAAATATTTCTTTCTGTGACCTAATGTTAAATTTTGCTTAATTACATCCTTGGGTGGTTCACAGTTTCAGTGTTGCATAAATGCTAATTTTTGTTCTTGTTTTTTTTGTAAGTATTACTGCCTGTGCCCATTTTGCAGATGCTCTTAATATTACCTCTTGGACCATCAAATAAGAGGTGTGTCAGAAGAGCATTTCTGCCTACCTTGACTCTTCCATTCACTTGCCGGTCATTTCCTGTAACTTAAAAGGCTGCCAGACTCTGTTCAGATAGTATAAGTGTTTTTTTCTTATTAGTCTATTTTTCTAATCAACCTGTTCAGGGATGTTCTTGCACACCTCCAGAGTAGACATGATTTGAACCAGGTCCTCCCAGTGCAGGTGTAGTGACATGATCACTGCGCCACAATACTATGGAAGATGGGGATTCAAACTTCCGCCCTTTCAGCTTTAAGCAGAGTGTTGTAGTGTCAGAATTCTCAAGCCCTTTGACACTAAGCGCTGTTAGACACCCTTAAAAATAATCACTAAGTAACTCCCCAACTCCTATCAACAATCAAACTTGTACTGAATGCATTTAAATATAGACCATAAAATGATTACATCCACTGCAGTAATCATAATGGAAACTGTACTGCAATGTATTATACATCAACAAATTTAATCTACCAGTTGAGTGAACATTTTTTTTGTATGATGTTAATTTTCTTTTACTGGGCCGTTTTTTAGGAGGGGCCCACGGATCAAGTAGGACTGTGTTATTACTGTACAAATTATTGTATTAACTATCCCATTACAGTTTAACATGAATTTCCACGAATAGTAGCTCTTCGATTAAAAATAGAGGAAAGGCTTATGTATAACATTGGCTGAATCGGACAACAAAAGATTGCGCTAATTTAAATCGTAAGAGTCTTTGTTTCGGGCCGATTATCTTGCTTACCTGCACCCATGTGTCCTATTTGTCTTTATTATCAGATCATGTTTCAAAACACAGTGTAGGTAAAATCTAAACAAGCCAGCTGTCTTCTCCTCTAAGCAGCTAAATTCAATTTGGGCCGGGAAATGCAGGATTTCTTCGGATCAATAGGCTGCACTCAGCAGCTGACATCCTATACCTGAAACACATCCAACCTGGCTGGGGAGCCATCAACAGAACCTAAGGGACTTTCCCTTGCTTTATCTCAAGGTAAATCTCCTAGGATTACAGGTACTTTGAGGTAATTATGCATGCTCTATTACCCACCATTTGCTGCACTACACTTTTAGCAACAAGCTTACCTTCCTATTTCAATGAGCTAATTGTAGTGGCACATTCTTCCAATGTAAAATGATAGCCCTATAAGCACAGCCAGCTTTATCTCTCTCTACACAAAATGCAGGAATTGTGATAAGGTAATTGCCTGTGGCAATGATACAAGTTGTTCGCTATTTACTCCCCTTTCCTTGTCAGACATCACATTCCATGGATTCAATTATGTGATTTGGTTTTTCAAACTGTAAACAAATTGTGACTCTTGTCCCTCCCTGCCCTCCTCATTGCAGACAGGCTGACTGAGGCACACCTCTGCTCGCTTTGAAGTCATGCACCTTGTCAGCACATGGAGGCAGGGCTGAGGCATCTGTTCCCAGTCACACAAGACAGCCGTCTGCGCTGTTTGGTACATGAACAGAAGTATGCTTGGGTGCAAAGGGTCAGGGCTGTATTACTCTCTGAACATATGCTTTCAGAGATAACCATTCGACCTGGGCATCCATTCAAGAAGACCTGAAGTGAGATTTCACCTCAGAGTGGAAATTTTGCACTGAGATACTCAGTGTAACAAAAGGCTATTTCCTTTTGGAGAATGCTGTTAATCAAAAAAAGACTGTAATGTATTCTACACTTTTCCTCCACCAAACAAGTACTTTAATGCACCAAAGCATTTCTATTATTAATGAATTATCTAAACTTAAACAGATTCTCCCCTGTTATACATAAAACCAAAGTCATTTACTGGATTTAATTTCTACATGGAGGCACTAACTGCTTATGTACATTCATTCATTTCCTTTTTCTCAGGTTCTTACTTGAGTAAAATAGTTTGTTTCACAAAAAGTCAAAGACAGTACTGAAATAATATTTAAACAAACTGACTCCTTGCATTTCCTTGAACAGTGACTGCACCAGTCTTTCACAAATGAAAATACAACACAATGCATTTGTACATGGAATGTCTGTCACTGGCAGAGCCCCCCTGGACCAGAGTTCTGAGATGGTTTCAACACTCCAGGTCTCAGACTGTGGAAATCTTAATTCTTCAGGTGTCAAAGTCCACATGTGCCTTGATATATCGAAGCACTGCACAGGATTGTGTCTGTTGCTGAGATTTACACAGGAACAATCACAAGTGTCAGACAAGAACTACATTTAAAATGCATTGGTACTGGTATCCTGCTGCTATGAAAGCCACAGCCAGAGGGTTGAGTCTTCACATCAGTGTGTTGCTTGTGTGAGGAGTTTGCATTGTTTTGTCAGCCTAGAGTGGGATCCATAATAAACCATGTACTGAGTTTGTGCAGATTATCTTGATAGTATGAACACCTTATCATTACTACATTGACTAATCTGTTCTACTTCTGGATTAGATTCAAAAGGCTTGTTTCAAAACAAAACATGACTGTTGAGTCATGAATGGTGATAAGTGGGTCACATTAAACAAAATCAATTCACATATTGGGGATTGTGTTCTGAGCGGGTGGATCTGAGGTAAAATAGTCGAGATGGTTTACTATTTCAAACTAAGTCTCTGCAGCTCTGCCATCTGGATCACTCCATTGAAATAAACACATTTGTCCAGGTACTTCACACATTTGAAAGTCTTCGCACAACTGTTCTGTCGAAATGTTCTCTATCTCATACACTGCAGGCAAGGATGCCCTGAGGCATGGTACATTGGTGAGACCTAACAGAGGCTACGGCAACAAATGAATGGACATCATACAACAATCAACAGACAGGAGTGTTCCCTCCCAGTCGGAGAACACTTCAGCAGTCCGGGGCATTCAGCCTCAGACGTTTGGGTGACCATCCTCCAAGGCAGACTTCAGGACAGGCAACAATGCAAAGCGGCCGAGCAGATTAACCAAGTTTGCTACCTATAGGGATGGCCTCAACTGGGACCTTGGGTTCATGTCACATTACAGGTGACCCCACTGCACTATACACTTCTCTCTCATACACACATACACACTCCTACAGACCCAGACACTCACGCAGACCTTCTTTCATTCACAAGCTCTCTCTCATACACTTACACTTCCAACCCCCACATTCACACCCACATACGCACCCTCTCACAGACTTATACCCCTTTACACTCACACACATCCATATACACATACTCTCAGAACTTGCAGAATTGCATTTTATTTTGCTCAAAAACTGCATGAATCCCTGTAAGATTCTGTAAATCCCTTTTTTTAAGAAATAGAATTAGTCTGAACATCAGGACACAGACAGATAAACTTTAACCTCACACCTTCGATGCATTATCTGAGCTGACATGGCACCTATTGTGAAAGTTTACTTGAGAATGTAACTTTTAAAAAAGTTCTGGGATTTACATATGAAAGAACTGAAACCAACATGGTCATTCTAAAAGACGAGAGACTTAACAAACAATCCAAGTCTCTTTCAATATATAATTTCAGTTGTATCACACTGTAAACGTTTGCTATAAATTCTGTGTCTTACGACTCTATACTCCACAACCACCTGATGAAGGAGCAGTACTCTGAAAGCTAGTGCTTCCAAATAAACCTGTTGGACTATAACTTGCTGTTGTATTATTTTTAACTTTGTTCTGTTGAAAGTTGTTATGTCGCCAACATGCCTTGAATAACCACAATATGAAAATTAGTCAGCATGCTTTATTTAAATTGATTTTGATTGGGAGATAAACTTGACAACACCCAAAACAAAGCAGCCTGGTTGATTAGCACCAAATCCACAAATATTTACTTCCTTTACCACTGCTGCTCAGTAGCAGCAGTGAATACCATCTACAGGATGGATGCAGAAATTCACCACCAGTTCTCCAATGACATCATCTAAACCCACAACCGGCACCACATAAAAGAACAAGGATAGCTGTCCCATCTAAACCACCTGCCATCCTGACTCGGAAATCTATTTCCACTCCCTCAGTGTCGCTGGATTAAAATTCTGGAACTTCCCCTCTCTCAGCATTGTGGGTCAGCCAAGTAGACTGCAGTGGTTCAAGAAAGCAGCTCACTATCACCTTCTCAATGGCCATTTGGGATGAGCAATAAATACTGGCCCAGCCAGTGACACCTACATCTCATAAATGAATTAAAATTAATTTATTATCTCAGCCAAAAAAAGGCTCAATTTCAACATAGGAGACCCTTAGTTCACTTCTTAACTATTAGGTTACATTCTGTTCTCCTAGTGTGGGAGATGTGATGCTCAATCTTCTGGCTTTTCAGCAAATGTGCTGCCCACTGTGCATTATTATCTCTACTTCAATCAATTTTATCAGGATCATTTTGAAGTGGATGATAAGATATAGTAACCAAAACTCATTGAGTAACCAATGGACTGGAACAATGGAGATCAAAATAATAGAAACAATGTTTTGAAGTTGCCTTTCAGGTGCATGGAGTCATTTTATTCAGCTAAAGGCACCATTTAATTTAGGTTATTGTTGTTAAAAAGGTATTTGACGTAGGTTTTGTGAAGCCCCAATTTTGTTTTGATTTCTCACTATGTTATTTAAACTTGTTCAGGAATTCCAAGAACAGGTTCTAAACAGTACTGCAGATCAACAGTCTTCAAAGCTGTTAAGAGTTTAAGGAGAGGAAGAATTTATTATACAAAACTGCTGTTCAAGACAACAACATTGAAAAGGACTGTGGGAGTAAAAGATTAACAGTTGAGAAAGTTTACACACTGTTAAAGTAACAGAGAAATTATCTATCTAAATGGAGTCAAGTTAGGTAGAGGGAAAGTACAATGAGATCTAGGTGTTCTTGTACGTCAGTCAATGAAAGCAAGCATGCAGGTACAGCAGCCAATCAAGAAAACTAATGGCATGCTGGCCTTCATAACAAGAAGAATTGAGTATAGGAGCAAAGAGGTCCTACTGCAGCAGGGCCCTGGTGAGACCGCACCTGGAGTATTGTGGGCAGTTTTGGTCTCCAAATTTGAGGAAGGATATTCTGGCTATTGAGAGAGTGCAGCGTAAGTTCACGAGGTCAATTCCCAGAATGGCGGGGCTATCATATGTTGAAAGATTGGAGCGACTGGGCTTGTATACACTTGAGTTTAGAAGGATTAGAGGGGATCTGATTGAGACACAAAAGATTATTAAAGGATTGGACACACTGGAGACAGGAAGCATGTTTCCACTGATGGCTGAGTCCCGAACCAGAGGATACAGTTTAAAAATAAGTGGTAGGCCACTTAGAACAGAGTTGAGGAGAAACTTCTTCACCCAGAGAGTGGTGGGTGTATGGAATGCTCTGCCCCAGAAGGCTGTAGAGGCCAAGTCTCTGGATACTTTCAAGAAAGAGATGGATAGAGCATCTTAAAGATAGTGGAATCAAGCGTAATGGGGATAAAACAGGAACAGGATACTGATTGTGGATGATCAGCCATGATCATAATGAATGGTAGTGCTGGCTCAAAGGGCCGAATGGCCTACTCCTGCACCTATCATCCATTGTCTAATGAAATTACCAGCACAGTTTGTGGTAGCTATTGATCCACTGATGCCTCAGATTTCAAATTCTTATCATCATATTCCTATCCTTCCATAGCTTTGTCCTTCATCCTTTCTGTTAACTTCTCACATTGAACAGCCCCTGAGAGCTGTGCACTCCTCCAGCTTTCGCTTATTGTGTATATCCTACCATTAGCTGTCCTTGTTGAAAGTTCTGTCAGTTTGTTGCTAACACTCATGCCTCTTGTGATCAAGTCGGATACCTCATTTGGAACAGAGTACACTTGCTAAGGTCACATTAACCTAAGCTAATGCATCAGTCCATTACTGATAAAAGTGTTACACTGATTTGACCTCACTTTGTAGGTGGATGTACAAGATCCCAAGATAGCTTTTGAAGAAGCACAAGCTATTTTCCCCAGTGCCCGGAACATTATTCATTCCTCAATCCATGCAACTAAAACAAATTAGGTTGTCATTTGTGGGATCCTGTTATGCACAAAATGGCTGCTCTAATTAATTGCGTAACATCAATGACTGTAGTTTAGAAGTATTCTATATGAAGTGCTTTGTGATATTTATCAGGGATGAAATGAAGCACAATATTAATGTATTTTCTTACTTTCTAACTGCTAAGAACAATTAATGAATTTTAACAACGTGCCACCATTTGCTAATCGTTTAACAACTGAGAATTTTTTTTGTGGGAGCAGCAATGTGTCTTCATTAACTTTATAATTTTATTGTGAACAATTCATTTAATTAAGAGCTACATTGTCATGTTGATAATGAGATGAAAGTGGTTTCCTAAGAATTGTAATTAAGTAAACAATCATGAACAACCTTTTTAAAAAAGGAATATGTGTTTCAGAGGTATGGCAACTTGCGACTTAATATGAGGATGGGTGGGATTGGAGGGGGTTGCTAAATTTGATTGTCCCTGAAGACAAGGATTTGGATTACTCTGACATATTAAGTGAAACCCACTTGTTACAAAGTAGAAAATTTGCCAAATTCTTACTGCCTGCTCAACTCAGTGATGTCAGACTCCAACCAATGCTAACAGACTGCTTATTGGCTGGCTGCTTCAGTTTGTCTTGTGAGAACAGCTGGCAACTTTTAAAGTTAAAGTCTATACTGCTTAGAGGAAGATTGTGGCAGGATCTGGTGTTGGCAGTGGTGCAGGATGCAACTCTGACCAGGGAGACATTGAAGAATGACACAACATGGGAGTGCACAGTTTGCCAAAATTACACTGGAAGCCTTGGCAGCGGTGGTGGAAAGGATCAGAAACGTCCTGTGACTGCATGTTGCCAGACTGCCTTTCAGACTCAGATACAGTGGGAACAATTAGACATGGAGGTCAGTGCTGGGAGACAAGCTCTGATGACCTTGATCCAGTGTTACAAATGTTTAATATCTTCATGTGAGTGGTCAGGTTTAGTGAATGTGTCTTCTTCTGGTTGAAGAAGTTTCTCCTCAACTCTGTTCTAAATGGCCTACCCCTTATTTTTAAATTGTGTGCTCTGGTTCTGGACACACCCATCAATGGAAACATGCTTCCTGCCTCCAAAGTGTCCAATCCTTTAATAATCTTATATGTCTCAAATCCTATATAATGCCAGACTTCAGACATACTAGCTTCAGACATTGCTCAATTCTCCATATTGAGCTGAAATGATCAAGGATAATGAGATCCTCATACCTAACTGCCTTCACCCATACCCCCATCCTCTCATCCAAGAATTTCTTCTGATTAAAATGTATTATCTCGAGTAAGCATACACTGCTTACATATCCCCACCTTCATACGGACTGTGCTTGGGATTGTGCTTCCCTTCTTTTCAGATATCTGAAGAGAACTGATTAGCCAGGCATTGGAGGCACAGCAAAAGACAAGAATGGGTGCATCTGCACTGTCACTCAGCCACCAGTTCAGATACTCAGAAGTTGTCCACTGATGCTCCTTGTCACCCAATAGCCATACCCATTGCTTTGCTGTGGTGGCTGTACTGCGGCTGCCACTATGGCTGAACAATGACGACATCATCAGAGCTGCTAAGTTACCACACACTGATAGAGACAACTCGATGCTGATGTCATACACCAGTTCCAGTTAGTTCAAGGAGTGGAATCCTTTCTGGTACCAGTGTCAGACAATTAACATATGGTGACAACAAGACATTTTATTTAAAGCTCGTGTTCCTGTCCCCTGGCAAAACCTACAACCCTAGTGAAGCTATAGATGTATTCTGGCTACTTTCCTTTGGTAAGAGAGAATGAAAGCTAATTCTCTGGCATTGATTATGTAGCCCCAGTGGCTATCCTTGTGTACCATGCGATGGCCAGCTGTTAGATGTTACAAATATCTCCAGAAGGAGCTAATCAGACAAAGGTCAGGCACTATTATTATTTCACAGCTTCAGCGCTGTTTTTGTCTTTTTGCGAGGATGTGGATGCAGTTGGTCATGCTGTCATTCCTAAATTGCAGGCAATTTTTCCCACTAAGGTCCAGGTAGGAGGATTGCTCCCTGAACAAACTGAGTGGATACAGTTTCATGATGAGGATGGTCTCCCCCAACCCCCCCTCCTCATCATCCTCCGTCATCAAAAAACCTGTCCTGCTCTGCATGACATGTGATTAAGCTATAGCAAGAAGGAAACATCTACAATATCAGAACCCTGATGTTAGCAAAACTCTGCAAGCACAAGAAGCCATACTACTCCTTGAAGAAATTAACCATCTACTAATGGATAAGTAGCTCATGATTCATTTACACAGGGATGTAGGGTTGACCTCCAAAATGGTTACACACTGACTGAAGTTGTGATATTTATGCATATTTTTAGTGTTGTTCATTGCGGCTGCTAAAACATTCTCCAAAATGGAATCTGGTGTGTTTCAGGCAAAAAAGTGTTTGCGTGCTCATGGAAAACATTTTGGCAATGTACAAACACTCAAAACATCTCATCTAAACTGACAGAACAATCTCTGATACTCTCCTAATTTCTGATAATCTTGTCTGTTATAATAGTTTAGACAAGTCTCATTCAAATTAGTTTTAACAATAGATACTTTCTTTTACATCATACAGTACATGATCATAACATGTTAAGATTTAGCATTCAGTTTGAGAGGGAGGAATTGTGTCAGAAGTATCTGTGCTAAGCTTAAAGTTTAGCCCCACAGCGCCAGGGACCCAGGTTCGATTCCAGCCTTGGGCAACTGTCTGTGTGGAGTTTACACATTCTCCCCATGTTTGCGTGGGTTTCCTCCAGGTGCTCCGGTTTCCTCCCACAGTCCAAAGATGTGCAGGTTAGGTGGATTGGCCATGCTAAATTGCCTGTAGTGTTAGGTGCATTAGTCAGGGTGAATGTAGGGGAATGGGTCGAGGTGGGTTGCTCTTCGGAAGGTCAGTGTAGACTTGTTGGGCTGAAGGGCCTGTTCCCACACTGTAGGGAATCTCATCTAATCTAAATTCTTGGCACTTAAACATCCGGAATTGCCTCCCCAACAGCATTCTGAGTCAACCTGAAGCACATGGACTGCAACAGTTCAAGAAGACCTTCTCAAGGGCAACTAGAGTCTGACAACGCATGCTGGCCAGCTAGCAAAGGATATGTCCTTTGAGTGAATTTAAATAAAAGGTGACGACAAAGGAATGAAGAAAGAGCTGGTTGGAGTGGACTGGGAAAGGATTTTAGCTGCAAAAATTGTTGAGGATCAATGGCAGATGTTTAAGAAAACAGGCCATGGCTTATAGTAAAGACAGATTCTAGTGAAGCAGAAGGATTGTAGAAAGGGATTAAACAAACAATAGGTAAACAATGAAGTTAAGGATAGCATCAGATTGAAATAAAAAAATATACAATGTGGAAAGATTGGTAATAAGGCAGAGGTTTGGAAAGTTTTCAAATTCAACAAAAGACAACAAAAAAATGAAGAAAATGAACTTGCAAATAATATCAAGATTGACAGCAAAAGCTTCTATACATATATATGAAAGGAAATGAGAAGGCAAACTGAACAAGAGTCCCTTCTGAAATAATAATGGGAACTAGGAAATGGCAGAGGTGTTACTTAAAATCTTTGCACCGATCTTCCACTAGAAGACAGAAATAGCATCCCAAAATGACTAAATATTCAAGAAGCGAAAGGACAGGAAATGAATGTAATAAATTTTACTCGAGAAAAACTGCTGGTGAAACTAATGGGGTGAAAGACCAAGGGGTCCCCTAGTCCTGTTGGAAGCATTTGAGGACATTAAAGAAAGTAACTACAACCACCTGACGAAGGAGTGGTGCTTCGAAAGCTAGTGCTTCCAATTAAACCTGTTGGACTATAACCTGTGTTGTGTGATTTTTAACTTTGTCCACCCCAGTCCAACACTGGCATCTCCAAATCATGACTACAGAGATAGTGATCCACTAATTTTAATCTTTCAGGATTCCATTGATTCAGGAAAAGTCCCAGGTGATTGGATAATGGTCAATGTAATACCTTTATTTACAAGGATAAACAGACAAAAATCATGTTAAAATAGGCCAGTAAACTTAAAGTCTGTTATTGTAAAAATAATAGAATATTCTAAATGGTGCAATAACAGAACATTGAAATGCAGAAATATGGTCAGAGTCCACATGGCTTCCTGAAGAGGAAATCATATCTAACAAATATACTAGAATTCTTCAAAAAGGTAACAAGCAGGATAGATAAAGGGGAAGCAGTACATGTGATATATTTGGGATTTTTAGAAGACATTTTTAACGCACATTAGGCTTTTAAGATTAGAGGCCATGGTGTTGGAGACAGTATTTTGGCATGAATGGAGTATTAGCTAACTAATAGGAGACAGAGAATTGGGATAAAAGGGGCATTTACCTGTAATTAGTGGCATGCCACAGGATTCATGCTGGAATCATATTAATTACAATATATCTGAATAACTTTAGTGAGTAAGTGAAAGTACTATTACCAGGTTTGCAGATGCCACAAAAATAGGTGGGAAGTCAATTGATGGTACAGGGGGATATAGGGAGGTTAAGTGAGTGGGCAGATGGCACCTGGTAAATTAAATAAAATGTGGGGAAATGTAAGGTTATGCTTTTTGGCAGGAAAAAATAGAGGCCCTGAATATTATTTAAATGAAGAGATATTATAGAAAGCTACAGACAGAGGGGTTTGACAAAAAGCTACCAGCCAAGTTCAGCAGTTAACAGGAAAGGCAAATGGAATCTTGGTCTTGATTTCAAAGGGAATGGAACATGCAATAGGGAAGTTTTGCTAAAACTGCAGAAGTCACTATTCAGACCACAGCTGGAATACGATGAACAGCTTTGAGCTCTTTATCAAAGGAAAGATACACAGTCCAAAGAATGTTCACTGGACTGATACCTGACAAGGAGAGACTGTTTTATGGGTAGGCTGGGTCTGTACTTTTTGGAATATAGAAGAATGAGAGATGATCTTATTGAAACATATAAGATTCTTAGAGGGTTTGACAGGGTAGATGTGGAAAGGGTATTTTCCCGTTTGGGAGAGTTTAGGACCAGAGGTCACAATCTCAGAATAAGGGGCCACACATTTAAGACAGAGATGAGAAAGAATTTCTTCCCTTGGAAGGCTGTGAATCTGTGGAATTCTTCACTGCAGATGGCTATTGAGGCTGGGTTATTATGTTTATTCAAGGTTGAGATAGAGTTTTTAAACAGTTTGGGAATTAATGGCTATGGCAAATAGGCAGGAAAGTGGAGTTGAGGATTATCAGATCAGCCATGATCTCATTTGATGATGGAACAGATTCAATGGGTTGAATGGCCGGATTATGGTCTTATGGTCTTATATCATATTGTAAAATCTTCCAAGGCACTTGGGAAGAGCATTACTGAAGAAATTTAACCTGAGTCCCATTAGACAACAAGCGTTACAAAGGGTGTCATGGAGGAGAAGAGGGATAAAAAACGAGAGAGGTTCATTGAAACAGTTAAAAGTTTAGTGTTCTGCAACTGAAGACACAGCTGTCAATGAAGGATCAGTTAAAAGCTGGAATGGACAAGGGGATGGAATTAGAGTAGCAGAGATCTTGGAGGTTTGCAAGAGTGGAGGAAGGTATAGAGAGGAGGGACAGGTGAGACCATGGGGATCTGTCAACAATTACAATGAATTTAATATTGAAGCCTGGACATTCTGGAAGTTGGTATGATTCAGCAAAGCTTAGGCATAACATGTAAACAGATTTGATGCATGCATTGTAATGCCTTGGAGAGATTTAATTTTCTTAGCAAATATGTACTTTATTCATAAAATATATGGAGTATGTTAAATGAACAAGGTTGACATTACATCAGGTCTAAACCAAATAATATTATTCCAATACTGTACATAACTCACTATATCCACAATCACAGTTCATATTTAGCATATACAGATATTGAATATATAGTCTGGGTGATTTTTTTCATAGTTTCCAGCCTTTTGGTGCATTATAGTTCAAGGTCCCCATTGTGGCACTCAGCCAAAGCTTCAGCAACATAGGAGTTTAGAACATGTAAGCCTGCTACACAGGTTTATGGACATTTTTACAACTCTTTGCACTGGTGAGATATAATTATGTCATATTTAGTCTCACTAATAAACTTATTCCAAGTACTGCATAGAAGCCAAGTTAATTCCCTTGGACTCTTAGTCCTCGACTATCTATGGGACAAACCCTTTTGCTAATATTAACCAACATTTCCCAAATCATCTTATCATGTTTACAGCTTGCTATCTATTTTGCTTGGCAGCTTGGGAGAATTGAGAGATGTTGTCTTGCTGAATATTAACTGATGCTCCTTTTACCTATCTGACCCTGGGCAAGATAGTATATGTCTATATTAAGGTCTTCTTTCAAAAAAAACAAGTTGATTAAACCACAACCACCTGGGCTGTTATATATAAATGGATCAAAATTCTCTTAAAGTATGATGACCTATATGATGCACTGAACCATTTACCACCTGATTTCCATATTCACTATCACCTTCTTCCCCTTGTCATTGCTTTACTATCAATAGAAAGCCACCTGCTTCCTGCAACTAGAAACCTGAAGAAAACAGGCACAAAGAACTGTTGGACCTGAAGGTACTTCTCATCCAAATGCTTTAGGATGCATTGTGTACACTGTAAACTAAATGTAATCTGCCTTTTATTCCTCTTGCTGATTCTTCTTGCAATTTAGTCCTGGGCTGACTTCCAAACATACAAACACAGAAGGTGCAATTTTCAATCCAAAGGTGAGGAATTTAGAGGGCTTCTATCCTGAATTTTCCCTGAGGAGCTAAGTGACCTGCATTAGAGTTAAAAACAAGGGGCATGTTTATACAATTAGGTTTCAATGGCTCTGGTGCAAATGTTTAAAATATGAGGTAAGGAAGCTGTATTTTATCCAAATCGGTGCAAAGTGTAATGCTCAGAAGGAGATACAAATTCAGGCCATTAATTAACCCATGAATCAATATCATAAATCAAAGCCTTCAAGCAAAATTGTGATAGTATGCAGGACCAATGTCCTGTTAAAGACTGAAGTCTACATTCTGTGTGCCTTGCACTTTGGCAAGGATTTTCATTGTCATCCATTTTGAGTCCATACTTTGCTTAACTAGACAAAACAATTTGTGAAGACAATTCCTCAGTATTAATAGTGCTGCCAGTCCAGGGAAGATATCAACATTTGAGACATTTCATTGCATCACATTAATCAATGTTTGATTATCTGATTTCAAATGGGGAAATGGTGCTGCTACACTTGTTCTTTTTGATCCTAGGCTACTCAATATTAATGGCCCAGATCTTCCGGTCAGCAGTGAAGTGATGGCGTATGTTACTGACAAGATTTAAAAGGCCCGAATTCTTTTCGCATTGAAGCAGTAAGGACTTTCTCCTGCAGCTATAGCATGAAGCCAACACCTAAGAATTTCACAAGGGCTACTGTGAGACACAGATAAATAGAGCTAGGACAAACAGAGTTGTTTCCTCTGATTTGCTGCCCATGCCACGTGCTAGTGAGGTGAGGAATAGGGAGAGAAAGGAGTTGAACACGTGGCTACAGGGATGGTGCAGGAGGGAGGATTTCGGGTTTTTGGATAATTGGAGCTCCTTCTAGGGTAAGTGGGACCTCTACAAGCAGGATGGTCTTCATCTAAACCAGAGGGGTATACCAATATCCTGGGAGGGAAATTAGCTAAAGCTATTAAGGTGGATTTAAACTAATACAGCAGGGGGATGGGAACCAAAATTGTAGGACAGGTACAGAAGAGGATGAGAGTAGGGAGTTCCAAAATCAAGTATCTGACACTGGCAACGAGAACGTGGATTGAAGTGTGTGTACTTCAACGCGAGGAGTGTCCGAGGGAGAACAGGTGAACTGGCAGCGTGGGTTGGTACCTGGGACTTCGATGTTGTGGTCATTGCAGAGACATGGAGAGAGCAGGGACAGGAATGGCTGTTGCAGGTTCCAGGATTCAGATGTTTCAGTAAGAACAGAGAAGTTGGTAAAAGAGAGGGATGTGTGGCATTGTTGATCAGGGACAATATTACAGTTGTAGAAAGGATGTTTGGGGACTCATTAACTGAGGTAGTATGGGCTGAGGTTAGAAACAGGAAAGGAGAAGTCGCCATGCTGGGAGTTTTCTATAGGCCTCCGAATAGTCCCAGAGATGTAGAGGAAAGGAGAGCAAAGATGATTCTCGATAGGACTGAGAGAGGCAGGGTAGTTGTCATGGGGGACTTCAACTATCCAAATATTGACTGGGATCACTACAGTACGAGTACTATAGATGGGTCAGTTTTTGTCCAGTGTGGGCAGGAGTGCTTCCTGACACAGTATGTAGACAGGCCAACAAGGGGCGAAGCCACTTTAGATTTAATACTGGGTAACGAGCCTGGCCAGGTGTTAGATTTGGAAGTAGGTGAGCACTTTGGAGACAGCGATCACAATTCTGTCAGGTTTACTTTAGTGATGGAAAGGGATAGGTGTACTCCACCGAGCAAGAGTTACAGCTGGGGGAAGGGAAATTACGATGCAATTAGGAAAGATTTAGGAAGCGTAGAATGGGGAAGGAAACTGCAGGGGATGAGCACATTAAAAATGTGGAGCTTATTCAAGGAAAAGCTCCTGTGTGTCCTAGATAAGTATGTACCTGTCAGGCATGGAGGAAGATATAGAATGCGTGAGCCGTGGTTTACTAAGGAAGTGGAATCCCTGGTCAAGAAGAAGAAGAAGGCTTATGTTAGGACAAAATGTGAAAACTCAGTTAGGGCACTTGAGGGTTACAAGGAAGTCAGGAAAGACCTAAAAAGAGAGCTCAGAAGAGCCAGGAGGAGACATGAGAAGTTGTTGGTGGATAGGATCAGGGTTAATCCTAAGGCTTTCCATAGGTATGTCAGGAATAAAAGAATGACGAGAGGTAAATTAGGGCCAATCAAGGATAATAGTGGGAAGTTGTGTGTGGAGTCAGAGGAGATAGGGGAAGCACTAAATAAATATTTTTCGACTGTGTTCACTATAGAAAATGAAAATGTTGGCGAGGAAGATACAGAGATACTTGCATCGAGACTAGAAGAGATTGAGGTTCACATGGAAGAGGTATTATAAATACTGCAGAGTGTGAAAATAGATAAGTCCCCTGGGCCGGATGGGATCTATCCTAGGATCCTCTGGGAAGCAAGGGAAGAGATTGCCGAACCTTTGGCATTGATCTTCAAATCATCATTGTCTACAGGAATAGTGCCTGAGGACTGGAGGGTAGCAAAAAGGGTAGTAGAGACAACCCTGGTAATTACAGACCAGTGAGTCTCACTTCAGTTGTTGGTAAAGTATTGGAAAAGGTTATAAGATGGATTTATAACCATCTAGAAAAGAATAATCTGATCAGGGACAGTCAGCACAGTTTTGTGAAGGGTAGGTCGTGCCTAACGAATCTTATTGAGTTTTTTGACAAAGTGACCAAACAGGTAGATGAGAGTAAACCAGTTGATATGGTGTATATGGATTTCAGCAAGGCGTTCAATAAGGTTCCCCACAGTCGGCTATTATACAAAATGGGGAGGAATGGGATTATGGGAGACATAGCAGTTTGGATCAGTAATTGATTTGATGAAAGAAAACAGATGGTTGTAGTTGATGTAACATGTTCATCTTGGTGTCCAGTTACTAGCGGCGTACCGCAAGGGTCGGTGTTGGGTCCACTGCTGTTCATCATTTTTATAAATGACCTGGATGAGGGCTTAGAAGGGTGGGTTAGTAAATTTGTGGACGACACTAAGGTCGGTGGAGTTGTGGATAGTGACGAAGGAAGTAGTAGGTTTCAGAGAGACATAGATAGGATGCAGAGCTGGGCTGAGAGGTGGCAAATGGAGTTTAATGTGGACAAGTGTGAGGTGATACACTTTGCACGGAGTAATCGGAATGCAAAGTACTGGGTTAACAGTAAGATTCTTGAGAGTGCAGATGAGCAGAGAGATCTCGGTGTCCATGTACACAGATCCCTGAAAGTTGCCACCCAGATTGACAGGGTTGTTCAGAAGGCATACAGTGTTTTGGCCTTTATTAATAGAGGGATTGAGTTTCGGAATCAAGAGGTTATGCTGCAGCTGTACAAAGCTCTGGTACGGCCACACTTGGAGTATTGTGTACAGTTCTGGTCACCGCATTGCAAGAAGGATGTGGAAGCTTTGGAAAGGGTGCAGAGGAGATTTACTAGGATGTTGCCTGGTATGGAAGGAATGTCTTATGAGGAAAGGCTGAGGGCCTTGAGGCTGTTCTCGTTAGAGAGAAGAAGGTTGAGAGGTGACTTAATAGAGACATACAAGATAATCAGAGGGTTAGATAGGGTGGACAGGGAGAGCCTTTTTCCAAGTATGGGGACAGCAAACACGAGGGGACACAACTTTAAAGTGAGGGGAGATAGGTATAAGACAGATGTCAGAGGTAGTTTCTTTACTCAGAGAGTAGTCAGGGTATGGAATGCTTTGCCTGCAACGGTAGTAGATTCGCTAAGTTTAAGTGCATTTAAGTCGTCATTGGACGGGCATATGGACGTACATGGAATAGTGTAGGTGGATGGGCTTCAGATTAGTATGACAGGGCAGCGCAACATCGAGGGCCAAAGGGCCTGTACTGCGCTGTAATGTTCTATGTTCTATGCTCTAAATCCATACCCTTTGTGATCCACCAATACTTCAGTACTGTATTCTAGATCAGTGCTGTGTTTAGTAGTTATTATTGTTGTTAGATGTTTAAACGTCTTTTGGGTTTCACAGGCCTTTGCAAGTGCTCCTTTATTCAACTTCAAACCTTAGTACCCAGGTACTGCTCAGCCACATCTCATTTAGAACTACTCACCCCGTCCTTCAGCAAATGCTCCTGCCCTCCCCTCCACCAGTTTCTTAATCCTGTCAGTATGGAAAAGAAGAGCTTGGGATATGAAACAGAGAACGAATTGCGGGGAGAAGATTGAAGAACAGGTCAAGGAGTTGGTTGCAAGCAGAGCTGGAGGCACCAGGTGCCAGAAGGAGGTGTGTTGATGTGTGGGTGGAGGTTGGAGAGTTTGCTGAGCTTGAAGTTAGACAGTGGGGAAGGTGAGTGCAAATGGTACAGGACATTGTGGAATGATATACCCTTTGACCTAATTAAGGCGTCGTTTTATGATTATTTTGAATGGGTTATTAGTGTAACCATTAGCACACTTGCGTTGTTCAGCAAGAATGGCCCATTTTAAAAACATGCAGGCACATGAAATTGGAGCAGAAGTGGACTGTTCAGCCCCTTGAGCCTGCTTCACACTGAAATAAGATCATGGATGATCTGTTGTATTTCACATGACACATTCCCATCTCCCCTTGGTAACCTTTGATTCTGTTATCTGAAAAGAATCTACTTCGCTCCATGTTAAAAATATTGTTGAAAATCAAAAGGCATCAGGTGTGGTTTCATACCATGCCGAAGGAAGGAGCAAAGCTCTGAAAGCTTGCAATTTCAAATAAACCTGTTGGACTCCAACCTGGTGTCATTTGATTTTGATCTTATCCACCCCGGTCCAACACCAGCATCCGCACATCTTAAAAATATTGCGTGACCCCCATCTCCATTGCCTCCTGAGGCAGAGAGTTCCAAATTGTGCAACACTGAGAGAAAAGAAATTCTCATCTCTGTCCAAAAGGAGTAACCCCCTAATGTTCCCAATTCTGGACTGAGCCACAAGAAGAACCATCCTTTCCACAACCACCTTTTCAAGACCATGCATGAGCTTATATATTTCAGTTGTGGAATCACATCCAAAAATATTTTTCAAGAATGTGCTGACTGGGTGTAGTCTATTCACTGCCTTGAATGAATAGCTAAAGGAGCATGGTGCTTTATTCGACCAGGGACATTTGCCTTAAATACCTGACATCATAACATCGCTGAAGTTCATCAACTGAGATTACAACCTGGCTCATTTACACTTGCTAAAAGTGAAATACATTCATACACAGTGATCTATTCTGTGCAAAGGAAAGAAATATATTCAAAACTTGTACTTTTTCCTGAAATATCCAGTAGTTTGGGGAGCCTATAGTTTTCCTTTATTTTCTCTATGGCAACACATCAGCCAATCAGATTCAACTTGTCAAACAATCAGCTGCCTTACTCCTGTCTTACAAATGGTTTTGATTGTTTGAAATTTCATGTCCTTGCATTTGTTCTGACAAGTGCCAAACAAAACACTTTGGTAACTTGTCTCTCTTTATAGCAATACAGTTGTCCCTTCACTTCAATTTCTATTCCACTGATGAGTAAGAGTGTGTGAAAAAGGGGCCATTAATTCTGTCAAAATACTTACATATAAGTCAAAATCAAAGCAGTCAACTAGTCACAACACTGGGATTAGAGTACATGCAAAACTTGGAGTGATTCTGAACTGAACAGACTTTTATCCCTGGAGGAATGGAATGATCAGAAAAGTCTTACTGCATGTTGCAGCAAAATCCTTGAATAAGGCTTCAGTAGAAATGTGGCTTAAGCCCTATCATCATGCCTCTTGAGATGGCATTCATTTCCTGCAATCCCAATGTTAACATGATCACACACTGTTTACATGGAGGGAGAGCTCTTCCTCAGCCCATTTCATGTTCTGACTGCTGAGCTTCACTTTAAACTCATCCTGAAGTGAATCTCCTGTTTCACAGCCTCAGGCAAGTCCAAAGAAAATCTTTTCAACTGCACTGTAATGGTGCACACATAGTAAAAATTGTGTTACAAACAAACAAGCTGCAACTCAAGCCTGAATGAATACAACAATGGGCTAAGCTAAATTTGGACTTATAATATGATCTTTTCCTTTCCTTCAGTTATTATTCAGCTTTGAATCATATTATACATGAATCACATTACATCATACTGCAGATCAACCAGGGTAACATTTGACATTGGACATGAACTGGATATGTGGGAGATGGGTTTCCTGAATGTGCCATGAATGTTTCTGTAGTGTTGCATTATTTAAGTGACTTTTTGCTACGAGAAAAGAAAGAGACTTGTATTTGTATAGCTTCTTACATGACCCCTGGGAAGGGTAAAAGTGCTTTGCAAATAGTGAAGTAATTTTGACATGAAATTAATGCTAGAAGAAATGTGGTGGCCATCTGTGGGCAGCAATGTATACAAAAAGCAGTGTGATAATGAGGAAATAATCTGTTTTTTATGATTTTGATTGAGGAATAAATATGGACTAGAAAACCAGGTGTTCCTCCCTTAGTTCTCTTCAGATTGGGATTCCTTGCATCCACCCAAGAAGACAGGCAGACCTTGTTTTAATATCTCATCTACAACATATCATCTCCAATAGCGCTGCATTGGAGCATCAGCTTATTTCTTTTCCTGTCTTCCAATCCTAAAGTAATACTTAAAAACCACAACCTTCTGGTTCAAATGATGGAATATTACCAATTGAAACAGGGCTGATCAACCCAAACAATTTTTTTTTAAATCTTGTGCTCTTTTGGGAGTGCCAGCAGCAAGAGCTCCAGTCCTCTGACTTCCCTTGAGGCAGTCACTATCCAAACCATTTACAATCTTCTTACCTAGGTTCATTTTAATCTCAGATTCCCAGAGAATCTTTAGCTGAATGCTTTCTGATCAGCTTTGGCAAAACTGAAGCAGAGCAGAGCCATAGAGTCATAGAGATATAGAGATGTACAGCACAGAAACAGACCGTTCAATTCACAATCCCTGCTGTAATCCTGGATTTTTTTAACCTGCATTACATCCGTAGATTCTTGGCAATGTACCTTCCTTGTTCTTCCCAGAGAGCAGTTGCTGTCTGATCACATTGACATCCTATCTTAACTTCCTACCTGTTGGTTCTGCTATCATGCTCACAGGTCTTATGGGCTGATAGTACATACTATCCATGAATATTAAAATTGATTTCTTTATAATTGATGTATTATTTTAAAAGTAATATTATAGATAGAGGTTGACTGAATAACAGGAAAAAGGAGACTCCAGATAAATAAGTCGTAGAGTTGTACAGGAAGCAGACCCTTCAGTCATACTCATCCATGCCGATCAGATATCCTAAATTAATCTAATCCCATTTGCCAGCATCTGGCCCATATCTCTCTAAACCCTTGCTATTCATGTACCCATCATGTACCTTTTTAGTATTATAATTGAACCAACCTCCACCACTTCTTCTGGCAGCTCATTCCATGAATATACCACCTAATGTGTGGAAAAGGTTGTCCCTTAGGTCCCTTTTAAATTTTTCCGCTATCATCTTAAACCCATGCCCTCTAGATCTGGACTCTCCCAACCTGGGAAAAAAAGGTCTTGACTAGTCATTCTATCCATGCTCCTCATGATTTTGTAAATATTTATAAGGTCACCCCTCATAGTCGAGACCGTGGTGCTGGAAAAGCACAGCAGGTCAGGCAGCATTCAAGGAGCAGGAGAACAGATGTTTCAGGCATAAGCCCTTTATCAGGAATGACGCTTCAGGGAAAATAACTCCAGCCAATTCAGCCTCTCCCTATATCTCAAACCCTCCAATTCTGGCAACATGCTTGTAAATCTTTTCTGAACCCTTTCAATTTAACAACATCATTCCAATAGCACGTTGACCAGAATTGCACACAGTATTCCAAAAGTGGCTTAACCAATGTCCTGTACAGCCACAACATGACATCCCAACTCCTAGACTCAATGCACTCATCAATAAAGGAAAGAGTACCAAATGCCTTCTTCACTGCCCTGTCTACCTGCAACTCCATCTTCAAGGAACAATGATTTTGCACCCCAAGGTCACTCCCCAGAATCCTACCATTAACTGTATAAGTTCTGCCCTGATCTGCCTCACCAAAATGAAACAACTCACATTTATTTAACTTAAACTCCATCTGCCAGTCATCAGCCCATTGGCTCATCTGATCCAGGTCCCATTGTTCTTCACTGTCCACTACACCTTCAATTTAGGTCTCATCTGCAAAGTTACTAATTATTCCTCCTATATGAATCATTTCCTCATCGATAAACACTAACTGTTGAGTTACCACAGCTCAATCAGTAACAATCAATACTGAAGACTTGGAAGAATGGAGCTAAATATATTCCATTCAAATTTGCTTGGGTTGTAGAGCTAGGAAGGAAAGTAAACTGTGAAGAAATTTCAACAGGCCGCACAGGCCTATATTTTATAATAAGTGATGGTACTAATCAGGACTCTGACACCATCCCACCAGTCTCCAGTAAAATAGAATGTTGGAAGGCACCGAAATTGGAACCCCAAATCATTTTCAGACAGACAATTAGTAGGTGATTGACAGAGACAATTCAATGCAGTTTTAGCTTGTTCACTCAGCTTCCTGGCAGTCTCACATGAAAAAAAACATTTAGAATGATTTTCACCAGGTAGGGAGAGATAGCCCAAAACTGGACATAAAGTTCTACAAGTGGGACCAAGGCTACATAGGTGGCAGCATTTTGCTGCGTAGTTGACTTTACTTCTTCACTATATTTAGGGTGATGTCACAAATAAAGAAACAGCGAGAGGCAGGGGATTCTTTAAATGGGCTGACTTGCAGTTCATTTGCTGATCACTGCCCTACCAAATATCCTGCCCTACACACTACCCCTGCACTAATAGCCTGACTGTTCTGCAGATGGCTGCTAATTGGCTAGCGGATGCTTGATTTGCCATGCTGAAAAAGTGGGTGAGACCAACGGACCACAGAATCTGTTTCACCTCCCTCAATCTCCCAGAAACTGTGCAATCTGTTCTAATAGCCTACAAAATGATATAAGTAAGTGTAGTATCATGTGGAAAAATGTGAGGTTATTCATTTTGCTTGAGGAAATAGAAAAGTAGTACTTTATTTAAATAGATAAAGACTGCAGATAAAGGATGTTGGCAAGGCTGGAGTACTGTGTCCAGTTCTGGGCACCCTATTGTAGGAAGGATATTATTAATTGGGACAGGGTTCAGAAGAGATTTACCAGGATGTTGCTGGGAATAGAGGTTTTGAGATATAATAATAGGCTGGATAGGCTGGGACTTCTTTCACTGGAGCGTAGGAGGTGAGGGGTGACCTTCATAGAGGTTTATCAAATATGATAATGTGAATTGCGAAGATCTTTTCAAGGGATACAAAATTAGGGGGCATATTTTTAAGGTGAAAGAAGAACGATTTAAAAAAGATGAGGGGCAACATTTTTAAACAGAGTGATTAGTGTATGGAACGAACTGCCAGAGGAAGTGATAGATTAGACTCCCTACAGTATGGAAACAGGCCCTTCGGTCCAAAACGTTCACACCGACCCTCCAAAGAGTAACCTACCTCGACCCATTCCCCTATATTTACCCCTGACTAATGTACCTAACACTACATGCAATTTAGCATGGCCAATTCACCTGATCTGCACATCTTTAGAATTGTGGGAGGAAACCTACACAGACACAGGGAGAATGTGCAAACTCCACACAGTCACCTAAGGCTGGAATCAAACCCAGGTCCCTGGTGCTATGAGGCAGCAGTGCTAACCACTGAGCCATGCCACCAGGTACAATTACAAGATTTAAAAGACATTTGGATGAGTACATAAATAAGAAAGATTTGTAGGGATATGGGCCAAATGCAGGCAGGTGGGACTAGTTAGTTTGGGACTGATTAGATTAGATTAGATTAGATTACTTACAGTGTGGAAACAGGCCCTTCGGCCCAACAAGTCCACTCCGACCCGCCGAAGCGCAACCCACCCCCACCCTACATCTACCCCTGCACCTAACACTACTGGCAAGTTAGCATGGCCAATTCACCTGACCTGCACATCTTTGGACTGTGGGAGGAAACCGGAGCACCCGGAGGAAACCCACGCAGACACGGGGAGAATGTGCAAACTCCACACAGTCAGTCGCCTGAGGCGGGAATTGAACCCGGGTCTCTGGCACTGTGAGGCAGCAGTGCTAACCACTGTGCCACCGTGCCGCCCACCGGGACTGGTTGGTCTGAAGGGTATTTTTTCATGTTGTATGACTCCATGCAGAATGCTACATTAGAATGACATCTGGGTGTCCTCATAATAGAATCACAGTAGGTTACCATGGATATAGCAAGTCATTAGGTTAGCAAATGGAATGCTGGCCTTTATTGCAAGTGGAATGGAAAGTACAGTCGCATAGTACATTACTGACACCATACCTTGAGTACTCTACAACTTTGGTCTCCTTATTTATGAAGACGTACTTAAAATGGAGGCAGTTCAGAGAATGTTTGTTTGGCTGCTTGCTGGGATGAAAGGGTTTTCTTATGGAAAACAAACTGAACACATTCTGCCTCTTATCATTGGAGTTTAGAAGAATGAGAGGTCATCTTACTGAAACACACAAAGTTCTGAGTGGGTTTAACAGGCTGAGTATGGAGAAGATCTGTCTCCTTATAGGAAATCTGGAGCTGAGGCTACAGTTTCAGTATAAGGATTGTCCCAGTTAAGATTGAGTTGAGAGGAATTTCTTGCCTCAGAGGTTTGTTAATCTTTGGCAGTTTCTTCCCCAGACAACAGTAGATGATGAATTATTGAATATATTTCAGCAAGTTGAACAGGTTTTTGGTCTGCAAGGAAGACTACCTCCCATTTATCTCTCAGTCCTCTGGCCCAGAAGCCTCATTCCTGATGAAGGGCTTATGCCCGAAACATCAATTCTCCTGCTCCTCAGATGCTGCCTGACTGGCTGTGCTTTTCCAGCACCACACTCTCGACTCTGATCTCTAGTTTCTGCAGTATTCACTTTCTCCTTATGGGGCGTAGGCAAGAAAGTAGCCACAATTAGATTAATTGTGATTTTGTTCATTGGTGAAGCGGGTTTGAGGCTAAATGGGCTTCTCATGCTTCTATTTAATGTGCTCATAAGTTTCATGGGGAGTCAATGGCCTAGTAATATTCTCACTGCACTATTAATCTAGAAACCCAGGTAATGTTCTGGGCCTGGGGTTCAAATCCTGCCACAGTGAAATTTGAATTCAATTTTTAACAATCTGGATTTAAATAGGGTGACACAGTGGCTCAGTGGTTAGCACTGCTGCCTCAAAGAACCAGGGTCCCAGGTTTGATTCCAGCCTCGGGCATCTGTCTGTGTGGAGTTTGCACATTCTCCCCGTGTCTGCGTAGGTTTCCTCTGGGTGCTCCAGTTTCCTCCCACAGTCCAAAGATGTGCATGTCAGGTGAATTGGCAATGCAAAATTGCCCATAGTGATAGATGCATTAGTCAGAGGGTAGTGGGTCTGGGTAGGTTACTCTTCAGAGAGTCGGTGTGGACTGGTTGGGCCTAAGGGCACAATGTAGGAAATCTAATCTAAATATTGGTAGAGGATGGGGTGTTCAGTTGCGTGGAAGATTATGGACAAGGTTGAAGCTGGGGACGGCTCAAAAGAGGTTTTTAATGATTCTGGAACAACTAATAGTATAGAGAGTATGGGAAGACTGAGGAATCTAATTTAAGGCACAGCAGATAAGGGGACAATTGTGAGAAGGGGACAGTCAATACAGTACTGAGGGTGTTGTACTTACATGCACACAATACATGAAACAATTTATGAGCTTGTAGTGTAGATTGAAATTGGCTGGTATAATGTTGTAGGTGTCACAGATGTGACAGCCTGGAGAGAGTATGATGGATAAATGCTCAGAATCCAGATTACCTGTCTTCGTAATGCAGTCCTCATCATTCTGTAAAGTTGTATTTGTATGTGCCAGATGAGAGATTTCAGTGAGGATGTCCTTGTGAAATAGCAGAAGACTCACATACTGGCTTATTAAATAAGAGAATTGCTCCAACAATTGCTCGGGCCACAGGGCCATCCTCTGAGAGCTGTTCTCTCCCAAGGCAACTCCTGTATGATTCTTCTCTCTCATGTACAGCCCAAATGGAAATGTAGCAGTCAATATGAAAGTTTGATTGCTGCAACTAAGGGAGCATTCAGGAAGAAAGAAATCTCTGTCCTGGACTCCACTGACTCATCAGATGATGAGAACTCCATCTGTTGTGGCAGAGTCTGTAATTTATTCTCCTCTCCTTCCTCCACCATGCAACTTCTTGCTAAAATTCCTTTTTGTCCAAACACAATAGCTTTACAAGTTTTAGTTGGTTGACCAAAAACATTGTTTCCCCTAACATTGTATTAATTTCCTTCAACGGCATATCAAGTTTATGGGAAGTAGGAATGACTTCTCCAGCTTTAATAATTTAAAGTAAGAAGCTTTTTGCAGTTTGAATTTGCAGATTTCAGTCAATCATTCTTCCATGTTGCTTGTATTCACCATGTTTGATACATTTGTGACTGAGGAAAACCCAGTACCCATGGGGGATTCCTACTGCTGGTGAAGAGATATTCAGCTTTGTGTGATAAGCGAAGGTGTTGGCTGGATCGCTGAAGGAGTATTGAGCTCCAAGATAACAGTGTTAGCATTAAATTAGTATCACTCACTGATTAACAGTGCACAATCTGATAACTTTGCTTACTTCTGGTGAATGATAACTGCAACGTTGATTCCCTCACCAATATGGACTCTGATGCCACTTGCAACAGAAATGTGTGCACAATCCAAGACATAATTTTGCAACTTCATGGGCATTCATAGCAAAAAGGAAATGAGTGTTGAAGATCTGGATTTTACACAGGTTACATTTGTCCACATTCAATATGGCAGTCAGTGCACTTTGATTTGGTTGTATGCTTATATTTGTCTTGCCTACAATTTTGGACATTAGGAAGATTTACACTTTGAAAAGTGCATTCCACTTGCCTCAAGTCAACTACAAATGAATTAATTGTAACCATGGGAAGACTGAGGTATCTAACTTCAGGCATAGCAGATAAGGGACAACTATGAGAAAGCGACAGTCAACACAATACCGAGGGTGTTGAACTTAAATGCACACAGTATATGAAACAAGGTAATTGTAACCAGCTTAGAACAACCACCTGATGAAGGAGCAGTGCTCCGAAAGCTAGTGCTTCTAATTAAGTCTGTTGGATATAACATGGGGTTGTGCAATTTTTAACTTTGTACACCCCAGTCCGACTTTGGCATCTCCAAATCAATTTCCTGATGTTCACACTAATTTTGACTATAATGCTGTTATATAATGATAGTAAAGAAATAATCTCAGTTCAGTACAGGAAAATTAGTCAACTTACTTCAGTAAAGATTCTTGAATGATATATGTTCATCAACACAATAAGTATAACTATTAACCAAAATTGATATGATTTCCATCCCAGAATGCGATCTCTGTCTTAAGACTTTTGTATCTAATATAAGACGCTATAGGATGTGGACAGTATTTCATGTGATCCCATCATCATTTGTTAAATTATGATTGGATCGTCATGGAATACTTTCCATATTCATGATCAGCTTTCTATTTTCAGCTTTTGCTATGAAATTGTTGTGAAACCTGTAAAATCTTTGGTTTATGTTCTGCATTTCTCTTGGGTACTCCTTTTCTACATAACTATATCCACTAGTGCTGGCTCACACAGTCAAAGATATATGCTATTACAATGGCATGTTACTAAGCCCCAAATATTCCTGCATGCCATTGTATTCATTGGATGTTATTCAGTGTTTCCCCAGGCCATTTCATAACATAAATGTTATCTATAATTCATAGACCAGAAGGATCACTTTTAAATGCACAGATACAGCTCCTCATAGGGTTTTCTGCTCTCTGGATCTCATTGCTTTCTGTTTGGCTTATGTCTCAAAAAAAAATTAACAGCAGAGTATTGTGTGATCAAGGTGCAAATGATTCTGATTAGATCTCTTTCATCTTAGCCTGTCTCAGTCCATGTTGTTTGTTATTCATTTTATCTTCTGCCTTCCTGAGGAACCTTTGCCGCCGCACCAGGTGTCTGAAGACAGCGCTGTGGGAGCCGACTTCAAACCTTTCAGTTTGTGTCATTTAAAAAAATGTGTCAGAGCCATATGACAGTAATTAACAACTGACAAAAATATCTATGGTTTGGCTGGAGGTGGGAAATTACAGAGCTGAATTATGTTATCATTAATTTACTATTTGCAGTAAAGACTGGCGATTCATTGTACAAATGTAATAATAAGATGTCCCACTGTTCAAGAACATGTCTGAAGCAAAGGGGGAATTATAATACAAGGAGCCATCCCTTCAGATGTTCTTTTTGTCAAGATCCTTAATAAAGTCTTTCGACAGTAAATCACAGTTCAACCTCAGTTGATATGAGGAAAAGAGGAGATTGGTAACTTCATAAGTAGTGAATACATTCACGCCATACAACATGTATCTTTAATTAACCGTTGATTCTTTTCAAAGCGAATATGAATTCTGCTGCATTTGGTAAGTGACTAGAGTTAAGTCGAGAATGAATTTGCTATGCTACTATTCCTAACAGGCTACTCATTGTGGAACAAGTTTATGTCATTCATTTTCATGATAGTTTGGATATACCATCAATAGGTTGGTTTAGTGACTGAATCATAGAATGCCTACAATCTGGAAACAGTTCCTTCGGCCCAACAAGTCCACACTGACGCTCTGAAGAGTAACCCACCTAGACCCATTCCCCTACTCTGTATTTACCCCTGACTAATGCACTTAACCTACACATCCCTACACAATTTAGCATGGTCAATTCACCTAACCTGCATATCTTTGGATTGTGAAAGGAAACCAGAGACCCGGAGAAACCCACTCAGACATGACTATCTATCTATCCATTTATTTATTTATTGAATAACTTAGAAGGGAATATAAAATCATCTTTTGTCCCCAGGGTCCTTTCAAGCTTCAGAGGTAACTTCTAAGTTCACATCATGGAAGAAAATTTTATTCTTTAACAAAATCATAGTGCCCAAAATAATGGGTTAATTATTTAATTTCACGTATCTACCCCAAATTTCTTATCTTGAATGCTATTTTTAACCTGTAACTGTGCCATGTTTTATGCATTTTTCTTTAAACACAATAGGTAAATTTAACTTAAAAGAGATTGTTGGGACATTTGGACACTGATTTGTTCACCGTCACTGAATGTGGGCGATGTTTGCAATGTCACATCTACTGTCCATCCTTGCGATAAGAAAAGAGTGACAGGAGATCCTCAAGGGTTTAAATAGCCCACCCCTGCTCCAATTCATATGTTCCCATTGGCCCAAGGTAGTTTATGATGCAAGGACAACCATCATAGTCTTGGAAATGATATAGCACTTTTCATAATATGTTATGTTTATGTGTGTAAAGACCTATTTTTCTTGGCAGGCATGAAAAAAGGCTAAATGTCTTTGCACTTGTTGTTTTTACTGTATTCTAAACATCAAAAGAGATGATAAAATTCCTGACTTCACACTGGAGGATGCCACACCATCAATTTTAATCTGAAATAAGATTGCTCTGGTCATTCAAGTGAGTTAAAATTAGGCATGTCCTTTTGAGATGCTCCATGTTAGCTCGATTCACCTCGGCACAAGTTCAAAGGTATTTGAAAGAGATTGAAAATGTTTAACAAGCTGAAAGTTGTGTCTAACAACAGGCCTCAGTGCTATATCATGGAGTCAATGGATAGAATTTAATGATCCTTTGGAGACAGGTTTGAAGGTCAGGGTTGGCTGTGTCAGGAGGCAAGAGGGATCAGACTGTCCATCTCACTGCTTTTCTACGTCTCTCTGATTAAGTCTGGAGCAAGAAGCCTTCTGTCTAGGCACTATTTGAGGTATTTAGTTGACTGTGTAAGGGCCTCTTATGCTGCTAATGATATTGAACTAATATTGGGCAAGTACCTGCTATCTGGAGAGAACGTAAAGTCAACCTTTTCAGTTCACTCAATTTTTGGAACTCAGTTGTAGGAAGAAGAGAACCCATCGGAAGCCACACTCTTGATCAGGCCATCAATTACTGCTTCTTCAGTAGCTGCCTCCCCTTCCTTACAACTCACTGTGAGTGAGATTCATCAGCACTCTTTTGGTTAGCCAACAATTCTTAGCGGTGGTATTTCTGCTCTACCGGGATCTTCATTCAGCGGAAGGCCGAACCTGTCCAGCTAAATACCTGTTTAAATCAGAATAACAATAAGCTTCCAGGTAAAGGCAACATAGGTCTCCCAGCTATTCTCCAATTCTCCAATCAGTTGGCAGAGCCCACATCACCATTAATAAATTCCACCCAGTAACTACAGACTTGTTAACTTTGTTTTGAATCAACCCATTTGGACATTTTATAATGCACTTCTGGGCAGGTCTGTCTTGAACTGGGACTTCTGACCCAGAGGTAGAGACACTACCATTGCCCCACAAAAGGAAACCTCTGCTTTTTGTTCAATACTAAATGCCAGACAAGCATTCCAGTAAAACAGAAACAGTGGAAGGGTGAGCAAGGTGGTGGAGAGATGGATCTGAGAGTCATCACTGTATATGTTTCAACTGTTGCTGCATTCTCAGATAAATTACACACGCTATATAGCTACTTCGAGATTCAGGTGAACAGAGCACAATCAGGCAAGGCTAAGCTGATGAATATACTGGGCTATCAAGAATGGGATCAGCAAAATATGGCCATAGGCATGGCAGACAGTGTACTCCTAGTCTATCTATTATGTATCAGCTTCAATGACACTGATGGTCTTTCTTTTAATTATTTCATTTTGTTTGCTTTATTTTGAATTGTTAGTTAACTTTGTTAACCCAGTTTTCATTGTAAAAACGTTGCAGTTCGGACAAACAAAGGAGCAGATAGGTTTCAACTTACCCCTTCCATCCGCACCAACCTTCTTCTGATTCATTTGTAAACTGAATTATTTGACTTAATCTTTGTAACTTGTTAGCACTCAGTTTACAGTAAGTAGTATTTAACAGTCCATTCAAGACATTGATTATTAACACTACAGTTTACAATGCATTCCCTATGTACTGTTATATGTACATTTCAGGTAAATTGCAGTACTGTCATATTCATCTTTGAAACATAATGTAAGCAATTGCTTAAAATGATAAAAATCATCTTTTTAAGTTGCCAGTATTTTTTATGAACTATAAGTGTCAATTAATTTTTTTTTGCATGATCACTTAATTACTTTTTCAATCATTTTTTAAATTAATTGGATAAATCCAAAATTGTGCATTTAATGCTGCAATGCTATGTTAATTTTTTGACACAAATCATTTAGCATAAATTTGAATGAGGTATTGGTGATCAGCTTACACCTGCTCCAAAGTCCAGATCAATAAGTCATTGAGCATGACTAAGGTTACATCTGAAGCTGAAACATTATACAACCTCAAACAAGACAAGTACAGATTCTTAACCTATTATGCATACTAGTCTATTTAATATCTCCCTGTTCAATTATAAAACCTGGATCCCATCTTTTCTGAACACTCATAAAAGCTGTTAAGATTAAGTGCAATATTCTGTCTGACGGCGTGATTATGCAGGTCCATACCTGTATTGCCTAGCATCCTTTTTCACACCTCAGATTGAGTTTTGTCAGGAAAGCAGGTTCCTGCAGCGGATAATCAGATGATGGTGGTCATGGAAACTTCTGGAAAGTGACTTTTCCTGCAATATGAGAGATATTTTTTAACACATGGAAATAATACTGAAAACATTGGCCTTCCTTGAGTATATCCTTCAAGTTCACATGCACATGTAGAAGGAATTTTTCACATCAATGAACTCATCCTTAAGGAATTGTATTACTTATGGATGAGTTCAACCTGTTCAATTTTTCAAAATCAAGAGGCTGCAAAGCATTGTTGCTTAGAACTTTTTTTTAAATCCTGAAGTCTTTCATTTGATTTCATTCACAGATATGTTTCAGATTTTAGCTTCACAATTTCTGAAGTCACCTGAACATATCTTATTATGTTCCATTCTGTGACATTAGATATTATTTTGATTATTTTAAATATATGCTTCATTCCCTTTTTAGCTCCCAATGTTATCACACATTCAGATACTTCCTCTTTTAAGGTAAATGGGTAGAATTTTCTGTTTTTTGGGCATGTCCTTGGCTGTCTGCAGGTATGTTTCTTTGAGCTTCATGTACAGACTTTCAGACAGCTGGTTAAGACTTGCTATGAGAGAGCAGAGAAAATAGATTGTCATTCAGCATCTATCCAGAACCTGATTTGCTTGGAAGTTCAACAAGAATGCCTGTGATCCAGGAAGCTGCAATTTTTTGTGATGTATTATAAATCTAACTGTGCATCACCACAAATCATTCTGTGGAGATAGGTCACAAATGCTGTCAGTTTAACTTTTTGTCCTTCATGTATGCCATCCTGTGGTCTGCTGATTCCTACATTAATGATATTTAAGACAAGTGATTTGTTGAAGCAGATGATTTATGATCACTCGGATCAGCTGCAATTGTTATTTCACTGCGTCTTAGGGCTTCTTGTATAATATTCCAGCAAAGCATTTTACTCACAATGGGTGCAGAATGTGCTGGATTTACTGTGAGACTCATGCTGTGCCAAATCATTTGTCCTAATGATATTCAGTCTAAGTTTCTTTCTCCCTCTATCCATGCCTGTTATGCATCTCTTTTCTCATTCATTTTCTTCTGCATTTTGAATTGCTCCTTTTTTAACCTCTCATTAAAAATCACTTAAAACCTATTTATGAAATAAAACCAAGTAACACCCCAAATTAAATAACTGTTTTTCTTTGCATTAATTTATTTATTTTGTCAATAATGCTTATTATCTCCAGCTTTCATTGCAATATAACATCAATGTAAAGTGATAGTACAAAGACAAGTTAGATTTCATTTTACAAACTTATCAGTTCAGTTCTAGTTTTTGTATAATACTTTATGAGGCATTGAACAGGTAACTACTTAAATCAGATAGAAAGCTTTTCTCAGTATTGTCTTTGTAACTAAACTCCACGCATGAATTGTTCTGGCACATACAAAACAACAACTGGTGTTGTACAAGTTAGGTTATGCATCAATAAGCTTCTGTAACACAGCTAACGTGGTTGAGCAATTAATACATTTAATCTTAATCTTTTCACCCTCTCAAAAAGAAACACTTTGCCTGCACATTGTTTTATGTGTGTTAATCAATTTTACCAAACTCTGGTCTTTCAATTTTTGACATTGTCTGAACCCCCTTGATCACATTACTATCTTGTAAAACATTACCTTGTAATACACTCAAAGGCATCTGTTACTCTATGCCTGTCATTTGTCTTGCCTCTGTGTGGCTCTTCGTCAGACTTATACATGCTTTTCCTCACCAGAATTATAGTACAAAGCCGTAGAACTGCACTGAAGTTTGTTTGCGCTTCCTTCTGCCATGAAATCAGTGCCTTGAAGATGGGTTTATTTGCTAAGTCATCAGGAACGAACATCACTATTATCCAGAATGCAAACTGTCTTGGAGTACTGTTATGCTGTAGCACTGATTAAAGCACTTTATTATCCACTTATCAAGAGGAGCCTGATACCAGTGGGTGGCTCAACTTCCTCCAATATTTAACAAAGCCACTGAAATAAGTTGGCATGTTAAGTGTTGGTCATGAACCCATGTACCTGTGCAGACATGGGATTGATCAAGTTCTGGAGAATACGAGAAAGTCAAATCTACCAGGAGAAAAACTTTATCAGTCAGCGAGTTAAAATTTTGTACACTGCTTTAATTTGATGAGCAAATAGGGAACTACACTCTGCATCTCTTCCACACATCTATCCTGTTTTAACTGACCCAATTCCATAAAAGACACTGAAAGACCAAGACAGCAGAAAATGAATTTCTCAGAATTTTTATTAACCAGACTGAAATTTCTAATTCGGAGAAAGTGAGGACTGCCGATGCTGGGGATCCGAGCTTAAAAATGTGTTGCTGGAAAAGCGCAGCTGCCAGGCAGCATCAAAGGAGAAAGAGAATCGACGTTTTGGGCATAAGCCCTTCTTCAGGAATGAGGAAGGTGTGCCAAGCAGGCTAAGATAAAAGGTAAGGAGGAGGGACTTGGGGGAGGGGCATTGGGAATGCGATAGGTGGAAGGAGGGTAAGGTGAGGGTGATAGGCCGGAGTGGGGGTGGGGGCGGAGAGGTCAGGAAGAAGATTGCAGGTCAAGAATGCGGTGCTGAGTCTGAGGGATGGGACTGAGAAAAGGTGGGGGGAGGGGAAATGAGGAAGCTGGAGAAATCTGTATTCATCCCTTGTGGTTGGAGGGTTCCGAGGCGGAAGATGAGTCGCTCTTTCTCCAGGTGTCATGTTGCCATGGCCTGGGGTTGGAGGAGGCCAAGGACCTGCATGTCCTTGGAGGGGTGGGAGGGGGAATTAAAGTGTTCAGCCACGGGGCGGTTGGGTTGGTTGGTGCGGGTGTCCCAGAGGTGTTCTCTGAAACATTCCGCAAGTAGGCGGCCTGTTTCCCCAATGTATAGGAGGCCATATCGGGTGCAGCGGATGCAGTAAATGATGTGTGTGGAGGTGCAGGTGAATTTGTGATGGATATGGAAGGATCCCTTGGGGCCTTGGAGGGAAGTGAAGGGGGAGGTGTGGGTGCAAGTTTTGCATTTTTTGTGGTTGCAGGGGAAGGTGCCGGGAGCGGAGGTTGGGTTGGTGGGGGGTGTGGATCTGACAAGGGAGTCGCGGAGGGAGTGGTCTTTCCGGAACGCTGATAGGGGTGGGGAGGGAAATATATCCTTGGTGGTGGGGTCCGTTTGGAGGTGGCGGAAATGACGAAGGATGATCCGATGTATCTGGAGGTTGGTGGGGTGATCAGTGAGGACTAGTGGGGTTCTGTCCTGGTGGCGATTGGAGGGGCGGGGTTCAAGGGCGGAGGAGCGGGAAGTGGAGGAGATACGGTAGAGAGCATCGTCAACCACGTCTGAGGGGAAATTGCGGTCTTTGAAGAAGGAGGCCATCTGGGTTGTTCGGTATTGGAATTTATCCTCCTGGGAGCAGATGCGGCGAAGGCGAAGGAATTCGGAATATGGGATGGCGTTTTTACAGGGGGCGGGGGGGGGGAAGAGGTGTAATCTAGTTAGCTGTGGGTCAGTCGGTTTATAGTATACGTCCGTGTTGAGTCTGTCGTCCGAGATAGAGATGGAGAGGTCTAGTAAGGGGAGGGAGGAGTCTGAGACGGTCCCACCGCCCACCTTTTCCTCTGCTACATCGATGACTGTATCGGCACTACCTCGTGCTCCCACGAAGAGGTTGAACAGTTCATCCACTTTACTAACACCTTCCACCCCGACCTCAAATTTACCTGGACCGTCTCAGACACCTCCCTCCCCTTCCTAGACCTTTCCATCTCTATCTCAACGACCGACTCAACATGAACATATCATAAACTGACTGACTCCCACAGCTACCTAGATTACACCTCTTCCCACCCTGCCCCCTGTAAAAACGCCATCCCATATTCCCAGCTCCAATACCGAACAACCCAGATGGCCTCCTTCTTCAAAGACCGCAATTTCCCCTCAGACGTGGTTGACGATGCTCTCCACCATATCTCCTCCACTTCCCGCTCCTCCGCCCTTGAACCCCGCCCCTCCAATCGCCACCAGGACAGAACCCTACATACAGAACTCCTCACCTACCACCCCACCAACCTCCAGATACATCGGATCATCCTTCGGCATTTCTGCCACCTCCAAACGGACCCCACCACCAATGATATATTTCCCTCCCCACCCCTATCAGCGTTCCGGAAAGATCACTCCCTCCGCGACTCCCTTGTCAGATCCACACCGCCCACCAACCCAACCTCCGCTCCCGGCACCTTCCCCTGCAACCGCAAAAAATGCAAAACTTGCACCCACACCTCCCCCTTCACTTCCCTCCAAGGCCCCAAGGGATCCTTCCATATCCATCACAAATTCACCTGCACCTCCACACACATCATTTACTGCATCCCTGCACCCGATGTGGCCTCCTATCCATTGGGGAAACAGGCCATCTACTTGCGGAATGTTTCAGAGAACACCTCTGGGACACCCGCACCAACCAACCCAACCGCCCCGTGGCTGAACATTTTAATTCCCCCTGCCCACTCCACCAAGGACATGCAGGTCCTTGGACTCCTCCATTGCCAGACCATGGCAACACGACGCCTGGAGGAAGAGCGACTCATCTTCCGCCTCGGAACCCTCCAACCACAAGGGATGAATACAGATTTCTCCAGCTTCCTCATTTCCCCTCCCCCCACCTTTTCTCAGTTCCAACCCTCAGACTCAGCACCGCCTTCTTGACCTGTAACCCTCTTCCCGACCTCTCCGCCCCCATCCCCACTCCGGCCTATTACCCTCACCTTAACCTCCTTCCACCTATCGCATTCCCAACACCCCTCCCCCAAGTCCCTGCTCACTACCTTTTATCTTAGCCTGCTTGGCACACCCTCCTAATTCCTGAAGAAGGGCTTTTGCCCGAAACGTCGATTCTCCTTCTCCTTTGATGCTGCCTGACCTGCTGCGCTTTTCCAGCAACACATTTTTAAGTTGAAATTTCTGTCTCGCCAAGTTTGAGAAAGTTACTTCAAATGCTAGCGAATTGTGAAAAAAAAACAACCAGAGATGTTGGAGAACTGAAACTGTTAGCAGTAAGTTGTAAAAACAAAAAAATCATTTTGTTTCTTTGTTTCCAATGGGAGGTCTGGCCTTAAAGGAAATAAACTCTTTATTTCTTAATGATTTGCATCTATATGAATTTTAGTCTTATTTTAAAATGTTATATCACAAATATTGGTCCAAAAGATCCTTATTGCCATTTTTGATTTTCCCCAAATTGGGTGAGATCTAAGGGGCTTTCCCTTAGGCCAGGTTCACAGCTTTGCTGGGCCATAACCCATGGGTAGGTGAACTGACATGGCCCAAATGACATTCTTTATCCAAAAGTAGCTCGCCATCTTGTGATATTTTCATCAGCTGACTTTACAATGTAATGCAAACTATGTTACAGGAAATGAAAAGAATATGAGACGTGAGCATTGCTAGCAAGGTCAGCAGTTGTTGGCCATCACCAATTACCCTTGACCTGAGTGCCTTCTAGGCTATTTCAGAGAGCAGTAAAGAGTCAACCACTTTGCTATGGACCTGGACTCACACGTTAACTAGACCAGGTGAAGATAGAAGGATTTTTTTCCCTAATTATTGAACCACATGTGTTTTACAATTGGTGATAGTTTCATTCATCACAACATGAGACAAGCTTTTAATTCCAGGCATGACTTATTGGCATTATGCCATTTTTATGCAGTATACAGTTATATTTTCTTGTTTCTTTTTAAATGATTTAATTTTTTTTTCTGTGCCTTGAATTTCATTAACATGGTAAGAAATAATCCAGACAACTTCTAAAAAACTGGATGCTGTCCTAAATTATTTATACTATTGGTCACATGACATTTTCTACCTGTTATAAAACATGGCAGCTTCCTAAAGTGGAGAATGCAGGGCAATCTGTGTGATCCTGGGTAAGGCCGGCTAAATAAGAAAATCTGACAGTTCTATCCTTACAAACATGATCTTGCAAAGAGAGATTTGTAATTTGCTCAATGACTGTATGAACCACAAACCGACAGATATTATTTATTTCTCCTGTTGCAGCATAGAATGAACCTGGGATACTGAAAGCCAGCTTCTTCTTCAGAGTCACTGTGTGTCCTAGTGTTTGGTTTTTCCTAACCCTGCTGGTGACATAGGTCAATGACTCACTGCCTGACGACATACTGCCTCCTCATACTCTGCACCTTTATCATGTTGAGGTGAGACATCCTGTTGCAAAACACCCACATACTTTGAATGCTTCTTATGCTTTGCCTCCTTTGCCCACTGGTTTAACTCTCTGCAGGTCTGTGTTGCCACGCTCGCATTAGCTGTTGTTGTTCTCTCTGGTGTAAAAGCCTCAGTGGCTAAACCAGCAACAGTTCCAGTCCTATGGCATGTCCTAAGTGACAACTGCAGCCTGTCATCAGCTACTTGGGATGAACAACATTCCAAACTCAGCCAAAACAGTCAATAACATCTATTCAGAGGTTATATTAATGATAGAAATCTCTTTCAACATCATTGTCAGAATGCTTTCTGAGTTTTCAGGTCATGACATTTCTCAGCAAGTTTAAGAGTGCTCACACTAAACATGCAGGCATCAATTTTTGAATTCAAGTACTTTGACTGCTATACCGTTATTTACAAATTTCAATGTGTTGTATCTTTTATTTCAGGAAAAGGCAAGGAACACTTGCTTACTTCAATCTAGGCAATAGTTGTCATGTTTGTTCTTAACTTGTGTAAGAGCCGCAGAAAGCCAGTGTGCAGATGTAACTGGTAATAAGGAAGACAAGTGAAATTTTGACACCTAGTGCTAATGGAATGGAGTATGAAAGCAGTAAGGTGTTGTTGCAGTTGTAAAACGTATTAGTGAGATCACATGTGGAATACTGTGTACAGTTTTACTCTCCTTACTTGAGTGAGGATGTAATTGCATTGGAGGCAATTCAGAGAATGTTCACTTGATTAATTCCAAAGATGAAAGTCTTATGAGGAGAGATTGAAATTACAACAGTTTAAAAGGATTGGAGGACATCTAAAAAAGAGGCTAAAGGGGATTGACAGAGTAAATGGAGAGTGGATGATTCCATATGTTGAGCAGCCTAGAACAAGAGAACATAGTTTTAGATTAAAGAGTAGCAGATATAAAAGAGAGATGAAGAGGAATTACTTGTCCCAAAGGATCGGGTGTCTCTGAAATTCCCTCCCCAGTATGCAATGGATGATGGGACACTTAATTAATTTAAGCAGGAGATTTTTAGTTAGTATTGGTTTAAGGGGTTATGGGAGTGAGCAGGAAAGTGGTGTTGAGGCAGAAATGAGATAAGCCTTGAGCATATTAAATAATGGGCCGGTCAAGATGGCAGCAACGTAGGATACAAAGAACAAAGAACATTACAGGACAGGAACTGGCCCTTCGGCCCTCCAAGCCTGAGCAGATCCATATCCTTACCTAAACTGCCACTTATTTTTTTAGATTAGATTACTTACAATGTGGAAACAGGCCCTTCGTCCCAACAAGTCCACACCGACCCTCCGAAGAGTAACCCACCCAGACCCAATCCCCTACATTTACCACGTCACCTAACACTACGGGCAATTTAGCATGGCCAATTCACCTAACCTGCACATTTTTGGACTGTGGGAGGAAACCGGAGATCCCGGAGGAAACCCACGCAGACACGGGGAGAATGTGCAAACTCCACACAGACAGTTGCCTGAGGTGGGAATTGAACCCAGGACTCTGGCGCTGTGAGGCAGCAGTGCTAACCACTGTGCCACCTTATCCCTTTGCTTCCAGCTTATCCATGTATTTGTTTAGATACATCTTAAATGATACTATTGTTCCCACCTCTACCACCTCCACTGGCAACACATTCCAGAGCTGAAAATGTGTTGCTGGAAAAGTGCAGCAGGTCAGGCAGCATCCAAGGAACAGGAGAATCGACGTTTCGGGCATAAGCCCTTCTTCAGGAGTTCAGGCCCTTCATCCTGTTCCTTGGATGCTGCCTGACCTGCTGCGCTTTTCCAGCAACACATTTTCAGCTCTGATCTCCAGCATCTGCAGTCCTCACTTTCTCCTCAACACATTCCAGACACCTACCATCCTCTACGTAAAGAACTTTCCACATATATCTCCCCTAAACTTTTCCTCTCTCACTTTGAACTTGTGAACCCTAGTAATTGATTCCTCAACTCTGGGAAAAGCTTCTTACTATCCACCCTGTTTATACCTCTTATGATTTTGTAGACCTCAATCAGGTCCCCTCTCAACCTCTGTTTTCCTAATGAAAATATTCCTAAACTACTCAACCTTTCTTCATAGCTTGCACCCTCCATACCAGGTAACATCCTAGTGAACCTCCTCTGCATACTCTCCAAAGCATACACATCCTTTTGGTAATGTGATGACCAGAACTGTACACAGTATTTGAAATGTGGCTGAACCAAAATCTTATACAACTGTAACATGACCTGCCAACTCTTGTACTCAACGTCCCATCCAATGAAGGAAAATATAATGTATGCCTTCTTGACCACTCTACTGACCTGCGTTGACACCTTCAGGAAACAATGGTCCTGAACACCCAGATCTCTCTGTACATTAATTTTCCTCAGGACATTTCAATTTACTGTAATAGTTCACTCTTGAATTGGATCTTCCAAAATGCATCACCTCGCATTGCCTGGATTGAATTCTATCTGCCATTTCGCTGACCAACTCTCCAATCTACCTGTATTCTGCTGTATTCTGTGACAGTCCCCTTCACTATCTGCTACTCTGCCAATCTTAGTGTCATCTGCAAACTTGCTAACGAAGCAACATACACCTTCCTCCAAATCGTTTATGTATATCGCAAACAACAGTGGTCCCAGCACAGATCCCTGTGGAACACCACTGGTCACAGGTCTCTGTTTTGAGAAACAATTTTGATGCACCAAACTGCTTTCCCTGTTGGTGTTTTCTCCTGAGGGAGAGCGGGCTAGAGGCAAGGAGTGGAGTGGGCTGGAGGCCTGAGTGGAGCTGGGATGGCCAATGGGTCCCAAGCAGAGCAGGGATGGCCAGCGGACTAGAGGCCTGAATGCAATGGAGGCGGTTATTGGACTGGGGACTGGTGTGGTCGGCCAACAGCTTGTGAGCTTGGCCAGGCCATATGTGGAAGCCTCCTGCGCTGATCTACTGCAGTCCCTTTATGGAAAGACCATAACGTTTATCTTTTTAACTTTATTCTCATTTTTACAACATATACTATGAACTACTGTAAGTAAAGTAACTCTTTTTCCTCGTATTTTCCCTTTATTTCTGTATTTTATATCTAAGATCTGTATCTCGGTACTTTGTACCTAAGATGATGCCATATGGAGCAACATTCTAAACTTTTCCTTGTATGCCTGTACTTCTGTACTTGAGTACACATGATAGTAAGGATATTCTAATTGGAGTGGAGCAGACTTGAAGGTGGAAGTGCCTATTCCTGCTCTGAGTTCTTATGTTTTTGTATTATGCCTTTGATTCCAATGTACTTTTGGCATGGAGTAAACCACTGTAAATGGCAGATGACTTATTGCCCAACACTGAGTAATTAGCAAATAAAATTCTACCCTCTGTTGATGAAATGTCCATGCCTCTTGGATAGCATTGTTTTGTTGTTATGGAGAAACTGACTACTAAATTGGCTCAAGATTGTTGGATGACTGACACAAGAATACGAAAGAATGCTCCGTTAAAGTTATGCAACTGAAAGTGATGTGAAATTCAAGTATTTTGGAGTGAACTAGCATTTGAAGCATGTGGTTTTGAATTCAGGTTTGATGCTTGTTGGTATAATTGTTTTTCCAGGAGATCAGTGAATACCCCATATGCTGAGAAATTGCTGCGGAGAATTCCCACAGACAAATTATGAATACCTCTGCTATTTAACCCATTTAAAATTAATAGAGACATGTGAAAAACACAGGTTAAATACTTGTGTGTCAGACATTGCAGCTGTAATTTCCAGGCAGCAGCTACAAATCTATAGAGAAAATGCATTAGATTGGTGGTAAATATTTGGTGGACTACATTTCAATTACTCCGTATCAGCCAAAGATTAGTGACAATTCACCACACAAGCTGACATCAGTAAGGCTGTCCATTGCCAAAGAAAAGTACAGTTTCTGTAACCTAGCAACAATTCCTTTCTTCATTTCTGATAAATAAAAATGTTATGAGTTAAAATAAACACTCACATGTATTTTTACATTGCAGACCATGATACTTATTCATTTGCCTCTTCTGCTGAATTCTAGCTATCAGTCTTTGGCTGTCTAAATACAAGCAACACCAGTTGAACAAATAATAATTATCACTTCTGAAGAAAATTTCTATTCTAACACTTGAAATCTTCCACAATGTTTTCTCAGCATCAAAAATGGGTGAAAAAATATTTTTGCGCATAAGAATCAAAAGGTTAGAGACTTGGACCTGTTATTTTAAGGATATAAATTTAAGACGGCATGAAAGAAAACTTAATGGCCCATGATGAATTAATTAACAAATGAGGGAATAAATGATAGATTATAAAAGCAGATATTTCATGTAAGCTCATTAGTGGCAAATATGGCCATCTGCCATTTTATTGTGACTTTTGCCTGCACCAAATCTTTTGAGGATTGGAATGGTTGTACTGCACCATTACGTAAAGCATAAGCCTCCATTTAGCCCAAGAATAGCATAAATTAAGGAACCCTGCTTGAGTTGTCTCAGAGCATTTGAATTTCCTGTATTACAGCTGTACAGATGGTCTCTTCCACCCCGTTCCCCCCGCAAGTCATTTCCATGGATAATGTTGCTTCTTTTTTTGTACTGGACACGACATGTAGCAGTGATAGGGTTAAACTGAAAACCTATGTTTAAAACACATTCAACATCAAAAGCAGAAAAGTCCGTTAATTGTTATTTGAATATATATATATGTATTTAAGGACAGCTGAGTAGTTGTCTTTATTTAAAGCTCATCATTAGCCTGCCAACATACACTGACCTGCACAACACCTTCATCTGGACAGATGGTGAAGAAAAAAAATCAACATCATACACTGAAATCTGCCAAACCAATCTGTTGTTAGCAGGTGTCATCTAACAGTCTGAAAGCAGAGAGAGAGCAATAAGTACACCAGCAATACCTGACTGGAAACTCGATCCTTATTAAAGTCCTTTCAGCAGTAAGAGAAGAAACCTCTTCTCCATTAAAAGGTCTCACTGAAGCACCTTAAATTAGGTTAGACTGGGTATCATCCCCCACCCTTTCCACTCAATTTGGCTTAACACAACTATTGAGATTTGAACTCCATCAATGTCAATGCTACTTGTTCTCAGCAGTATGGAGAAACTACGGGAGTTCTGCCTTCATTCCATCTCTCTCCAGTGCTTCTATTAAATATGAGTTGATTCCTGAAGATAACCCATTAGTGAAACTATCACCTACTGGTTGGCTGCTCTCTCATGCCAGCTGGAACATGATCTGGCTCCACATCCACAGGTCATAGCTTTGGATTTATTGTGTCTCGGCCAATTGTACTGAAATAGCAAGTTAATCTGGTTTCCAAGTAAGCAGGAAGAAGCCTTATTTCTAATGAGTAATAATGCTAAATTTTAATACAATGTCCAACCAAACCAGCTCAAACTAGCTTCTGCAAAATCATAGTAATTAAATACAATGAGACTTTAATACAAACCTGAGTAATGTTGTTTGAACTCATTCTGTAAAAATATTCTATTTTAAAATGCTTTGTGTTGTCTTTGATTGGCTTGAATTTTGATATAATCAGAAGTAAAACCATATCATTCTGTTTTACATATTTCAGCCTTGGAATAATTATTTCAGCTATTTTAAGTAAATGTATTCAAGGAAGATGACGGTGATGTTGGAACAATTCACAACCAGCTGTATTTAAGGTCCTTTCGGAAAAAAAAATGTAATCTAGCTTTTCAAGATTTATTTTGTAGAAATCACACAGAATTTCCTCACAACCACAATTTTTTTAATAGTTTAAAACTGCAAGATAGCTATACCCTAGAAAAGTGAAGCAGATTTTATTGTCATAATAATCATTTACAACAATCATAGGCATTCAAATAACATAAAAATCCCATTTACAAATACAGTGATGAGAGTAAAGAAGACTATGTAATCATTAGAACAGTCTAATCTATTGCTGTCATGAGAGATTCAGCTCTCTCAATTCAAATTCAATAGTCTAGTGAGACTGACTGCTATAATCTGAGTTCGGTGTTTAGAATATCTGAGGGATAATCAGGAATAGTTATCACAGTCATGTGCTATGCCAAAATGCTACAGAATACATTGCTCAACAATACAAGTTTTTGAAGCAGAGAGAAGATTATGAGTAGAATGGAAAAGATGGAAGTGTGTTATGTAGAAGGTGACAGGAAACAGGATGGAGAGATTCAGCTGTTTCACGTGAGGCAGAATTTGGTGTGCCTTTTATATTTTTCGATGGGATGTGAGAAATTGATCCTGAGGTGCACGGCCTGCTTTATTTTCGTTTTTATTCCCAAAAAGTAAAATGTATTGTGATCAGTTCATAGTCACCCAGAAGAAAAACAGCAAATTGTAGCTTGTTTGCCAACACCAAACCCTTCCTGTTGTTTTCCACCAAGCTTGCAGTTAGTATCAGGGCTAGTGTCTCACCCCAATTATAAATGCCACAGCATAGTAAGTTCTTATGACATTTTTTGACTCACTCATGGGATTCAAATGTCACTGGCTGGCCAGCATTTATTGCCCAATGCTAGTTGCTGTTAAGAGAGTGGTGGTGAGCTGCTTTCATTAACCTTTGCAGTCCATGTGCTGTCAGTAAACCCACAGCACAATTAGGGAGGGAATTCCAGGAATTTGAGCCAGTGACACAGAAGGAAGAGCAACATATTTTCAAATCATGATAGTGAGTGGCTTGAAGGGGAACTTGCAAGTGGTAGTGTTCCCATGTACCTGCTGTACTCATCCTTCTACATGGAAGTGGTCATGTGTTTGGAAGGTGCTGTCTAAGAATCTTTGCTAATTTCTGCAATACTATCGTATGGATAGTACGCAGTGCTGCTGACATCGATAATACTTAATTTAAAAAGCATGGATTATTGGGAAGGTTTACTAAGGCAGTAGCCATGGAAATTTACTTGGAAAATTGGAGATGGTCATGCACTATGTATTAGGCCTTGAAAAGTGGGAAAATGTGGATTTTTCCCAGGAAAAAAATGGGAAAACTCTATCTATCTTGGTTGTAGAAGGTGGGAAAAACTTCATTTTACAAATAAGAGACAGAATTCACAATTTTAATTGCAAAAAATACAGGAAAGCCCCCAGCAAGTAGTACAGTCATGCAGAGTGCCACTTAACAGACGTTAAAACTTAAAATAAATAAAAATTGAAGCCTTGTAACAGCATATCTATAATAAGGAGCTTAGAAGCTTGAAGAAATGCTGAAACGGCATTGAAATATGGAAAAAAATCAAATGCTTAAAAGCTGGCAGGTTTCAAACATCATTATGATTCTACAAATTTAAATTAGCCTTAAAGTATTAAGAATAAATAATCACATTGAGCAAAAACTGGGAGGCAAAATAATAATATCTCAAAGATTGAATTTCAGAGATGGAGCAAACAGAAACAGGTTTAACATCATGGAGTTCCAAAGATGAAACAACACTTAAAAATGATATGTTGAATTTCAAGCTGAAATAATAAATATATTATTGTGCTCAATAGGTTGTTATAAATCATTGTGATATAAAAGAAGGCACAGACAGTTCTGAAAAGTTTTTAACAGCTTTTAATATTTACTTCAATCCTAAATACAAGCAAATTTGTTGAAAAAAACAAGTTTAGTTGAAGAGTTTAGCATTAAAAGGAATGACAGATAATTTCATCAATGACCTCCAAAGCTTAGTGTAAAACAGACATAATGAAATTTTTAAAACAAAATTTGCAAGAGGCAGATTGTTGTTGGAATTGGATAAGTCCTTTTCAGAATTATTTCAGTCCAGGGAAGGTTTGACTTTGGGAAATCTATTAAAATGGCACTGGAAGCAGAAAGCAGGAAGAATCATAGCGAATTCCTAAAAGGAAAAGGACAATCTTTCCATCCCAGTGGGATTAGATGTATTATCACCGGCTCTTGGTAATATTAATAATTATGTATAACCAGTGCCTTTTTTTTTATTATGCAATAAACTACATGTTGCTGTTAAGAAAAGTTCTTCTTGTTGTGACTCACTATTAGTTCATTCTCTATTACCGTTAACTGAATAGGCTTTTTGAGTCAGTTTAGAAGGTTTGAGCACCTACAACAATTACCTGGCAGCAATTGGTTTTACACAATAAAGCAAAACGTTACACAATAGGGAAGGCAAAGACCTAGTGGTATTATCGCTGAACTATTAATCCAGAAATTCAGCTAATATTCTGGCCACCCATGTTCAAATCTCAAACTAAAACAGACATTTCTGGAGAGACTCAGCAGGTCTGGCAGCATCTGTGGAGACAAAGCAGAGTTAACATTTTGATTTTGGTAGCCCTTCTTCAGAACTGATGGTAGCTCAGAAAAGATTGGTATTTATGCAGAAGACAGGGTGGTGGGAGGGGGGCAGGAGTAAACGATAGGTGGAGATAAGCAAAACAATTAAACAGACTAAGGGCTGGGTAAAGGTCAGCCTAAGAGAATGAATAGCTGCAAATAGGGACTAATAGTAGTTGACAATCTATTGTGTGTGGTAGCAGTCCACGTGTGTTGGGTTGGGGAGGGGGGTAGGGGGGGCGGGGGGGGGGGGGTGGGGGGAGTGGGGAAGAGACATGGAGGAAGGTGCTCAGGCATTAAAATTGTTGAATTCAATAGTGAGTCCAGAAAACTGCAGAGTTCCCAAATGGAAAATTAGGTGCTGTTTTCCAACTTGCACTGAGCTTTGCTGAAGCACAGCAGCAAGCCTGATACAGAGATGTTCGCCAGAAATATGGTAGTATGTTGAAGTGTTCTGAAGAAGGATCACTAGACCTGAAATGTAAATTCTGCTTTCACTCCACAGATGCTGCTGATTTTCTCCAGAAATTTCTGTTTTTGTTTCTGATTTCCAGCATCCATAGTCCTTTCAGTTTCTGGGTTCAAATCCCACCAGGGCAAATGTGGAATTTGAATTCAATAAAGAAGCCGGTCTTTATTAAGGGTCTAATAATGATCATGAAACCATTGTCAATTGTGTGAAAACCCCATCTGATTCACTAATGTTGTGTAGGGAAGGAAATCTGTCATCCTTACTTGGTCTGGCCTGTATGTCACTCCAGACTCACGGTAATGTGGTTGATTCTCAACTGCCCTCTGAGCAATTATGGATGGGCAATAAACACTGGCCTAGACAGAAAGCCAAACTGCATGAATGAATAAAATAAAAATGACTTGCAAGCTGCTGACTTCAGTAGCTGTCGGACTTTTGTGTTATTGGAGACCATTGTGATGACACCTCAGTTGATGACCCAATGTCATCATATTGGATCATAAGCAAAGATGGGAACATGTGGTTTCTGGCGTAGGCAGCATATAGATCTCCAAACTCTTGCATTCATTGCTCTGTTTTTGAGCTCCTTGTCAGGTCATACTGGCCTGCACCTGAATCATAATCGGCAGGAAACCAAGTGCTGAAGTGAATCTTGTTTATATCAAGCCTGAGCACAAAACTGTTCTGAGTGCTTTATGCTTAGAGGCTTGATTTAAATCAATTATGAGTCTCATCCAACCTTTGCTGTGGAGTAAAACATAGCAGTGAGCAACAATTTTTACTGTTGCATCAACAACACCAATTGTATTTACATAATACGTTTAACACATCAAAACATACCAAGGTGCTTGAAAACAGCATTATTGAGCAAAATGCAACACAGAGTCTCATAAAGAGATAATAGGGCAGATGACCAATGGTTTGGTCAAAGAGGTTGCTTTTAAGAAATGTTTCAAAGGAGGGAAGTGAGTAGAGGGGTGTTCCAGAGTTTAGAGGCCACGAATGGCGCAATGATTAACAATGGAGTATTCCAAGAGGCTAGAAAAGTAGAAACGTAAATATCTTGAAGAATTGTGGAGTTGCTGGAGATTGCAGTACAGAGAGAGGGAGGGGTGAGATCATGAGGGATGTTCAAAATACCTGAGAATTTTAAAAACATAACATTGACCAGTCTAGGTCAGACAGCACAGGAATGCAGGGTGAATGAGGCATGATATAAGTTGGGATTCAGACAGTAGCATTTTAGATGCTCTCAAGATGAGACACATAGAAAATGGGAAATAGTCTGTTGGAATAAATAGAAATAGAGATAACAAACATGTTGATAAGGCTTTTTAAAAATGAGCTAATGCAGGATTATACTGATATTTAGGTAGTAGTAGGTAGTCTTAGTGTTCACAGGATTATGTGGTTGTTAGATAATCTCAGAATCAACTATGACACTGAATATGTGGTCATTCTGACTCAGCCTCAACTTGTTCTCAGGAAGAAGGATGAAGTGTTTGTGGTGGAAACCAAAAAATAATATTTTGGGGTCTTTCCAATATTTAATATGAGAGGAATTTTGTTTGTCCAGTACTCAACATTGGATCAGCAGTCCAACAATTTAGAAACAGTAGAAAGGTCCATGGAGGTGATGGTGAAGCAGAGCTGGGTATCATTAGGATACATGCTCTAGATGACAAACAAGAAGAAGCCAAAGATAGGTTCCTGTGGGACTGCCAGAGCCAATGGTTTAGGAATAGGAAAAGAAGACTTTATGATGATGCAGCATGGATAAGAATGCAACCAGGCAGGAGAGTCAGAGTGGAGAGTCATTTTAAGAGGATGGTATTGTCAAATATGTCAAATGAAAAAAACAAAAGTGGAAAGGACATGGATGGAGAGTTTCCCATTGTCACAGTCACACAGGATATCACTTATGACTTTGACTCATACAAAGCATTGATAAACACACACAGAGAAGCAAGTCCCATATTAACCCGGAGAAGGACATTCTTGCCCATGATTGAGTACAGCAAGAATACAATAGATTGGTTCTTATGATGAAGGGATTGATTGATAAGGAGTGATTAGTTAGAGCAACATTTTTTAAAGTTTAAAAGAAGGAGAGATGATCCAATTGACACAGAAAATTCTTAAGAGGCTTTACAGGGGACATGCTGTGAAAGTGTAACTCCTGGTTGAGGAATATAGAAGAGAGTAAACAGCCTCAGCAAAAGGAATCATAAAATCCCTATGGTGTGGAAATAGGTCATTTGGCCCATTGCATCCCACCCAGACCCAACCCCTAACCTATAACCTAGCATTTCCCATGACGAATCCACATAGCTTGCACATCCTTAACACAAAGGGCAATTTAGCATGGACAATCCATCTAACATGCACACCTTCGGACTTTGTGAGGAAACCCAGGCAGACACAGACAGTTGCCCAAGGCTGGAATTGAACCCAAGTCACTGGCACAGTGAGGCAGCCACCATGCCATCCCAAGTCAGCCATATTGAACTGAAATGAGGAGAAATTTCTTCAATCAAAAACTTGTGAATCTTTGGAGAGATTCCAATCAGAGAGCAAACAGTTATTAAATATATTAAAGAGAGATGATAATAGCTTTTGGGAATCTAAAGGAATTAAATAATTCTGCAATAACATGCAAAGATAGAGTTGAGGCAGAAAATTATTTCAGTTCAATTCAATACAGCACAGGAACAGGATCTTCAGCCCACCAAGTCTGCACGAGTTCCTAGGTCTTATTTAGACCCACGACTTATTTCCCATGCACAGTTTTTATCCCTCTGTTCACCTCCTGTTCATGTGTCTATCAAGAAACGCCTTAAACATTGCTAATATGCCTGCTTCCACCACCTTCATTGGCAGAGCATTCTAGACACACAACACTGTCTGTGTGAAAAACTTTCTCTGCACTTCTGCCCTAAACGTTTCCCTTCTTACCTTGAACCTGTGCCCTCTTATCATTCCATCCTGAGAAAAATCCTCTGACTACCCACCATATTTATGCCTCTCATAATTTTGTAGATCTCTATCAGGTTACCCCTCAGCCACTGTCTTTCCAGTGAAAACAATCTGAATTTATACAACCTCCCCTCATAACTAAAACCCTCCAGACCAGGTAACATCCTGGGAAACCTTCTCTGCACCCTCTCCAAAGTATCCATGTCCTTCTAGTAGTGTGGCAACCAGAATTGCACATGATATTCCAAATGGGGCCTGACTAAAGTTTTATACAGGAGAAAGTGAGGACTGCAGATGCTGGAGATCAGAGTCGAAGAGGGTGGCACTGAAAAAGCACAGCAGGTCAGGCAGCATCTGAGGAGCAGGAGCAGAAGATTTGATGTTTCAAGCAAAAGCCCTTCATCAGAAACATCAACTATCTTGCTCTTCAGATGCTGCCTGACCTACTCTGCTTTTCCAATGCTACATTTTTTGACTCTAAAGTTTTATACAGCTCTAACATAACCTGCTAACTTTTATATTCAGTGCCCCAGCCGATGAAGGCAAGTGTGCTGTATGCTTTCTTGACCAGCTTAAACAACTTTGTTGCCAATTTCAGGGATCTGTGGACCTATCCACATAGCTTCCTCTGTATGTCAATGCTTCTCGGGGTTCTGCATTTATTGTATAATTCAGACCTGAATTAGATCTTCAAAACTGCATCACCTCGCATTTATCTGGATTAAACACTATCTGCCATTTCTCTGTGCAAATCTGCTTTCTATCTATATCTTCTATTTTCTTTGACAATCATCCCTATTATCTGTATCTCTGCTAATTTTGGTCTCATCCACACACTTACTAATCAGACCACTTACATTTTCCTCCAGGTCATTTATATCTATTACAAATAACAAAGGTCCTAGCACTGATCCCTGAGAAACACCATTAGTCTCCATTTCAAAAAGTACCCACTACTCTCTGTTTTCTATAACCAAACCAGTTTTGTTTTCATCTAGCCAGCTTAATCCAGATCCCATGAGACTCTACTTTCCATACTAACCTTCCATGAGGTCCTTTATCAAATACCTTACTAAAGTGCATGCAGACAGCATCCACTGTCCTTCCCTCATCCATCATTCTTGTCACCTCCTCAAAATAATCAAATTGGTGAGACATGGCCTTTCCCATTGCCTATCACTAACAAGTCCATTCACTTCTAAATGTGAGTAAATCCTGTCTCTCATTATCTTCTCCATCAATTTCTCCACCACTGATGTCAGGCTCACTGGCCTGTACTTACTTGGATGAGCTGTTTCCCTTCTTAAACAGAGGAACAACATTGGCCATTCTCCAGTCCTCCGGAATCTCAAAGATATCTGTTAAGGCTCCAGCTATTTCTTTCCCTGCCTCCCACAGTAATCTGGAATATATTCTGTCTGGCCCTGGGACTTGTCTACCTTAATGTATTTCAAGATGCCCAATACTTTCTCCTTCATTATGTTGCCCACCCGAGAATATTCACACACCTTGCCCAAAGCTCAACATCCCTTACGTCCTTCTCTTTGGTGAATACTGATGTAAAGTACTCATTAAGGATCTTACCCATTTCTTCTGGCTCCACACATAACCCCCTCTTTTATCCTTAGTGGGCCTACTCTTTCCTTAGCTACCCTCTTGTTCCTAATATATGCATAAAATGCCTTGGGATTCTCCTTAACCCTGCTGGCCAAGGACATTTCATAGCCCCTTTTTGCCTTTGAAGCTCCCCTTTTAGCTCCTTTCTTCTTTATCTATATTCTTCAAGGAATTTGTTTGTTTTTAGTTGCCTAGATCTAAGGTATGCTTCTCTTTTTTTTGACTAAGCTGATAATTTCCCCTGTAATCCAAGGTTCCTGAGTTCTACCCTTCCTGTCCTTCATTTTCACAGGAATCTGCCTGTCCCACACTCTAACCAATTGGTCTTTAAATGACTCCCTCATGTCAGATGTGGATTTACCCTCAAACAGCTGCTCCCAATCCACATTATCCACAATTTTGTTGAAGGTTAATCAGGTCCTTAGATTCAAACGGCCCACTGCTGTTTTTTTAAATGTTCTGGCAATTGCCGTTTTGATGCTGCAGTGGGGTGGAAACCTGATCAGAGGGATTGAAATGTGGAGCTTCAGGACAGAGTTAGGTGGTGACAACATATTCAAAGACTTTAGGGAGAGGTAAGATGTTGGAACTGAAGCAGTAATTTGTAACGATGGATTAATCAAGGATTCTTCCTTTGAGGATGGATTGAGCATCACAAGATTAAAGGAAACTGGATCAGTACTTGAGAAGAGAAGCCCTTAGCTACATTAGACACATGGTAGCCAGGAAGGGAATTCGGAGGGAATTAATGGAAATAGGTCAAAATTTGTAGGAGATCTTTTATAATTGATATTTTCAAAACTTATTCCCGTCATGTATCGAATAATCTAGAACTAGTTGAGATACTGGAAAATTTATCTGTGATTAAAACGTTTACCAGATGGTGCACATTCTCCTTAAATAACATGTTTAACATTATTGTGATTAGCTAAGGGGAGGTGAATTAGCTAGAACAAGAATGTATTTTTAAACTCTACATTTGGCCGCAACAAAGTTTGATTATGAAATCCAGAGAAATAATAAAATACAACCTCAAAGGCAAACAAACATGAAAGAGACAATGAAAGCAAACATTACAGTCTGATGTTACAAATCCAATTTAGTCCTTTTAATATTCATTTGTGGGATGTGGGCATCGCTGGCCGGCCGGCGTTTATTGCCTGTGCTTCGTTGCCCTTGAGAAATTGGTGGCAAGCTGCCTTCTCGAACCACTGCAGTTCACCTGCTGCGGATTGATCCACAATGCTCTTAGGAATAGAATTCCAAGATTTTGACCCAGCAATAGTGAAGGAACGGCAAGATATTACTAAATCAGGATGGTGAGTTGGTTGGAGGAGATCTTGCGGGTGGTGGTGTTCCCATATATCTGCTACCCTGTCCTTCCAGATGAAAGTGGTCATGGGTTTGGAAGGTGCTGTCTGAGGAGCTTTGGTGAACTTCTGCAGTGCATCTTGCAGATAGTATATACTGCTGCTACTGAGCATCAGCAGTGGAGAGAGTGGATGCTTGTAGATTCTGGGCCAATCAAGTGGTCCACTTTGTCCCGGACGGTATCAAGCTTCTTAAGTGTTGTTAGGGATGCACCCATCCAGACAAGTGGGGAGTATTCTATTACACTCCTGATTTGTGCCTTTTAAAAGGTGAACATGCTTTGAGGAGTCAGGAAGTGAGTTATTCACCGCAGTATTCTTAGCCTCTGACCTGCTCTTGTAGCCACTGTATTTTTATAATGAGTCCAGTTGAGTTTCTGGTCAACGATAACCTCCAAGATGTTGATAGTGGGAGATTCAGTGATGGTAACATTATTGAATATCAAGGGGCAGTAGTTAGATTGTCTTTTTTTGGTGATGGTTATAACCTGGCATTTATGTGGCATGAATGCTATTTACTATCTGTCAGACCAAGCTTGGATATTGTCCAGACCTTGTTGGATTTGAACATGACCTGCTTCAGCATCTGAGGAGTCATGAATGGTGCTGAATATTGTGCAGTCATCAGCGACCATCCCACTTCTGACCTTATGATGGAGGGAAGATCATTGATGAAGCAGCTGAAGGTGGTTGAGCCGAGGATTCTACTCTGAGGAACTCCTGCAGAGATGACCTGGAGCTGAGATGACTGATCTCCAATAACTATGACCATCTTCCTATGTATCAGGTATGACTCCAACCACTGGAGAGTTTGCCACCTGATACCTATTGATTCCAGTTTTGCTAAGGCTCCTTGAGGCCACACTTGTTTGAATGCAGCCTTGATGTCAGGGTTGTTACTCTCACCTCACCACTGGAATTCAGCTGTTTTGTCCATGTTTGAATCAAGGCTGTAATTATGCCAGGAGCCGAGTCGACCTGGCGAATCCAAACTGGATGTTACTGAGCAGGTTATTGCTGAGCAAGTGCTGCTTGACAGCACTGTTGATGGCATCTTCTATCGTTGTACTGATTATCAAGAGTAGACTGATGGGGCGGTAACTGGCTGGTTTGGATTTTCCATGCATTTTATGTACAGGACATACCTGGCCAATTTTCCATATTGCCAGGTAAACGCCAGTGTCATAGCTGTTCTGGAACAGCTTGGCTAGGGAAGCAGAAAGTTCAGGAGCACTAATCTTCAGTGCTATTGCTGAAATATTGTCAGACCTCATAGTCTATAGGCAGCATGGTGGCTCAATGGTTAGCACTGCTACCTCACAATCCCAGCAATCCCGGTTCAATTCCAGCCTCAGGTGACTGTCTGTGTGGACTTTGCGTATTCTCCTTCCATTTGTGCAGGTTTTTTCTGGGTGCTTCAGTTTCCTCCAACAATCCAAAGATATGATTTTGAGACTCTAGAATAGAACTGCGATATACAAAGTTAAAAATCACACAATAACAGGTTTATTTGGAAGCACTAGCTTTTAGAGCGCTGCTCCTTCATCAGGTGGTTGTGGAGTATAAGATTGTAAGACACAGAATTTATAGCAAAGTTTTACAGTAACTGAAATTATATGTTGAAAAGGACCTGGGTTGTTTGTTAAGTCTCTCATTTTTAGAGTGAGATCCAAATCCAAAGATATGCAGGTTAGGTGAATTGGCCATGCTAAAATTGTCAAAAGTGTTCAGGGATGGGTGGATTTGTCAGGGGTAAATGTAGAGCAATAGGTTAGGGGAATGGGTCTGGGTGGGTTGCTGTTCGGATGGTCGGTGTGGACATGTTTGGCCAAATGGCCTGTTTCCACACTGTACGGGTTCTATAATATGAGCCAAACAGAAGATCCAGATTCAAGTGAATGGATTCAGCCATTTGGATAACATGTTAATTTCACTTCAAAATGGATTCATGGATTGGCTTAACCATGCAGTCATCTTAAGTCAGTGCTTTTCTTTATAAAGACCATTTTATCCATGAAAGATCCCAGGTATTCAAAGCAGATGATGTAAATTGAAATTTAGTATTCAATTTTTTGCCACTAAAATAACAATGTGCTCTCATACTTTAAAATTCGACATTAGCACTCTTTAGATTATTCTTTGACTCAGAGTTGGCAATGCCCAGGAGATCTGTTCTTTTATAAAATATATGCTCTTACCTTTACTTATTGCATTAATGGATTAAAAATATGTAGTTAGATATTTGGGCAGAAAGTGACATTTTATACCTTCATTATTTTGACAAGAGCTGTATAAAACTTTAATGAGGTCACTTTTGGAATATTGCATGCAGTTCTGATTGCCATGCCACCAGAAGGTAATGGATGCTTTGGAGAAGATGCAGAAAGTATCAGGATATTGCCTGATCTGGAGGGTTTTAGTTGTGAGGAGAGGTTGGATAAACTTGGATTGTTTTCACTGGAAAAACAAAGGCTAAGGAGTAACCTGATATAGGTCAATATAATTATGAGAGGCATAGATATAATGGGTAGTCAGGGACTTTTATCCCCAGGTGGAAAGGTCAACTACAAGAGGACACAGGTTCAAGGTGAGAGGGGGAATGTTTAGGACAGAAGTGCAAGGAAAATCTTTCACAGCACAAGTGGTGGTAACCTGGAATATACTGCCAGTGGAGGTGGTGGAAGCAGGCATGTTAGCAATGTTTAACGCATATCTTATGAGACATGAGACATGGGAAGTGAGCAGAGGGATAGAAACCACATATGGGTAAAAATGTGATGGGGCTAATTAAGGATTTGGAATTGGTGTAGACTCGGTGGGCTGGAGGGCCCATTCCTGTGCTATATTGTTTATGATTTTGCTCAATTTATAATGAGGTTGATGATGAAGAGGAGAAGTCGCTCCAGCCACCAATCATCAGTTAAAATTTTGTGGTCCAGGAGGATGACCACTCAACATATTTGTTCATTCTAGTGGTATAATTTCTGTATTATGGACTGTACAAGCATTTTGCATCCACCAGGGAAGGTCTCTCTTCTAAAAATGAATTCCTTCATTGTGCCTTCTGTGCAGCTGTAAAGCTCTTTCTCCTTTATAGTCTGGGCTATGACATGCCCTCTTGCCATCTAATGGAACAGCAGCAGCCCCAGTGCATTGCACAGGCACCTCTTCATGAAAGAGTTTAGTGACATAAGGGAAATATTTGAGAAATTGACAGAGCAGTCATTGGTGAACCAAGAGATGTTGACCTGACCTGTTTGATGAGCATTTAATAGATTACCATTTGCAATGAAGCTAATTTTAATGAAGATCATTAAACTTCTGCTTAAGTGTTTGTACAGAATGCAGTATCACCCAAAGGAATTTTTAAAAATGGATGGGAGGATCATGAAATTAAAAAAAAAATACACTTGGAAACATATAAGGTTTAGATTTTCTGATACCAATAGAAAACTGTTTAAAATAAGTGGAATAGTATTGGCACTGCATTTAAAAATTGCCTTAATGTCTCAATTATAAAGCATCTTTGACAATAGCTCAATACAGTTGTTACACCTTGAGCTGTATGTATGTTTTGCTACTAGTTTTAGTTTGACACTGGCAGTTGCTTAAACAGAAATTCTTCTTGAAAAATGTTATGATGAAATGGATGAAGTGATTTTTAACTGTTAGGGGATAAAAACTAAAATAAACTCAAATGGCCTAGCGTGAAAAAAATGTGAATTTCCCTCCTGTATTCTCTGGCAGTCAAAGTCCAGTGATCCACACAGATATCTATACAGCCAAACATACCCTGGAATGAATGTGCCTGCCTTTTCTATTCAGAAGCTCCTGTCTGTGAGCTATGAGTTTGCAAACCTATCTCCTTGACCAAAACACACTGACTAATGTCTTCTTTATTGGCTCTGCGTCGATTCTATCTGATTATGTTCCGGTGAAACTCCTTGAGTTAATAACTTAAAGGTTTTATGTACAATGTACATTTTTGTACTTGTAACTATTTATATACATGGCTGTTAAGATAAGTACAGCACAATGCTATTTGATGGAGAACAGCAAACATTGCAAATATATGAAATGTTTTCTGGAGTTGAGTTTCAATGAGTGAATATTGAAACTTCTGGCATTCAGTTGGCTGGATGTAGGTTTCTGTCCATGATTTTGCACTGTACAAGTTACTGATATTGGCATTGTGCCCGTTTCGTGTTCATGCAGTATGAGACTCCATATTGTGCATTGGATCCCAGCAGTTATACAGATCTGATTTCCAAAGACAGAGTGCAAAAGAGAGAAGAGCAATATACTCAGTTAATTGTATCAAAACAGTCAGAATGTCTAAATGTACCTATTAGATTGTCAAAACAATGTGCCATTGAGGATGATGACATGAGAAAGGACTGATATCTGGCTTTTGATGGAGCAGGCAGGGATGGGAGAATTCTCCCTCTTGCATGAAAATAAGATTTTCCAACCAATTCTTCATGACATTAGTGTACTTTAAAAATTAGGAGGAAAATATTGGGGGAAATCTTTTGAAAAGCATAAATTGCTAAGCTGAATCAGAATAAACATATTAATAATATACCACTTATTAAGATTAAATATTCAAATTTATGATTCTGAACGTATGTGTACCTTGACTTCAGATGCCAAATTTAAATCCTCAACAGATTGTTCCAGCATTGGAGTCACAGCCAGAAATTGAACCGCACCTCCCACAGTACCTGTTGAATTCATTAGCTCGAGAAACAAAACATTTGAACATAAAATTTGACAAAGTGGTGGAGGTTATGTGATTTTAGGATTTCAACCAATGAAAAAGAAAATTTGCTGACAAAATTAAATGTACATTGTGGTTTAATAGTTTATTTGAAAATCAGCAAAAAGACATAAATCCAGGTTGATGTGTTACACCCCACCATAATTTTACTCATTTGGTAAAGGGCTTTAGATTAGTTTGAATGCTATGAATGTTGTAAATAATAGACATAAACGAAACAATGAAGCTGGGCTCAGATATTTCCTGTGCTGTTGGTATTTACCAAGAAATAAAATATTTGCACTTATAAAGTCCCTTATTGCATTCTCACCATATTCTCAAAGTACCTCACAATAACTGTAAGAATTCAGATCAGGGCATTTGAGTTTGTTAGAAAGCCCAAATTGAACTTCAATCGTCAATAAGTTGAGGGTAAATTATGTTAATGCATTTGCTTTATAAAACTTTACTGAAAGATCTGTTGAGACTTTTATGATTGATTAGTCAAAGCACTGTAAAATCTGTAGACTCAAAAGCATCTTGCACAGTATTTTGCAAGTAAAGTGATTTTAATCCAAATCATAGACCTCTGCTGTTGTGAATCTTTTGTTTGGAAGTTAAAAGACTCTTCCCCAGCTTTAATGCTGCTGTCATTAGTAGCTTGTGCATGCCAGCCTGCAGATAACTACAAGATAATTGGATCTCTGCTGTTTTTACCTTGAGAGAGATAGTGATTTCCCCCACCAATCACCAGTTGAATAAGTAGCGATCTTGTTTATTAATGTTATGTCCTCCAGATAAGGCTTCATCTTCCTTTGAGATTTCAGCCCTGCAGTTTTATGTAGTCTTCATTTTTGCACTGCAGTACCCATGGAACTTTTGTTGGCATGCCCTAGAAAACGTTGTTTCATTCTAATGCATGCTGTGCTGAACCTAGTGGGAATTACATGTACCAGCTGTCTTCATATTATGCATAAAAAGTGAGGCCACTCACATTCATTTTTTGTATAAGAAACATATGATGTTCTTTCAACTCATTCAAAGAATTATACCCCCATGTCCTTACACACATTTGTACCCACATCATCATGATTCCTGTCATCACCAAGCTCTAATGGCTTTTAGGATCCTTGATCCTGCCTTCAAATTGGTCCATCACATATTCCACCTTCTAGAAAGAGTCACAAATTTACTATGACCCAGATGGAAATGATTTGACTCATTGAGACCTTGCCAGGTAAATTTCACCCCTCACCCCCAACTTTGTTGCACTGTTTATTCCTTCAAATGCATGTTTTCTTTTAGAATTATTCATAGTCTCTAATTCCCCCACCCTCCTAGTCAGTGATCTCCAGGTCATTACGATTCATTACATAAAAGGTTCTTATTTGTATCATCATTCCTACATAAAACTTAACGTTGTGTCCCTCATGTTTGTACCATCAGTTAAAGGGAACAACATCACTTTCTCTACCTTATCTAAACTTAAAAATCACACATGCTCTCCAAAATGCAAAATTCCCACCTACTTCAAGAAGACAACCATCATCCCAGTGCCAATAAATATATCATGCAGCATGCCTCTAACCTCCATAACTGTGAAGTACTTTGAGAAGTTAGTCGTGATTCACATCAAGTCCAGCCTCCTAAATGCTTTGATCCTTTGCAATTCATCTACCAGTGCAATAGGTGCCAGCAGATGCCATCTCTCTGGCCCTACACCCATCCCTGGAACATCTGGATAACACCGATAGCTACATAGGGCTCCTACTTGCTGAACATCGTACCACCTTCAACACCATAATTCCAAGCAAATTCATCTCTAAACTCCAAGACCTAGGTCTTGGCTCTCTCTTCTGTAACTGGATCTTCAACTTCTTGACTCATAGACTGCGGTCAGTAAGAATAAATGGCAACACCTCCTGCACCATAATCCTCAATACAGTCCCACACGGCTGCATACTCAGCCCCCTGCTATACCCCTTATATACTCATGAACGTGTGGCCAAATTCCATCAAAATTCCACTTACAAGTTTGCTGATAACACAACAGTTTTAGGTTGGATCTCAAAAAATGACAAGACAGAATACCAGCAAGAAATTGAGTGCTTAGTGGCATGGCGTAAAGGTAACAATTGTGCCATCAATGTCAGCAAAATGAAAGATCTGGTTATTGACTTCAGGAAGTAAAATGGAGGGCATGCTCCTGTCTCTGTCAATAGTGCTGAAGTGGAGATGGTCAAGAGCATCAAGTTCCTGGGAGTGATGATCACTAGCAAGCTGTCCTGGTGTATCCACGTTGACAAATGGTCAAGAAAGCACAACAATGTCCCTACTTCCTCAGAAGGCAAAGGAACTTAAGTAATATTAAGTATTAAGACGCTTATCAAATTTTATAGATGCACCATAGAAAGTATCCTATCTGGATGCACCACAGCATGGTATGACAACTGCTCTTCCCAAGACGACAAGAAACTACAGAGAGTCATGAACATAGCCCAGTCCATCACACAAACTTGCCTTCCATCTACTGAATCCATCTACACTTCCTGCTGCCTCAGGAAGCAAAATCAACATAATCAAAAATCCCTCCCATTAGGGTTACACTCGCTTCCATCAGGCAAAAGGTATAAAAGCTTGAATGCACATACGAATAGATTCAAGAACAGCTTCTTCCCGACTGTTATCAGACTTCTGAATGACCTCTCAAATGTTAATTCTGACCTTTCTCACTCTGCAGCTGATATGCACCCTTTAACCAGCCTACCTCAGCACTAGGGCAACACGGTGACTCAGCAATTAGCACTGCTGCCTCACAGCACCAGGGACCTGGGTTCGATTCCTGCCTCGGGCAACTGTCTGTGTTGAGTTTGCATGTTCTCCCCGTGTCTGCGTGGGTTTCCTCTGAGTGCTCTGGTTTCCTCCCACAATCACAAAGATGTGCAGGTCAGGTGAATTGGTCATGCTAAATTGCCCGTAGTGTTAGGTGCATTAGTCAGAGGGAAATGTAGGGGAATGGGTCTGGGTGGGTTACTCTTCGGAGGGGCGGTGTGGACTTGTTGAGCCGAAGGGCCTGTTTCCATACTGTAGAGAATCTAATCTAGTCTAACCCTAATGACTGCTTATGATCTGCTTCTTGTGTCAGCTGGCCTGGCTTTATTCTGTCTGTCTCTCTCTCTCCAGAGTGGCATTCAGATCGAGACTGGTCATTTGAATCCAGGTGGGTCTGCCTGGTCTGGAAATGTCCTGACTTGAACTACCTTGGCATTGAAAATCCAATGCATCGGATCAGAGCAAATAGACTTTTGACCTTAAGGGAGGGACACTCATTTTAGCTGTAGAATGCATTGGGAATTAAATGCTATAACATCACAATCCTTATAATTGGTATTGCCTGATGTACAGTATCAACATCATAACAAATCTCCAAATTCTCATTGGAATTTTGAGAGAAAGACCATAATAGCTGCATCTCACAATGTATGGATCATAGCTGCAGGCTTTGTAAAACTGGCAGCCCTGAACACTCAATTTATAACTTGATTGTAATGAGACATTTGCTTGTTAATTTTCCTTAATTAATTATTATTTTGATGTTGACTTCAGCACAAGAAATGATACATAAAGTTTGGTGCCGTGCTATCATTTAACCCTTTATATCTAAGGATGTCAAATGTATATTTAGTTATATTATTAAGGTGCAGCTGTGCTACCATTTTTGAATGTGTAAATAACTGTATAACTCCTTAGCAGAGTTCTAAACTGCCACTGGTGAAATATGGTGTAATTATCAAAAGAGGGAAGTTTGCATTTACCAAACATTTCAACACATTTTTAGAATGTCTCAGATCTTCCAGGTAATGATTTACCTTGGAGTACTGCCACTATTGTAAGATATTCTCACATTTTTTAGCCAGTTCGCCCATCATACTTGCACTCACTAACCTAAATTGCTTTTTGATCAAACAGAACCTTGACTTTAAAATTTTCTTCCATATTTTCAGATGTCTCACCATATATCTCTCTAATCACTTCCAGCTCTACAACCCACCAAGTTACTTAGGGATTTCCAGTTTTGGTGTCTTTTCATCTCTGGGTTTTATAACTCCATCATTGGTGGCCTCTGCCCTATTAAGAAAGTCTTCATCGTGAAAGATAATGGCTTGTGCTGTGATGTTCAATCCTGTATTAAGCATCACCTGGTGAGGCTCAGGAGACCCAAACAGGCATGGCAGTCTTTGTGCATTTCCTACAGGGGAAGACAATGGCTGAGGAGATGTTCTCTCTCATCCCTCTACTTGGCCAACTATGATTTTAATTTCCCCTCATCTCCTCCAAAACTCTTCCAAACGTTGCAAACGAGTTCTTCCTCCATGCATCACAAATCTCTTCCAGTTGTCAGTGTCATATCTCACTTGTAGCAGATGTATGGTCATGATCCAGTGGCCTGAGGTGACCATCTCTCTACCTCTCTCCTTCACCATGATTCTTTAAATTTATTGAGTTTTGAGAAGATTTGTAGCTCAGGTTGAGGTTTTGGATGTAGGTTTGCTCACTGAGCTGAAAGGTTCATTTCCAGACGTTTCATTACCTTACTACGTAGCATCTTCAGTGGACCTCATGCGAAGCAATGCTGACAATTCCTGCTTTCTATTTATTTGTTTGGGTTTCTTTGGGTTGGTGATGTCATTTCCTGTGGTGATGTTATTTCCTGTGATGAAGTCACTTCCTGTTCCTTTTCTCAGAGGGTGGTAGATGGGGTCTCAACGGAACTCTATCAACAAACACATCAAGTTAATATTCCAACAATTATATCGCTGGGCCATTACCTCTGCAGCACCAACTCACCTCTTGGTACCTTTATTGTCACCTCCACAGAGAGAATAGTTGTGCCCCAACAATAGGATGAATTATAGATTTTGCAAGGATTGTAAATGGTCCCACATAGGCCAATGGTTAATTATTCATTGCAATGACCACGCCATTTTTGGGGCACTGCCCAACCTCATAATCCTAAATGAATATCATTAATAAAAGGCAGCAAGGTATTTGTAAAAGGACCATAATCAACATTATTGAATTATTTCAAACCACGCCATTTTTGGGGCACTGCCCAACCTCATAATCCTAAATGAATATCATTAATAAAAGGCAGCAAGGTATTTGTAAAAGGACCATAATCAACATTATTGAATTATTTCAAAAATTAACTGAAAACAAAGGAAAACAAAGTAGAAAATGGAAGGTAGAATTTAAGGAAAGTTTGTCAGATGGGTTTTAAGTTGGAAATGATACCTTGAAATTGTCCATGCTGAGATTACTGTATTTACCAGATGCATAAATAATTTGGAGTAAAACATTGGAGGTTTGGGCCAGTATTTCAAATGTCAGCATGGGCCCAAGTGTACTGGGTGAGTGTTTAAATAACGGGCAGGACCTACATCCATTCCCATAGCTCTATTGCCATGCTGGTAATTTTCAGTGAGGTGGGAGACCATTCCTGATATCCCAGCGTTGTTGGCCACATGGATTTGGGCTGGATTTAGAAGATTCGCACAAGCACAGTGGTGTCATGGACTATGAGGCAACCATCATTTGGAGTCAGCAACCATATCGAAAGGTTTAATAGAGTGAATGATGATAGCGGTCATTTATGTTTTTCAAACCAAAACTCTAAGTAATATCAAAAACATATTATCATTTCAGACAAGCAGTCAAAGGAATTAACAGTATTCTGAAAGTGGAAAATCTGCAGATGCATTACAGCACATTACCTCATGAATAAAATGCTATTCTACATTGCATATTAATGATATTCAGACCGGAGGGTGTAAAATATGCCATTGCATTGAATTTGTTTTTCACTGAGGTTCAGCTCAGCCATTTGTTTGGCTCTTTCAGATGGCAAAGTATATATTGAATCACTGGGAAAAAAAAAGGCGTAAGCTTTAACAGAAGTGAGAAGATGCAACTATCAGGATGATTGAGCAGGTTGGATTCCTGCCTCTGAGAAAGAGGAAATGAGGAATTAATTAAAATAAGCAGGATAAGCTTGGAGAACTATATGTGGATGACATTTGTGGATGACTCCATAACAACAAGTCAGAATTTTATAACAGTTACTCTCAATCAAATAAAGAATTTAAGGGGATTTTCTTGAGAGAGTCATAGAGTTATACAGCATGGAAACAGACCTTTGGTCCAACTGATCCATACTGACCAGGTTTCCTAAACTGAATTAGTACTATTTTCCTGTATTTGGCCGATATCCCTCTAAACCTTTCCAATCCATGTCCCTGTCCAAATGTCTTCTAAATGTTGTAATTGTACCAACCTCTATCACTTCCTCTGGCACTTTGTTCCACATACACACCTCAGTGTGAAAGAGTTGCCCCTCGAGTCCTTTCCCTACCACCTTTAATCTATGACCTCTAGATTTGGACTCCCTTGCCCTGGGGAAAATACCTTGTATATTCACCTTATCTATGCCTTCCATGATGTTAAAAACCTCTGTAAACCTCTTAGTTTCCTAAGCTCCAAGGGAAAAAAATCCAGCCAATCCAGCCTCTCTTTATAACTCAAACCTTCCAGTCTCGGTAACATCCTCGTAAATCTTTTTTGCACCCTTCCCAGTTTAATTACATCCTTTCTTTAGCATGGCTACCAGAATTGCATACATTATTCCTAATGTGGCTTACCAATGTTTTGTACAGCTGTAATATGACCCCCAACTCCTGTACTCAAACCTGTACTACATGATGAGTTAAAACAAATAGCACAGATGCATTTAAGAGAACACTAAATATATGCATAATAGACAGAGGATTAAAGGATTGACAGGTTTATTTAGAATGGGAAGAGGCTTATGTGAAATATAAACACTGGCATTGATTAAATGTACAGAATGGCCATTTCATGTGCTGTATGTTTTATATTATCTTGAATTTGTGTGTTAGCTTATTAAACAGTGGTAAAGAATTATTTTGTAATGGGCTGTTTTCCTTTTCATTCTCGATAATGAAAATTTATTTCCAGAAATTACACCTTTTCATGACTTAGCCACTATGATAAATTTCAATGAAAGCAAAAAGCATTTTTATCTTCTGAACAGAGTGAAATATGGCCCTCCATTTCATGTTGTATAAAAGCATCAGGGGAAATTAAAAAAAAACTCCCCTTGGTGTGAGATCAAGCTGCCTTTTAATCTACACTAATATCCAGAATCTATCTGGACTGAAAACTATGACCAGAGGGGTGAGTTTTAATACCAGTATGATGTCAGTATGTGGGGAGTGTTACTTTGCCAGACATTCTCCATAAAGGACTCCATGTTGGATTGACTCCAGTATCAATTAAGCAATATAAATGAGGTACTAGAAACCTCTGAATTTCAAACATGGATAATTGGAATTCATCCAACCAGCAAGTGGGAACTAAAAGATTTACTTATATAGTGTTAATGGGCCAACATTAAAAATATTCCTGTCTGAACATACTAATGTACTCAGCCTCATTCCACCTAATATGCATATCTAGTGCACAGCACGATGTGGTGCTGGATTATTAGGGCCTGTTTTGGTTTGTTGAATTCATCAGGCTTGCAACTAGAAGTCTGAACCACTTTCATGATGGAGCCTTGCGAGCATATGTTTAGTAATCTGGCTGAGTGGGATGGGCAATTACCCTGATAGTGTTCCTGTCTAGAAAGAGGGAGGTGACCTAAAGATGCGGGGGATGGGGTAGGGTGATTTGCAGAGAGTCAAAGTAAGACAAAGAACTTTTGTGGGACCAAGTGGAGGACTGATACAAGAAAATTTTATTATCCCTCCCATCTCCCCAACATGAGCCTTGCAAGAATTGTTAACCTCCATTTTATTAAAGTCATATCAGGCAGCTTGGATGGAAAACATAGTGGTGATTTACAAATGTCCCATTTATGAGCAAAAAGAAGAACAAAACAGGTGTTTGATTTGACTCGAGTATGTTCTGAAACTACAAAACTCTCTCCTTTGTATGTGTGAGCCTTCCTAAATATATTATCTAGAGTTCAATACTCCTTTATTTTGAATTTCTACTTCTATTTTGGGGTTTGTGGATTTAGAATCAGTCCCATGTACAGTATTACAAATGGTAATAAGATGACCTGAGGTGAAAATCCAAAACTTTGTGAAGAGGTGGTGTGAAATAACCTCTTTGTCACCATGCTGTTGATGAAGCAGCCATTTACATTTAATCATTTTATATGTGGTGGTGTGTGATAGTATGACTACATATAGTGTGTCCTAAGATTCTGAAATACAAAAACATCCCCTAATTTCACGGTAAAATCAGATTTACATAGCTATCTGTAGATAGCTGGATTGCAGCTGGTTAAGGTTTACAGCCCATGTGAAAGTCAGCATAAACAAACACTTGCATCATAGACAACACGATATGAACATTTTTACTTTAGTAATATTGCAAGATTCTGTCACTTGTAGCTTGGTTCCTGATTAATCAAAAATTGACTTTGTACCAGCCTGTAATCTCAGTGTAATTTTGTTGTTCTGTCGTAAAATACTGGATTGGTTCACCTAATTCACATATTATTTACTTTTATGGGGCTTATTTTCTCATGCCACACAATGTATTTCATTCCTCTGCTTTGCAGTGCCTACTGACGTGTAATTACAACTTGTCTTAGCACTAAGAGTGAGTAGTAGGCAAAAAAAATCTAAAGGAGTACTTGATTTATGACATATACTATTATATCAAGCGTCTAATCTGCCTACCTTTGCTTCAGGCTAACACAAAGTCGAACATACTTATGATTAGCAAAGAACTAAGATACACAAGATTACGTCTCTGACAGCTAAGATTTACATTGGGTTAACAATGGTACTTTTGCACTGAATAGAAGTGAAAGTGTGTGAACCCATTTGCACCAGTTCATGTTTGCTTCATTAGTATTCACTCTAAAGCTGTTCACAATTTCATTATTTTCAATGGGAATTCACCACATAGTTGTGATCAAACTCGTGTGAAAAGTAGGGAGGTGGATGAATAATGAGAACCATGCTTATTCGTCCCTGACATTTCTGATGCATCATATTAATGTATGTTTTAAGTTCTTACTATTAAAGTTCCTAAATTTATCTATATCTCATAGCTTACTCCCAATGGGAAATCGGTTGCATTCTTCTCTTTTCCAATTTACATGTGAATCGTTGCATTGCTTAAGGTTTGGTGAGTTATTCCTGCACATACGATCAATTAACAATATTTGCAGCTGTCTTTCCTCCAAGTTCATAGAACTCAATGAGCCCTTAATAATCTATGGACTTGAATCATGGGGGTTAAATTGTTACAGAATGATTGATGTTAATCAGATCTGTGAAGACAAGAAGACAACAATCCATGTAACATTTTGGCCAGAGGTTCCTGTGTCATTACTTAATGTGTCTTTTGTCTGCACGCTGTACAATTGCAAGCCATTAGCTGACCAAGGCTATCAGGTTCATGAGTGTCTGAGAGCTAACAGATTATGATACCCACTGATTTTTTTTTACCTTTACTACTGGACTGCCAAAGTAGATATATTTCCTTCTGCTTCTGCCTCCGTAACAGTTACACTATGTCTTCACTGATGTGCATGTATACAAAAATCCAGTGGTCAATCTAGTGAGGTAGGCATCTAACATGGACCTAACTCTCAGTAAAGGAAGGAACACACTCCGAACATAAAATCCTAACACAGTGAGATCCCAATCTTGTTAAAAGCAAATTACTGCGGATGCAGGAATCTGAAACCAAAAGAGAAAATGCTAGAAAATCTCAGCAGGTCTAAGGGTCAGTTAGACTCAAAATGTCAGCTCTTTTCTCTCCTTACAGATGCTGCCAGACCTGCTGAGATTTTCCAGCATTTTCTCTTTTGGTTTCAGATTCCTGCATCCGCAGTAATTTGCTTTTAACAAGATTGGGATCTCACTGTGTTAGGATTTTATGTTCAGAGTGTGTTCCTTCCTTTACTGAGAGTTAGGTCCATGTTAGATGCCTACCTCACTAGATTGACCACTGGATTTTTGTATACATGCACATCAGTGAAGACATAGTGTAACTGTTACGGAGGCAGAAGCAGAAGGAAAATCTCAGCAGGTCTAAGGGTCAGTTAGACTCAAAATGTCAGCTCTTTTCTCTCCTTACAGATGCTGCCAGACCTGCTGAGATTTTCCAGCATTTTCTCTTTTGGTCCCAATCTTGTTGTTGACAGGATCAGGAAAAACATAAAGAATGTCAATGTTTAAATACCAAAAAGGAGAATAAAGTCAGATTGTGTAAAAAATGTACTGCACTGTTTATTGTGATTGCAGCCTGGGAATTCATAAACTTTGTGCAAAATGTTTCTCAAGGCTGAAACATTTAGGACTACTTTTTAATTTGATGTGAAATGTATGACAGTTATTTGCAAATATGTAAATATATCCGGTGTATGCACAATCAGAAATTAGTAATTGTGGTCATATTTGCAAGCCCATGGCCATCTTTGTGTAATTGCTTATATTAATTGTGGGATATTAGCAGCCAATTTGCCTGCTGCCATCAACCTTCTATAACAATTTCATAAACAAAATTCACCAGCTGAAATTAGGTATGGGAAACAAAAACACTCGCATTACAAGATGGATTTAACTTTGCATGTGTTGGTAAGACAGAATGGGAGTAAAAAGGCAGACATTGTAGATGTGCTTACATTCTGTGACTGTATCAGCTCTGAATGTATATTCCTGCCCTGACAACCAATGTCTAAAAAGATGTCAGTTATTCAAGCAAACAGTTCTCGACCTCTGTCAGGAGTTGAGAGCTGATTTAGAAACAGCCCTGCCAGTCACAGTGAAGGTGACAGCTGCTCTTACCTTCACTGCTTCTGGCACATTGCAGAGCCCTGCAGGTGATAGCACAGACCTCAGCTAGTCCACCATATCTAATTGTGTAAGCCAGGTGACAGCTGCTTTGCTTAGGGTGGCAGATCACCATATTTGTTTTCCAAACCCATCTGTTTGCTAATTTCTAAGGATCCTGTCACAAATCTGTTCATTCTGTCCCAGTTTGTCACTTCCCAGGTGCTTTGAGACAGACAACAGGTTGCAGAATTGGCTCTCGGGTGAATGCATCATCACACAGAGGAAAAAGATAAAGCCAGACTTGCTTTTTATGACGATTGGATGACTCAAAGCACTATCTAGCCAATGAGGCATTTTAAAATATTATATGCAAGAAGCACAGAAGTCAATTTGCACACAGAAAACTCCCACAAATGAAAATGTAACAAGAATGAGATAATATATTTCTGTGATGCTGATTGAGGGATAATTATTGGACAGGCACCTGTAATAACTCCCTGAATTGGGTTTCTGCATTTTTGCTTTTTGTAGCAATGATAAAGAATGCATTCTAAAACTTATATGCAGATATCAATGGAATTATTTCATCCCTATACTCCTGCACATGCAAATTAGATTGAGGTACAGAAAACAAGGTGAACATAACTAAAAGTGCAATATTCCTTTTTCTAATTTGCAATCTTTTTCAGGCTCTTCATTCACTTATTGGACAAGTTGGAAAGATGTGTTTGGGGTATTTGCCATATGGAATACAGCTGTCCAAGAAGGTGTTCACCATCACCTTCTCGAGGAAATTAGGGATGAGCAAGGAATTGCCTTGCCAGTGACACTCACATAGTAGAGATCAGAGTGGTGCTGGAAAAGCACAGCAGGTCAGGCAGCATCCGAGGAGCAGGAAAATCGACGTTTTAGGCAAAAACCCTTAATCAGGAATGAAGACAGGGAGCCTCCGGAGTGGAGACATAAATCCTGCTCCTCGGATACTGCCTGACCTGCTGTGCTTTTCCACCACCACTCTGATCTCTACTCTAATTTCCAGCATCTGCAGGCCAGACTTTGCCCCGTGATACTCACATCCCAAGACTAAAAAAAAGGAGGGCAAAGTGAAATACCACTTCAATTCCTATGACATTCTTCAAATTATGGATTTAATTACATTTTTGACACGTTTATATTTGTATCATTTGTCTCACTTCTGAGGGCACTACAGGCAAGTTTTAAAAAAAATGGAAATTTTCAATGTGTGTAAATCAATGTGGTTAAATGATATGCTGGACTCATTTTGTTGATGCAAGCAATGAGCATATGAACTGAAAATTGAAATGACTGACAAAACATTGAATGTTTGTCGCTGTCTGGGATTTTGAATGTTTGTCGCTGTCTGGGATTTTGAATGTTTTTAAGACAAAGACTGGTAGATTTTTGAACAGTAAAGGAATTAAGGGTTATGGTAAGCTGGCAGGTAAATGAACCTCAGTTTTGGAGTCATAGAATCATTGAGATGTACAGCATGGAAACAGACACTTCAGTCCAACCCGTCCATGCCGACCAGATATCCCAACTCAGTCTTGTCCCACCTGCCAGCACCCGGCCCATATCCATCCAAACCCTTCCTATTCATATACCCATCCAAATGCCTCTTCAATGTTGCAATTGTACCAGCCTCCACCATTTCCTCTGGCAGCTCATTCCATCAACGTACCACCCTCTGCGTGAAAAAGTTGCCCCTTAGGTCTCTTTTATATCTTTCCCCTCTCACCCTAAACCTATTGCCTCCAGTTCTAGACTCCCTGACCCCAGGGAAAAGATTTTGCCTATTTACTCTATCCATGCCCCTCATAATTTTGTAAACCTCTATAAGGTCATCCCTCAGATTCCGACGTTCCAGGGAAACCTCTATAAGGTCATCCCTCAGATTCCGACGTTCCAGGGAAAGCAGCTCGAGCTGTTCAGCCTCTCCATACAGCTCAAATCTTCCAACCCTGGCCACATCCTTGTAGATCTTTTCTGAACCCTTTCAAGTTTCACAACATCTTTCCGATAGGAAGGAGACCAGAATTGCATGCAAAATTCCAACAGTGGCCTAACCAATGTCCTGTACAGCTGCAACATGACCTCCCAACTCTGTACTCAATATTCTGACCAATAAAGGAAAGCATACCACACTCCTTCTTCACTATCCTATCTACCCTCGCATTTATCCGAATTAAACTCCATCTGCCACTTCTCAGCCCATTGGCCCATCTGGTCCAGATCCTGTTGTAATCTGAGGTAACCCTCTTCGTTGTCCACTACATCTCCAATTTTGATGCCATCTGCAAAAGTACTAGTTGTACCTCTTATGCTAGCATCCAAATCATTTATGTAAATGACAAAAATTAGAGGACCCAGCACCGATCCTTGTGGCATTCCACTGGTCACAGGCCTCCAGTCTGAAAAACTACCCTCCACCACCACCGTCTGTCTTCTACCTTTGAGCCAGTTTGTATCCAAATGGCTAGTTCTCCCTGTATTCTGTGAGATCTAACCTTGCTGATCAGTCACCCATTGGGAACCTTATTGAACATCTTACTGAAGTCCATATAGATCACATCTACCACTCTGCCCTCATCAATCCTCTTTGTTACTTCTTCAAAAAACTCAATCAAGTTTATGAGACATGATTTCCCAAGCACAAAGCCATGTTGACTATCCTTAATCAGTCCTTGCCTTTCCAAATACATGTACATCCTGTACCTCAGGATTCCCTCCAACAACTTGCCCACCACTGAGGTCAAACTCACTGGTCTGTAGTTCCCTGGCTTGTCCTTACCACCCTTCTTAAACATGTTAGCCAACCTCCAGCCTTCCTGCACCTCACCTGTGACTATCGATGATACAAAATATCTCAGCAAGAAGGCCAGCAATCACTTCTCTAGCTTCCCACAGAGTTGTAGGGTACACCTGATCAGGTCCTGGGGATTTATCCACCTTTAACCATTTCAAGACATCCAGCACTTCCTCCTCTGTAATTTGGACACTTTGCAAGATGTCACCATCTATTTCCCTACAATCTATATCTTCCATATCCTTTTCCACAGTAAATACTAATGCAAAATACTCATTTAGTATCTCCCCCATTTTCTGCGGCTCCACACAAAGGCCGTCTTGCTGATCTTTGAGGGGCCCTATTCTCTCCCTAGTTACTCTTTTGTTCTTAATGTATTTGTAAAAACTCTTTGGATTCTCCTTAATTCTATTTGCAAAAGCTATTTCATGTCCCCTTTTTGCCCTCCTAATACCATCAAAATTGGCTTTTCTCCAATTTAGAACTTCAATTTCTAGGTCTGGTCTATCCTTTTCCATCATTATTTTAAATCTAATAGAATTATGGTCACTGGCCCCCATAGTGCTCCCCCACTGACACCTCAATCACCTGCCTTGCCTTATTTCCCAAGAATAGGTCAAGTTTTGCACCTTCTCTAGTAGATACATCCACATACTGAATCAAAAACTTGTCTTGTACACACTTAACAAATTCCTCTCCATCTAAACCCTTAACAGTATGGCAGTCCCAGACTATGTTTGGAAAGTCAAAATCCCCCACCATAACCACACTATTATTCTTACAGATAGCTGAGATCTCCTTACAAGTTTGTTTCTCCATTTCCCTCTGACTATTAGGGGGTCTATAATACAATTCCAATAAGGTTATCATGCCTTTCTTATTTCTCAGTTCCACACAAACAACTTCCCGGGATATATTTCGGGAATATCCTCCCTCATCTCAGCTGTCACGCTATCCTTTATCAAAAATGCCATCCCCCTCCTCTCTTTCCTCCCTTTCTATCCTTCCTGTAGCATTTGTATCCTGGAACATTAAGCTGCCAGTCCTGCCCATTCCTTAGCTATGTTGCTGTAATTGCTATAATATCCCAGTCCCATGTTGCTAACTATGCCCTGTGTTCATCTGCCTTCCCTGTTAGGCCTCTTGCATTGAAATAAATGCAGTTTAATTTATTAGTCCTACCTTGTCCCTGCCTGCCCCGACAGTTTGACTCGCTTCTGTTCTCAACTGTACCAGTCTCAGATTGATCTCTTTCCTCACTATCTCCCTGGGTCCCACCCCCCCACCTTACTAGTTTAAATCCTCCTGAGCAGTTCTAGCAAATTTCCCTGCCAGTATATTAGTCCCCTTCCAATTTAGGTGCAATCCGTCCTTCTTGTACAGATCACTTCTACCCCAAAAGAGATTCCAATGATCCAAAAATGTGAATCCTTCTCCCATACACCAGCTCCTCAGCCATGCATTCATCTGCTCTATCCTTCTATTCCTGCCCTCACTAGCTCGTAGCACCGGGAATAATCCAGTTATTACTACACTCAAGGACCTCCTTTTTACATTTCTGCCTAACTCTCTGTAATCTCCCTTCAGAATCTCAACCTTTTCCCTCCCTATGTGATTGGTTCCAATGTGGACAATGACCTCTTGCTGGCCCCTCTCCCCTGTAACTATTCTCAGCTCATCTCCCTCTACTATCCCAAAATCATCCATGTGCTTATCTAAGGATTGTTTAAATTTCCCTAATGTGGCTGAGTTTAGATTAGATTAGATTACTTTTACAGTGTGGAAAGAGGCCCTTCGGCCCAACAAGTACACACCGCCCTGCCGAAGCGCAACCCACCCATACCCCTACATTTACCCCTTAACCTAACACTATGGACAATTTAGCATGGCCAATTCACCTAACCTGCACATCTTTGGACTGTGGGAGGAAACCGGAGCACCCGGAGGAAACCCACGCAGACACGGGGAGAATGTGCAAACTCCACACAGTCAGTCGCCTGAGGCGGGAATTGAACCCAGGGTCGCTGGCGCTGTGAGGCAGCAGTGCTAACCACTGTGCCACCGTGTCACCCACGGTGCCATCCCCCTGTTGACTACTTTAACAGTTTGCGCATTCCATGCACTTACCACTCCCTGCATAAAGAACCTGCCTCTGACATCTGTCCTAAATCTATCATCCCTCAATTTGTAGTTATGCCCACTCGTACACGTTGATGTCATCATCCTCGGAAAAAGACTTTCAATGTCTACCCTATCTAATCCTCTGATCACCTTGTATGTCTCTATCAAATCCCCTCTTAGCCTTCTTGCCAATGAGAACAGGTTCAAGTCTCTCAGCCTTTCCTCATAAGACCTTCCCTCCACACTTGGCAACATCCTGGTAAATCTCCTCTGCACCTTTTCCAATGCTTCCACATCCTTCCCGAAATATGGGGACCAGAACTGTACACAGTATTCCAAGTGTGACCGCACCAGCGTTTTGTATAGTTGCAGCATGATATTGCGGCTCCGGAACTCAATCCCTCTACCAATGAAACCTAACACACTGTGTGCCTTCTTAACAACACTATCCACCTGGGTGGCAACTTTCAGGGATCTATGTACATGGACTCCAAGATCCCTCTGAACATCCACACTACCAAGAATCTTTCCATTGACCCAGTACTCTGCCATCCTGTTATTCTTCCCAAAGTGCATCACCTCACATTTAGCTGCATTGAACTCCATTTAACACCTTTCAGCCCAATTCTGCAGTTTATCCAAGTCCCCCTGCAACCTGAAACATTCTTCCATACTGTCCACTACTCCACCGACTTTGGTGTCGTCTGCAAATTTATTAATCCATCCACCTATGCCTGCGTCTAAGTCATTTATAAAAATGACAAACAGCAGTGGTCCCAAAACAGATCCTTGTGGCACACCACTCGTAAATGGACTCCAGGCTGAATATTTTCCATAAGGAAAATCTTGATAAAGAAAAGGAAAGATGCATTTGACATTAAAAGGAGGAGAGGTCCTTCAAAGTATACGGAGTATACTTTGCTTCAAAAGTATCAGGTTGCTTCAAAAGGATATCAGGAAGGAAAAGTGAGGCCTGCAAAATATGTAGATAGCATCAAGGAAAATCCCAAGGCTTTTTAAAAGTATGTTAAGAGTAAGAGGATTACCAGGGAAAGAATGGGACATATTAGAGTCCAAAGGGGCAACTTATGCATGGAGCCTGAGAAGTGGGTGAAGTATTTCAATGAATATTTCTCGTCTGTATTCACAGAGGAGAAAGACATTATAGCTGAGGAAATTGAAAGAACTGCAGATGCTGGAAATCTTGTATCCGGAGATATCAGTTGTGATGGTGAGGTCCTCAAAAACGTTAACATTAATATGGAGAAGCTATTAGATTTTTTAGCAGGCATTCGGGTGCATAAATCCCAAGGTCCTAATGAGATGTATCCCAGACTGCAATTGGAAGCAAGGGAGGAGATTGCTGGGGCTCTGGCTGAGATATTTAACATTTCTCTAGCCACAGGTTAGTGTTAGATTTCTGGAGGATAGCTAATGTGGTTCCTTTGTTTGAGAAGAGATAGGTCAGGTAATTACACACCAATTCTTCTGATGCAGTGGGAAGGAAATTATTGGAAAAAATTCTGAGGGACAAGATTAATCACCACTCAGAAAGGTGGGAATTGATCAGAGTTAGTCAGCACGATTTGTTTGAGTGAGATCTTGTCTGACTAACTTAAATGAGTTTCTTGAAAAGGTAACTTTCACATGTTGTTGAGGGTAGTACACTTGATGTGGTTCACGTGGACTTTAGTAAGGCCTTTGACTAGGTCCCAAATAGAAGACAGGTCCAAAAGGTAAGAGCCCATAGGATCCAAATCAAGTTGGAAAACTGAATCCAAAATTGGGTTAAAATAAGAGGCAAAGGGTGATGGTGGTTAGATGTCTTTGTGATTGTTAGCCAGTGACCAGTAAGTATATCACAGGGATTAGATGTGAACGTAGAAAGTTTAATTGGTCAGTTTGCAGATGATACATGGAGTCCTTGTAATGAGGTCAGCCAGGTGGGCCTCATAGAAATGTGTTTCTTGTTTGGGATTGTTAATCTGATCCAATCAGGGAGCAATGGCAAACAGATAAGAACAGGAATGTCCACTGGCCACCCGGGTGTTTCCTGTCTTCCTGGTGGTGGAAATTGAATAAAGATTGCTGCACTTTGTGTCTTCCACTGTATCTCACCCCTGCACACACACACCATGGGTGCTGGGGGAAAAAATAAGCACTACCGCACTTAGGTGGTAGTGTGGGGGTTAAAAGAACAAAAAAGAAAAAAAAAGATAAAGAAAAAAAATATAAACAGGAGGAAAAAAAAACAGGGGTTTTCGGAAAGTGGAAAAGAAAAAAAAAATTTAAAAAAAAATTTAAAAAAAATAAGAATAAAGAGGCACCATGGGTGCTGGGGATAAAATAAGCACTACCGCACTTAGGTGGTAGTGTGGTGGCTAAAAAAAAAAGAACAGGTATGTCCACTGGCCACCCGGGTGTTTCCTGTCTTCCTGGTGGTGGAAATTGAATAAAGATTGCTGCACTTTGTGTCTTCCACTGTGTCTCACCCCTGCACACACACACCATGGGTGCTAGGGAAAAAATAAGCACTACCGCACTTAGGTGGTAGTGTGGGGTTAAAAGAAAAAAAAACAAACACAAAAAAAAAGAACAGGAGTGTCGAGGAAAGAAAAAAAAAAGAATAGGAGTGTCCTCCCTCCAACTCTATTTTGATTTAGTCCCTACCCTCCCCTTCACTGTTTTGATCACACAGCACTGTCCCTTGATGTGAAGGGCAGTGCTTGTCACTGGCCACCCGGGTGTTTTCCTATCTTCCTGGTGGTGGAAATTGAATAAAGATTCGTGCACTTTGTGTCTTTCACTGTGTCTCCCACCTGCACAAAAAAAAATAAACAGGAGGGGTCTCACACCTGCACACACACACAAAAAAAGAACAGGAATGTCCACTGGCCACCCGGGTGTTTTCCTGTCTTCCTGGTGGTGGAAATTGAATAAAGATTGCTGCACTTTGTGCCTTTCAAAAAAAGAAAGAGAAAAAAAAAACAACAGGAATGTCAGACATCCTGCTCACTCAGAGACTTGGCTCTGACTCCCCACAAGTATAAATAAAGGCTGACTTGGTGGCGGGATACTGGCCTCTGTGGAGTTATTTCAATGGTGACAAGAGTAAACTATGTTCCGAATGAAATTTGCTTGCAATAGTTGTCTTTGAGTTAGGGTACGCATTAAAAAAAAGAAAAGAACAGGAGCGTCAGACATTCTGTTCACTCTGAGACTTGGCTCTGACTCCCCACAAGTATAAATAAAGGGTGACTTGATGAGGGGATACCAGTCTCTGTGGAGTTATTTCAAATGGTGACAAGGGAAAAGCATGCTCCTGAAGAAATTTGCTCACAAGAGTCATCGTTGAGTTGAGGTAAGAATTCCTGGCATCATGTTGTTATTTGGAAAGATTGACTCATTCAATTCTGCTATTGAAGACTGGGCCCAGTATGAGGAAATAATGCATTATTTTTTCCAGGTAAATGACATTGGAGCTGTGGATCCATTGCGTTTTTGGTTATTAGGAGCCTTACTTTCACTGAAGCATCAGATACTAGAAGCTTTCAAGAGTTGATGGATTTAATTAAGCAATGCTATGACTCCAAGCCTCCTCTAATTCTGAGGCTTTGGTTTTATTCGGTAGTTTGAGAACCAGTGGAATCCTTATCAGGACTTTTGATTAGGTTAAAATGACTGACAGAGGCAGGTGACTTTGGTTTAACCTTTAAATGAGATGCTGAGAGATTATTAGATATGTGGGATCAATAATGTAACCATGCAAAAGCGCCTCATAACTGAAATCCAACTGAATTTAGAACAGGCACTACAATTGGCTTTATCACTGGAAAATGCAGCAAGTGGAGCATGTGAGTAGGATATTCTGATGTAAGTGGACACCCTGGCCAGTCTGACTGAACTTGAGGAACACCACTTGAGTGAAAGCAATTGCAAAGCCTCACTCAGGACATATCCTGAACAGAGGAACTCTAGATCAGCCCACAGCAAAACCCCAAAACAAAACAAAACCTCAGCCAAATGGTTAAAATATTCTTCTGGACATGGGCCAGCAAGCCATTGTAGTTGCTGGTCGGATGCCGACTTGAGACAGCAAAGGAGTCTCACTAGGCCTAAACTAAGAGAACTCAGATTGAATCAAGGAGAGTGCGCATCCTGGAGAATCCACCTATATCTGGTTTGGAACAGCTTAGCAACATCCAAATTAGAACCATTCAATATATGGTCTGGTTAAATGGTCACCCAGTTCTAATGGAGTTCAATACTAGTTTGGCTGTTTCAGTGATCGCAAAACCAGTTTTTAATAAAATTTGCTCTGGACTGCAACTCTGATGCTTGTGCCAGACCTTGGCTACACTAGAAAACCAGGGAACCTTCACAGATTAAGGATCTAACTTCGGTTCTGGTCTCTCATAAGAAGCAGCTGGTTCAGTTACCACTGATTGCAGTAAAAGGCTTGGGGCCAAGCTTGATGGCTGAAGGATGTGACCCCATTGGAGAGGTTGTAAAGGAGATTTGCCAGGATGTTGCCTGGGATGAAAAATTTTAACCATGAGGAAAGAGTAGATAGGCTGTTTGTTTTATTTGGAGCAGAGGAGGCTCTTGGGTATCTGATTGAGGTATACAAAATTGAGAGATTTGGACAAAATAGATTAAGGGAATCTTTTTCCCATGTCAGAAGTTGACATAAATTTAAGGTGAAGAGTAAGTGGTAAGTTGACTTCTGAGAATTCCTAGAAGCATGGCATTCCATCTGGAACTCTGTCAACGAACACAATTTCTTGGATCCCATTTACCACCCCCTGAGAAAAAGAACAGGAATTGACATCACCATAGGAATTGACATCACCAACACAAGGAAACCCAAACATATAAATAGAAAGCAGGAAACATCAGCAGTGCTTCATCTGGAGGCTCACTGAAGATGTTACCTAGTATGATGATGAAGCATCTGAAAATGAACCTTCCAGCTCAGCAAGCAACCCTAGATCCATTGCGTCTATTTCCCCACAGAGTCTGTCAGACCTGTTGGGTTTTTTCAGCATTTTTTTACATTACATTACATTTTTTAGATTACATTACATTACAGTGTGGAAACAGGCCCTTCGGCCCAACAAGTCCACACCGACCCGCCGAAGCGCAACCCACCCATACCCCTACATTTACCCCTTACCTAACACTATGGGCAACTTAGCATGGCCAATTCACCTGACCTGCACATCTTTGGACTGTGGGAGGAAACCGGACCACCCAGAGGAAACCCACACAGACACGGGGAGAACGTGCAAACTCCACACAGTCAGTCGCCTGAGGCGGGAATTGAACCCAGGGTCGCTGGCGCTGTGAGGCAGCAGTGCTAACCACCGTGCCACTGTGCAGCCCATAGCTTCAGATGTTCAATATTCATAGTTTATTGACTTTTACCTGCCAAAGTAAATTTGGTTGATGCATCTGACTCCAATATCCTGAGAACCAATTTCCATTGGTCTGACTATTGGGAGCATCAAAAGAATTATAGTTCCCATCTTTGCATGTGACCTGAAGCATTCTTCCTGACCTTTAATTTTAAAACAGTATTTGCCCCTTGTCTCACCTGTCCCCTTGGTTTCTGCTCTCAAAGGTAGTCTTTCTTTGTTTTGCTATTATCCCACTGTACAAGCACTCTTCATTAAAGAATGTTGTCAAGCAATACCCTTATACATTATGCATTATACATGAATAAATATAAGCTTAATGTCATACAATTTTCTTCTATGTAATGTAGTTATAAACTCTTAGATAGCATTTTTAGATGCATTCTGAAGATGGAGGTCTTGAGTCTGGTCAGATAAAGTTTGATCTGCAAGATGCACAGTATCAACATGCACTTTGTATATCTACCAACAAGAGGAAAATAATATTTGAGGCATTGTTGACATTTTTGTTCTGATAAAAAAAGTCAGGATAAATTTAATTTCAAAGAATTTTCAACAATATAAAAGGAGAACAGCATAAAATGGGAGATTGCAACAAAGAATAATAACAAAGAAAGAAAAAAAAAATGAAATAGGAGATTGCAAACTGGCAGCACATCTGCACACACCCAAGGTTCCTCTCCATTACTGGCAATTGATGAGGTTTGAGAAAACTGGGAAAGGAGCTCTCAATTTGCTATTGTTCATTTTGTGCTATTGTTGAAGACCCATTTCACTTCAGAAGACTGTTTGTGGTTATTGGTTTCTTTTCTTTGGAAGTCTAAACAAAAATTGGACAATTTTTCTAACATTTTTATCTTCTCTACAACCATACTCTTGATCTCTGAGGTTTTAAATTTAAACTCTTTTATTTCCATTCTCACTCCATCTTTAGATTGTCCTAAAGTTCCAGTAACACAGACATCTGAGGTAGCATGGCAATAAATAGCCAAAACAGTATTCAACACTTAACTTCACTAAATTCACTAATTTTTTCTTCAGAATGTATAGATTCTGAATATTAAACCTGAGGGATAAAAGTAAATTAAATAGTCATAAAGCATGGAAACAGAATCTTTGAGCATGCTGACCATGTTCCCGTACTAACCTATTCCCACTTGCCTGCATTTGGCCCATATCCCTCCAAACCCTTCCTATTCATATACTAATCCAAATGTTTTTTAAATGTTGTAACTGTACCTGCATCCACCACTTCCTCTGGCTGTTTATTCCACACACTGACCACACACTATGTAAGAAAAGTTGTGCCTTGTGTCTTTTTAAAACTTTCTCCTCTTATCTTAAAAAATGTGCTGCCTGGTTTAGAACTCACCCACCCCTAGTAAGCTACTCACCTTATCTGTGCCTGTCATAATTTGATAGACCTTGCAAGGTAACCCCTCAACCTCCTATGCTCCAGTGAAAAAAGTCCCCCACCTATCCAGCCTATTTTTATCACTCAAATCTCCATTCTCAGCAAAATACTGATAAATCTTTTCTGAATTCCCTCCAACGTAATATTATCCTTCCTATAGCAGGGAGAATTAACCTTAGATTTCATTGGACACTAACATTGTGGTTATCAAATAATAGTAATGTCATGTTTGTCTAACTGGATAGATTTCCAGAATGCTGGACTAATCATCCAGATGCATGGTAGTTGTTGAATTTAAATGCAATAAATAACTAATAATGGTAAAGGTAAAGGTTATTGTGAAAAAAAAATCCACCTGATTCTCTAATGCCCATTAAGGAAATGAATAGTGAACTCAGACTTCTCCAGTTTCCTCATTTCCCCTCCCCCCACCTTGTCTCAGTCAAATCCCTCGAACTCAGCACCGCCTTCCTAACCTGCAATCATCTTCCTGACCTCTCCGCCCCCACCCCACTCCGGCCTATCACCCTCACCTTGACCTCCCTCCACCTATCGCATTTCCAAAGCCCCTCCCCCAAGTCCCTCCTCTCTACCTTTTATTTTAGCCTGCTGGACACACTTTCCTCATTCCTGAAGAAGGGCTTATGCCCGAAAGGTCGATTCTCCTGTTCCTTGGATGCTGCCTGACCTGCTGCGCTTTTCCAGCAACACATTTTCAGCAGAGTTATAAATCTGTTGACCTTCCCTGGTCTAGCCTACATGTGATTCTAGATCCACATCACAATTGTCCAGAGAAATAGCTTATTCAAGCAGTGAAAGTCAAGAAGTGTGGTGTTGGAAAAGCACAGCAGGTCAGGCAGTATCTGAAGAACAGGACAGTTGATGTTTCGGATAGAAGTCTTTCATCAGGAATGTGGAGGGGAAAGGGGAGATAAATAGGGGGGTGGGGAGGGTAGGTGGGATGGCAATAGGTGGATGCAGGAGGGAGGTAATTGTGATAGGTCAGTGGGGAGGGTGGACCAGTAAGGTGTAAGGGAAGATGGACAGATAGGACAGGTCAAGAGGGTGATGCTGAGTTGGAAGGTTGGATCTGGGATGAGGTGGGAGGAGGGGAGATTTGGAAACTGATGAATTCAATGTTGATGCTGTGTGGTTGTAGGGTCCCGAGGTGGAAGGTGGGGCATTCTTCCTCCAATGGAGGTTGGTTTTGATTTGGCGGTGGAGGAGGGCCAGGATTTGCGTGTTCTTGGCGGAGAATGAGGGAGAGTTGAAGTGGTCGGCCACAGGGTGGTGGGATTGTTTGGTGTGTGTATCCCAGATATGTTCCATGAACCACTCAGCGAGTTAGCACTCTGTCTCCTTACTGTAGAGGAGACCACATCGAGAGCAACAGATGCAGGAAATGAGGTGGGAGGATGTACAGGTAAATCCCTACCAGATGTGAAAAGATCCTTTGGGTCCTTGGATGGAGGTGAGAGGGATGGTGTGGGCACAAGCTTTACATCTTTTGCAGTGGCAAGGGAAGGTGTTGGTTGTGCAGGACAGGTTGGGGTGGGCACGTGGACCTAACAAGGGCATCACAGAATGGTCTCTTACTGAGTGGCACAGTGGCTAGCACTGTTACCTCACAGCACCAGGGTCCCAGGTTCGATTTCAACCTCGGGTAACTGTCTGTGTGGAGTTTGCACATTCTCCCTGTGTCTGTGAGTTTCCTCCAGGTGCTCTGGTTTCCTCCCTCAGTCCAAAGATGTGCAGGTTAGGTGAAATAGCCATGCTTAAATTGTCAATTAGGTTCATTAGTCAGAGGGAAAAGGATGGCTTACTCTTCAGAGGGTCAGTGTGGACCTGTTGGCTGAAGGGCCTGTTCCCACACTGTAGGGAATCTAATCTAAATCTAACACAATTATATAGATTTTTGAGTGGGAGCAGCAGCAGAGGTAAGGCAAACCAGGAAGGCTACAGCTAAGGTAAGGGAGATTTTTAAAATTACATACCGGTAGTGGCCAGCGGTGTTTTTCCTCCACAGAAGGAGCGGGAGCAGCGGCAGAAGTGACGCGGACCAGAGGGGCTGCCGGGAAGGAAAGTAAGTGACCATATATATTAGTAAGGCGGCTAAACCCGAGGCAGAGTTTATTGCTTGATTTTATAGCAATTGAATTAAGCTTTCTTGTTTAGTACTGTGTGGGCGTTCAGATAAGTGGGGTATGGATGCTAGGGCAGTTGCTTGCTCCTCCTGCAGAATGTGGCAGGTGAGACACATGACACATGTCTCCTCTGGCTACATCTGCAGGAAGTGCACCCAACTCCAGCTCCTTGAAAACCGTTAGGGAATTGGAGCTGGACCTGAATGAACTGCGGATCATTCAGGAGGCTGAGGGGGTAATTGAGAGGAGTTACCGGCAGTTGGTCACTCCTGAGGCTCAGGACAAGGATAGATGGGTTACAGTCAGAGGGAGAAAAGACAGACAGTGCAGAGATCCCCTGTGGACATTCCCCTCAACAATAAGTAGATCATTTTGGATACTGCTGGGGGGGGGGATGACCTACCAGAGGAAAGCCATAGTGGTCAGTTCTCTGGCACTGAGCCTGACACTGTGGCCCAGAAGGGAAGGGGGCAGAATAGAAAAGCGCTAGTGGTAGGAGACTCGATTGTTAGGAGAATTGACAGGAGATTTTGTGGTCAGGATCGGGATTCCCGGAAGGTATGTTGCCCTCCCTGGTGCCAGGGTCCGGGACATCTCCAATCGGATGTATAAGTTTCTGAAAGGGGAGGGCGAACAGCCAGAAATCGTTTTACATATTGGCACCAATGACATAGCCAGGAAAAGGATCGAGGATATAAATGTGATTTCAGGGAGTTAGGGTGGAAGCTGCAGAGCAGGACAACAGAGTAGTATTCTCGGGTTTACTACCAGTGCCACGAGATAGCGAGGCAAGGAACAGGGAGCGGGCACAGTTTAACAGCTGGCTGCACAGCTGGTGTAGGAGGGATGGTGTAGGAGGGATGGTTTCAGATATGTAGATAATTGGGATGCTTCCTGGGGAAGGTGGGACCTCTACATGAAGGACGGGTTGCACCTGAACTGGAAGGGGACCAATGTCCTGGGTGGAAGGTTTGCTCGAGTGGTTCCAGAGGGTGTTAACTAGTATGGCAGGGGGGGTGGGAACCTGAGCTATATACCAGTGGTGAGGCTTGATGGAGATGAGGCAATAGCAAGAGGTAGTGCAGCCACTGGGAAGGAATTTCCTGGGAAAGAACCAAGGGATCGGTTAAAGTGTGTTTGCTTTAATGCAAGGAGTATCAGGAATAAAAGCGATGAGCTTAGAGCATGAATCAGTTCCTGATGTTATGATGTTGTGGCCATAACAGAGATGTGGGTTTCTCAGGGGCAGGAATGATTGCTGGATGTTCCAGGTTTTTGAACATTTAAAAAGAATAGGGAGGAGGGAAAAAGAGGAGGGAGTGTAGCACTGCTAATCAGAGAGGGTATCACAGCTACAGAAGTTACCATTGTTGAGGAGGGTCTGCCTACTGAGTCAGTATGGGTGGAAATTAGGAACAGTAAGGGAGCAGTCACCTCATTAGGGGTTTACTACAGGCCTCCCAATAGCAGCAGGGAGATTGAAGAAAGCAAAAGTCGGCAGATTTTGGAAAAGTGTGAATGTAGTAGGGTTGTTGTAATGGGTGACTTTAACTTTCCCAATATTGATTGGAACCTCCTTCGAGCAGATGGTTTGGAAGGAGCTGTTTTTGTAAGGTGTGTTCAGGAGGGTTTCCTAACTCAGTACGTTGACAGGCCAACGAGGGTAGAGGCCATTTTGGATTTGGTGCTTGGCAATGAGCCGGGGCAGGTGTCAGATCTTGCGGTAGGAGAGCATTTTGGTGATAGTGATCACAACTGCCTCACATTCTACATAGCTATGGAGAAGGAGAGAAGCAGGCACAATGGGAGGATATTTAATTGGGGAAAAGGAAACTATGATATTATCAGACGTGAGTTGGGAAACATGGACTGGGAGCAATTGTTCCATGGAAAGGGCACTATAGACGTGTGGAGACTTTTTAAGGAACAATTGTTGCGAGTGATGCATAAATGTGTTCCTCTGAGACAGGCAAGAAGGGGTAAGATAAAGAAATCTTGGATGACAAGAGTGGAGGAGCTTCTCGTCAAAAGAAAGAAGGCAGCTTACTAAGGTGGAGGAAGCAAGGGTCTTGCTCAGCTCTAGAGGATTACAGGCAGGCGAGGAAGGAGCTCAAAAATGGTCTGAGGAGAGCCAGGAGGGGGCATGAAAAAGGCTTGGCAGGAAGGATTAGGGAGAATCCAAAGGCATTTTACACGTATGTGAGGAATAAAAGAATGATCAAAGAAAGAGAAGGGCCGATCAGGGATAGCATAGGGAACTTGTGTATAGAGTCTGAGGAGGTAGGGGAAGTCCTAAATGAGTTTTTTGCTTCTGTCTTTACGAAAGAAAAGGACCTTGGAGTGAATGAAACCATTGAGGAGCAGGTAAGCATGCTGGAACAGATAGAGATTGAAGAAGCTGATGTGCTGAAAATTTTGACAAACATTAAGATTGACAAGTCGCCAGGCTTGGACCAGATTTGTCCTCGGCTGCTTTGGGAAACGAGAAATGTGATTGCTTCACCGCTTGCAAAGATCTTTGCATCCTCGCTCTCCATCGGCGTCGTACTTGAGGACTGAAGGGAGGCAAATGTAATTCCTCTCTTCAAGAAAGAAAATAGGGAAATCCCTGGTAATTACAGACTAGTCAGTCTAACGTCTGTCGTCTGCAAGGTGTTAGAAAGGATTCTGAGAGATAGGATTTATGACCATCTGGAAGAGCATGGCTTGATTAAATGCAGTTAGCACGGCTTTGTGAGGAGCAAGTCATGCCTAACAAATTTTATTGAGTACTTTGATGATGTTACTAGACAAGTTGATGAGGATTGAGTGGTGGATGTGGTATATATGGACTTCAGCAAGGCATTTGATAAGGTACCCCATGGTAGGCTCATTCAGAAGGTCAGGAGGAATGGGATACAGGGAAATTAAGCTGTGTGGATACAGAATTGGCTGGTCAACACAAGACAGCGAGTGGTAGTAGAAGGAAAATATTCTACCTGGAAGTCTATGGTGAGTGGTGTTCCACAGGGCTCTGTCCTTGGGCCTCTACTGTTTGTAATTTTTATTAATGACTTGGATGAGGGGATTGAAGGATGGGTCAGCAAGTTTGCAGATGACACAAAGGTTGGAGGTGTTGTTGACAGTATAGAGGGCTATTGTAGGCTGCAGCGGGACATTGACAGGATGCAGAGATGAGCTGAGAGGTGGCAGATGGAGTTCAACCTGGATAAATGCGAGGTGATGCATTTTGGAAGGTCGAATTTGAAAGCTGAGTACAGGATTAAGGATAGGATTCTTGGCAGTGTGGAGGAACAGAGGGATCTTGGTGTGCAGGTTCATAGATCCCTTAAAATGGCCACCCAAGTGGACAGGGTTATTAAGAAAGCATATGGTGTTTTGGCTTTCATTAACAGGAGGATTGAGTTTAAGAGTCGTGAGATCTTGTTGCAGCTCTATAAAACTTTGGTTAGACCGCACTTGGAATACTGTGTCCAGTTCTGGTCGCCCTATTATAGGAAAGATGTGAATGCTTTGGAGAGGGTTCAGAGGAGGTGTACCAGGACGTTGACTGGAATGGAGGGCTTATCTTACGAAGAGAGGTTGACTGAGCTCGAACTTTTTTCAATGGAAAAAAGAAGGAAGAGAGGGGACCTAATTGAGGTGTACAAGATAATGAGAGGCATAGATAGAGTTGATAGCCAGAGACTTTTTCCCAGGGCAGAAATTGTTAACACGAGGGGTCAAAGTTTTAAGCTGTTTGGTGGAAAGTATAGAGGGGATGTCAGAGGCGGGCTCTTTACACAGAGAGCATGGAATGTGTTGCCAGCAGCAGTTGTGGAAGCGAAGTCATTGGGGATATTTAAGAGACTGCTGGACATGCGTATGGTCACAGAAATGTGAGGGTTCGTACATTAGGTTTACCTTACATGAGGATCAATGGTTGGCACAACATCGTGGGCTGAAGGGCCTGTTCTGTGCTATACTGTTCTATGTTCTATGTTCTATGAAATGCAGATGACGTGGGGAGGGAAATATATTTTTGGTGGTAGAGTCTGATTGTGGGTGGTGAAAATAGTAGCGGATAATGCACTGTATCTGAAGGTTAGTGGGATGGTAGGTGAGAATTGGGGCGGTTCTAATCTTGTTGCAGTTGGAGGATTGGGGTTCGAGGGCAGAGGTGCGGGAAGTCGAGGAGATGCACTAGAGAGCATTGTTGATCACATGGAAGGGGAAATTGCCGTTCTTGAAATAAGACAACATCTGGGATGTACTGGAGTGGAGTTGTCCCTCCTGGGAGCAGATACAGCAGAGGCGGAGGGATTATGAGTAAGGGATCGCGTTTTTACAGGAGACAGCAGGTGGAGGAGGTGTAGTCAAAGTAGATATCTGTGTTGAGTCGGTTGCCAGAGACAGAGAGGCCCAAGAAGGGGAGGAAGGTGTTGGAAATAGTCCATGTAGTCAACGTGGAAGGTATTGGTGAAGTTGATGAAATGTTCAACCTCCTCATGGGAGCACGAGGCAGTCATTAATGTAGCAGAGGAGAAGATCATGTATGGTGCCAGAAGAGGGACTGTTCCATGTATCCAAGAATATAGCACTCCATCACATTCTCATGGGCAAGCAGTGATGGATAATAAGCTTTGGACTTGCCAGCGATACACGACTTGGGAATGAATAGAAACATCACTATTCCATATAACATTGCAGATATCCATTGCTATACAGATCAGGACAAATTGAATTTGATTCAATGTCTAGACTTAATTAACTGCTCTCAAATAGGTATTAGTTAAGGAAATAATATTGTCCTTGGTTTAGAGAGGAGCAAAAAAAGGCAAGGTTGTATCTTCAGACTTTTTATACAAGAATTCCTTTTCAAAAGTGTGGAAGACGTGGACAGCGAGTGAGGATAATATCAGGCTGTATCATCAAATGACCCTTCTCCACACACTGTTCAGTCAGTGCAAGAGTAAACTGCATTGAAAGTCTGACCAAAATAAGAACTGATATCTTCAGAAAAGGAGGGGGTGAGAACTGATCATTCGAGAATGATGGGGTGGGAAAGAAAAATGAATGTGTGGAATAGAATGAACCAGTCTGAAGATCAAGAAATCTTTCATCTTGCCTTAAATGAATCAGATGTAGCATTAAAACAGAGGAAAAGATGATGAAAAATTGGAGCTGGAGGCAGAAATTCACTGATGTTAGTTGCAAGCTGGCACGTTGTTTTGTTTCTTTCGCTCATCTGTGCTGTAAAGTATCTTGCTCCAGGCTGCTTGGTATGTCTGCATTTCCAAGCTTGGATAGAGGAGCAATGCAAAATGGAAGTTGAAATTCAAAAACATCACCGTGCTTTCAGAGTACAGGAGCTAGAACAGAGTGTTCTGTGAAGCATGAAAACAAAAATGAATCGTTGCAACATTAAGAAATGTGAAAAAAAGCATTCTGGCAGGATAATTTCTCTGCAAGCATTAGAAAAATGGAACAGTAATGGACTTGAACAAATCCATACAATTCCGGACAGGGATGATATAGTAGAAAAAGAACGGTAAGCACCACAGTGCAGTCAGTAACTGTTTATAGTGAAATGTGAAGGTTAAAGGAAAACTCAAAGTAAAGCAGACATTGCCTCTCACTATATCAATACACACAAGATGCATTAGTTTTGCCTGTAGTCTTTCTCAATCTGCCCATGCCTTTCTGTAACCACAACAGCAGCAGGAGCAGCAGTTGCATATTTTCTGGTCAGTAAACACTCAGGTGCAAATGTATATGATCATCTGAAAGATTATGAACAAGAGAACTGGAAAATTGAATGGGTCAAAGATCAGATTTTTTTTCTTTTTCTCCAATTCAAAATGGAACCAGTTACCACATAAAGTAGCTCAAATTAACCCTTTCAATTGCAAATGTCAACAATTTGGATTCAACATGTATCATTCCAAATTGAATTAACTTTTAATTCCATCCTTGTGACAGAGTTGTATGACAATTCTATATAAATTATATAGTGGTTTCCTAATATAAGTTGCACAAAGAAAATCTTTCCCCTCATCTTTGTGTGAAATAATAGCCTCGATGCTAAACCCAGAGAGCAGGAGAGGATTGGGGTGTGAGATGAGGTGGGGGCAATGGGTTAAAGACATTTAACATAGGGCGTCTGTCTCTAGTAAGACACATACTTCCTGCTGATATCAAGTCGTTCAAACAATTTGGAGAGTGGCAATATTTAATTGACATATTTTAATCCGGCTCCCACAGTGCAACTGGAACCTGATTCAAGACTAACAGTTGCCAGACATTGACAAGATATTTACTCAGCAGTTATATCAGTTACTCATTTTGTGTCTGTAGTCAGGATTGTAACATACGTATTTCTCATTTTTGGTGAACAAGATTGCACTTGTTACTAAGCATACATAGCATGCTAATGAATGCAAAAGAGCCTCCCAGCCATGAAGGTGGATTGGGAACTCCACGTAATGAGAGGAAGCTGGAGGTACTAGTTGTGAGAGAGAAGTCACTCTCTCTCAATTCCTATGGTCCTGGAACAGCTGGGATGCTCTCTCTGGGTCCTCAAGAAAACCTGTGATCTCCTCCACTGACAATTGACAGCTAAACACCAATTCTCTAAGTAACAGAAAGTAGATTTTCTTGTAACTCTAGACCAGCGCAAGTAACCTTTGTTATTAAGTTCTTAGTACTTTTCAAGTGGGTTGGCTTTAGTGATCTTCATATTTGGAAGGGTCTTTTGAATTAATCAAGCCTTGACAGACTGAAAGAGAACACAGAACTATCATATGAAGTGCTGTGTTTGTTAATGCTATGCAGAAGCTTGATACCTGTGCACCCAAAGTGATTTTTCAATGCTCTTTTTCTTTTCCCATCACTATATCCTGCTTCCAACTTGGCAGCTGTAGCTGAGCATGAAGAAGCCTGCTGACTGTTTTGTCTCTTGCCTTAGATGTCTTTGGTAGTCGCTTTCTGTTGAGTCTGCGCCCAGAGAGCTTTGAATGTAGGTGTACAATGTGAGTAGCAGCTCGGAGGTGTTCTCATTAATGGCTGTGGATAGCTAATCCCCCTTGCAGCACAATAATATTGCCCTTATTCGTGTATCAGCTTCATTGTCTACTTCTCAAAGCCGCCTCCTTCCGCTGTATCAGGCACACCTGCATCCTTATCTGCACATGTTCATTCCAATTGTGCAACTTGCTGTCCTGCTGGAAGAGAAAAGCATTTAGAAATATTAGTCTGGGCACATGAGAGTTTTGTATGCATTAATAGATAGAGATAGAGATAGAGACATCACTCTCTAGAGCTGTGAGTGTCCATGTCTTGTTACTACTAAGAAGAATGTGGCTTGGGGGAATTTTAGGAGATAAAGCATTCTAATTAAAAGGTGCTTCAGTGCCATCAAAAAGAGCTGGATTTGATATCAATTATCTAAACTTTGTGATCTGAAAGTCTGGGATATCTATGAAGTTTGTTTTGACGTGATGGTGCCCTTGTCCCATGCAGGGCCTTTGGTGAAAACTATTCTGATGTATATATTCTGGGAGCGGGCTGATGGTGCTTGAGCTGCTGAACGTTATAGTTCCCTTTCCAGTGTTGTCAGTGAACCCTGGCAGAAGTGAGAGTCAACAGCACTAAGGTGTAAGTACATTGCATCAATAACTGCAATGAAGTGAGAGACATTGATTGTAAGAGGCATCGGAGGGAGATGCATTTCACCCAGTCTGGTGTATGATCTTCCTGTGCAGCGGCAAGCTTGCAATGGTTACTCACTCAGGGGCAAGGAGCACTGAGCACAGACATTATGACACCTGCCATTGTGGAGCCAAGTGGAACATTGAATCCTTTGCAGTAGTGAGACCAAGTTCTCTTGAGCAGCCCACATGTGCCATCCTCCACAGCCACCTCTATCCAAGTCACCTTAGTTATTGAAGCTGGCCTCCTGTTGCTATCCTTAGTAGACAGCACTTCCCTTCTTTTCAGGACAGCCTTCAGGAGAACCTCCAGAGAATTTTTAAAAAATATCTGACCCAAAAGTTGAAATCTAGAAGATCCCAGCAAAGGCAGAATTTCTGTTCATAAAATTTGATATTTTACCTATGCATTGAGTTGGCAGACCAAAATCTGAAGAGAATCTGGTTCTCTCCTGAGTCAATGTATCTCCTGCTTTTAGTCTCATTTCTACACTTTGTGTCCAAAAACCAAGAGTGTGCTCATTGTCTAGCAAGGGTCAATCTGCTTAAGTGTTGCAGCATCTTTTGTATTTGCTGAAGTAAAAGATAATGCAGGTGAAAACAAATAACTTTAATGAATCAAAGGCTAAAAGCTAATTGAATTATATTTAGATCTGCTATCAGAACTTTTAACCTGCACTTTCCTCCCTTTTAATTACAAGTAAACAGCTTATGCCTGGATCAAATTTAGTACCATGCTATTTGATTGGTCATGCCTTAACTAAGGATTGCATAATTGATTGTTATGCCAACAATCAATATGAGCATGATCAGGTTAACTCTGGGTACTTTGATACTGAAGATTTGAGCTAAAGATAGCTGTTAACCAGTGACAACAGTATGAACTTCAAATTTGTAATGATTTACGCTTTATGTAATCTTCTTTGTGGTAAGACAGCAAATACAAATGCTACATTGTTGGGTCCAAATCTGAATGGGCAGAACAAGGGTCAAGGAAAGGTTTCAAGCCAGGATGGGTCTTAGACAACCCGATAATGCATCAGTGAACTGCTAGCCTACAAGATGAGTTAAAGCAACATGGAAAAATTGCAGCTGAAGTAAAATAAATGGATTATGATACTCATTTCCTTTTATTTGCAAAGAAAGTGCTATGCATGACAAAAAATACTTTTCATTTTATAGAAATCTTGGTGGTGCCAGATGGAATCATTATTTGAAAAAAAACTGCATACTCTGGAAACAAAAATCAATTTCCAATATGCACCTCTCTTTATCAGATTATTATTTTGTGTTAGTTGAATTTTAATTGTTGGAGCATTTTTAAAAATGTTCTTGCCTGCAGTCAAATGCGACACATCTCTCAGTAATAATAAACCATAAACCTACTTCTTTCCAAACAGTTGGCAAACCAAAGTAAATATTCTGCTAGACTACGAGAACAGTTACTTCACAAAAGACTAACCAGCTCCCATTTTAAGTCAGGCTCAGTTTTGGTAGTAAGGGTTTAAGATTCATCTCAAACGTCAGTCCTTCAACTGAAAACAAACAAAGGATTTTTCAATGTCTGGATTTTCTTAAAATCAAGTCAATTGGTTGTCTTGATATGGGATCCATTTGCTTAAAGGGACTAATTTCTCTGGGTCAAGCAGTAAATCACTTGAAACAAAAATGTACCTCCTAAAAGGAAATGCTTTTGACTTTATTCTTAGCCCCTTCCAAGGCCAGATTTGGAAATGGATGGACTTGAAATTTGGCAGGGCAGGTAACTGATTCAGCTTGTTAATGGCCTCTTAGAGTCGAGTAAAGGAGGCTGCCTGGGAATTTAACTTAATTTACCTTAATGTTAACTCTATCAAATTGTTTCATAATCTTAAATGTGGATCTTTTATTCAAACATTGTCATGGATCAAGGATTATCACAGATACCCTACAGAGTGGAAACAGGCTATTTGGTCCAACAAGTCCACACCCACCCACTGAAGAGTACCTCACCCAGACTCAATCCACTAACCTATTACTCTACATTTATCCCTGACTAATGCACCTAACCCACACATCACTGAACACTATGGGCAATTTAGTATAGCCAATTTATCTAAATTGTGCATCTTTGGATTGTGGGAGGAAACGGGAGTAACCAGATGAAACACACTCAGATACTGGGAGAATGTGCAAACTCCACACAGACAGTCAGCCATGGGTGGAATCGAACCTGGGTTCCTGGTGCTGTGAGGCAGCAGTGCTAACCACTGAGCCACCATACTGCCCTGTGATCATGACCATCGTGACAATAAATCATGTTGTGCTCAGGTGCTTTGCAGATATTATTTTTGTCTGAGATCCTTGCAACACATTTACTGCACCTTGGCCTAGGCATTAGTGTTTACTGTGAAGATGGATATGGAAGATAGAGAATGTGGGGAAATAAACAGTGACATCTTGAAAAATTTCCATATTAGAGAGGAGGTGTTGCTGGATGTCTTAAAATGCATTGAGGTGGATATGTCCCCGAGACCTGATCAGGTGTACCTTTGAATTCTGGGAAGCTAGAAAAAAGATTGCTTGGCCCCTTGCTGAGATATTTGTACTATCAATTGGCACAGACGAGGTGATGGAAGACTGGAGGTTGGTTAACACAATGTCACTATTTAAGGAAGGTGGTAAGGAAAAGCCAGGGAACTGTAGACCAGTGAGCCTGACATCAGTGGTGGGCAGCATGCTGGAGAGAATCCTGAGGGACAGGATATACATGTATTTGGAAAGGCAAGGACTGATTAGGGATAGTCAACATGGCTTTGTGCATGGGAAATCATGTCTCACAAACTTGACCAAATTTTTTGAAGAAGTAACGAAGAGGATTGATGAGGGCAGAGCACTGAGTGTGATATAAATGGATTTCAGTAAGGCGTTCAACAATATTCCCCATGGGAAACTGGTTAGCAAGGTTAGATCACATGGAATAGATGGATAACCAGCTATTTGGACACAGAACTGGCTTTAAAGATAGAAGACAGAGGATGATGGTGGAGAGTTGTTTTTCACACCGGAGGCCCATGACCAGTGGAAGGTCAAAAGGATCGGTGTTGGTCCACTACTTTTGTCATTTATATAAGTGATTTGGATATAAACATAAAAGACACAGATAACACCAAAATTGGTGGTGTAGTAGACAGTGAAGAAGGTTACCTCAGGGTAGAATGGGATCTTGATCAGATGGGCCAGTGGACTGCTGAGTGGCAGATAGAGTTTAATTCAGATAAATGTAAGATGCCGCATTTTGTAGGCACATCAGAGCAGGACTTATACATTTAATGGCAAGGTGTGTTGCTAAACAAAGGGACCTTGGAGTGCAGATTCCTGGTTCTTTGAAAGAGGAGTTGTAGGTAGATAGGATAGTGAAGAAGGCATTTGGTATGCTTGCCCTTATTGGTCAATGCATTCAGTATAGGAATTGGGAGGTCATGTTGTGCCTGTACAGGATGTTGATTTGGCCACTATTAGAAAACTGTGTGCAAATCTGGTCTCCCAGCCGCAGGAAGAATTTTGTGAAACCTGAAAGGATTCAGAAAAGATTTGTAAGAATTTTGCCATGGTTGGAGGGTTTGAAATAGTGAGAGGCTGAATAGAGTGCGGCTATTCTGGTCTCCCAGCCGCAGGAAGAATTTTGTGAAACCTGAAAGGATTCAGAAAAGATTTGTAAGAATTTTGCCATGGTTGGAGGGTTTGAAATAGTGAGAGGCTGAATAGAGTGCGGCTATTTTCCTTGGAGCGTTGGAGGCTGAGAGGTGACATTATAGAGTTTGATAAAATCATGAGGGGCATCAATAGTGAAAATAGACAGTCTTTTCACTGGGGTAGGGCAAATCCAAAGCTAAAGAGCATTGGTTTAAGGTGAGAGGAGAAAAATTTAAAAGGAACCTAAAGGGGCAACGTTTTCATGCAGAGGGTGGTATGTTTATGGAATGAGCTGTCAGAGGAAATGATGGAGGCTGGTACAACACAACATTTAAAAGGCATCTGGATGGGTATATGAATAGGACCGGTTTAGAGCGAGATGGGCCAAATGTTGTCAGATGGGACAAGATTTATTTAGGTCATCTGGTCGGCATGGATGAGTTGGAGTGAAAGGTCTATTTCTGTACCTTATATTTCTATGACTTTGACTCTTTAACCGAATCGAAAAGCTAGCTAGCAACATATGATTGGTATAAAGAATGCATTTCATAGAACCATATTTCCCGATTCTCTTACTTCTATCTGACAAGTCTGCTCATGAAAAATAGGAAGTCTGAGTAAACATATATTTTGTTCAAACAAGTCCCTCAGTGGCATATTCAGCTTCCAGTGATGCAACTTCATCCATGAGGAAGCATGGAAACCTTATCACCTCTCCCCCCACCAACACTTGAACTAACAGCTGTGCCACCAAATCTTATCCCATTCAATCTCCCTATTCCTCTCATTCCAGGAAGGTACAGTCCAAAATATGGCAGAAGGATGCCAGATGGATGATGGGTTTTCATTTGATTGAAGATCATGTAATGAAGTGAGGTGTCCCAGTTGACGGGCTAGGCAGCAGAAAGATGATGTAGTGTTGGGGAATTGAATGGGCAACAGTGAATGAGGGAAGGTTTTGGATTCAATAAGAGTGGTAGAACAGAAGCCTTGGTGGGAGATTTGACCAGGAGCAGAGAGGCAAAGATGGCATTCACCCTGACAGAATTGAGGTTGTTGACATTTTTGCTACATTGCTAGACATTCCTCCAAACAGCAGAGGTTGCACTAACCCAGCCAACATCCTGGGACTAGGCTGGCAGGATCTGGTGTTGTCGTGCCCCATGCCATCATTCCACTCCATCTACCAGGACCTCCACAAAGTAGGCTACCAATTTCTCCCTATCTGCCACTTCCAGGGCAAATGCCATTCTGGCAAATGCCAGAAATGCAATGCAATTCTGAACTGATGGCGCTGCAATGGGCAAACAACAGGCTTTTAAACACGGCATTCAGCAGCTGAATCCCAGTACTTCACACTATGCTAGTGGGAGAATCGGTTTAGCGTTGGATGTGAGGGGAACCATAGTGTTGTTATAGGAATTAATTAGATGAGTTTGAAATGGTAGGACAAGAAATTTTACTAGGTCTCAGAGAGGAAGCCACCATTGCGATTCAAAAATGATAAACCTAGTTGAGATTTTTAAGTTTGTATCTGAATGGATTTGCTTATCCGACATGACAAGAAGTCAACTAATATCAATTATGTAATGATCACAAATGCTGATGCGTCACCTTTTTCTGTTCATTCTTGCACAAAGAATAACCTACCAATGAAACCAAATTGCAATTCAAATGGATAGCCTTACTGAATTAGTTCATGCATGATGAATGCAATTGCCTCTAGTGGGGCCTCACTCACAGAATTCTATTCTATACCAAAAAGAGAAAACAGTCACTTACTCACCCACTCCTTATCCTTGCTATTGTGCAGTAAAAGCTGGAGCAAAGATAGCAATGTTTCAGCATTGTGCCTTGTGAATGACTTGTAAGCTCTACCTGAAATGCACAATGATCACCCCAATCGTTCATCTTCACTTTTGTGTTCCTGTCTCTGTGTCACTGATGACCTTTCAATCTTCACTGTTCCATTAGATTCATTTAATTATTATTAATTATAATTATTTATTTCCTGAATTTACTTCTGAGCCTTTGGTTTGTAAATTGGTTTGGAATTGAGGTAAGGTGGGGTTAGAGGAAATGAGGAAACTGGTGAAATCCACATTTATGACGTAGAGTTGGAGATTCCCAAGGCAGAAGATGAGGTGTTCTTCCTCCAGGTGTCGGGTGGTCAGGGAGTGATGATGGAGGAGGCCCAGTACCTGCAGGTCCTTGGCAGAGTGGGAGGGGCAGTTAAACTGTTTGGCCCACGGGGTAGTGGGTTGATTGGTGCGGGTGTCCTGGAGATGTTCTCTGAAGTGCTCTGCGAGTAGACATCCACTCTCCCCAATGTAGAGGAGACCACATCAGGAGCAACGAATACAGTAAATGACGTGTGGAAATGCAGGTGAAACTTTGGTTGTGGAAGGCTCCTTTGGGGCCTTGGATGGAGGTGAGGGAGGAGGTGTGGGCGTAGGTTTTGCAATTCCTGTGGTGGCAGGGGATGGTGCTGGGAAGGGAGGGTGAGTTGCTAGAAGCGTAGACCTGACGAGGTGGTCGCAAGGGGAACGGTCTTTAAGGAAAGTGGATAAGGGTGGATAGGGGAATATATCTCTGGTGGGGGGGTCCATTTGTATGTGGGTCAAAGGCAGAGGATGATGTGATGTACACAGAGATTGGTGGGTGGAAGGTGAGGACCAGTGGTTTCTGTCCTTGTTGTGGTTGGAGGGGTGGGGTTCGAGGGCAGAGGTGCAGGATGTGGATGAGATGCGCTGGGGGTCATCATTAACCACATGGGAGGGGAAATCGCGGTCAGTTGCAGAAATTCACAGGTCAATCATTCTCCCACAGTGTATTTGGCACCTGTGAGAGCCCCCTCTCCCCATTGCAGTTTCCCCTGCCCTCCTATGCTATGAGAACTCACGTATCTATTTTGAATTGTCCCCACTCAATATAATCATTCAGTCAGTGACCCATTTCAATAAACCTCAGCTCCAGACTTGAACTTGTCACTTTCCCTAAGAGTCTACAGACTCACCCCAACAGCCTCTTACCACGACTGACATAACCCCTGGACTGACTGTGGCCCATACCACTGACTGACATAGCAGGACAAGCCTGACAGAGAACAGTCCAGCCCTTGACTAAAGTTTTCCCAGCATTGTAGCTGACCCATCTGTAATCCTCAGACTAGTTGAACTGTAGGATTGATTGCGGCCCAACCCTTGACTGCAATGACATACAGGACCGCATACCTCACCAATCTGATTGGAATCGGACAAGCACTTTGACTGAAGGCAGTGGTACCCAAAGAAATTGATTCCACAAATGACTTTACATATGCTTCCCTGTGACATTCATATTAAATGGTCATTTGGTTGAAGAGCACGCAGTGTGTTTGCCATGTAAGCTGATGTAACTATCTTCTATAGTTGTGACATTGATGTAGGGTCAAGATTAGAGTGGTGCTAGAAAAGCACAGCAGGTCAGGCAGCATCCAAGGAGCAGGAAAATCGACATTTCAGCAGGAGTCCTTCAGCATCCTAATGAAGAGCTCCTGCCCAAACCGTCAATTTTCCTGCTTGTTGGATGCTGCCTGACCTACTGTGTTTTTCCAGCACCACTCTAATCTTGACTCTGATCTGCAGTTCTCACTTTCGCCTAGTGACATTGATGTAGCCCAGTGACATTGATGTAGCCCAGTGACATCCGGCAACTCCAAAACTGTTCAGTTCTCTGAATAATGACAAGCTACCTCTGTGTTAGAAAACAATGAAAGTCTGGCAGCCTCCAATAAATGCAAAGTTAATGTGTGCTAAGAAAGTGAGCTAGGAGCCATAAGGTGCATCTTGTGCAGCTGCATGTGTAGCCCTGTATGCAAAGGGACCTCAGGGAAGCATACAGGTTATGTGTCCCTGAGCCCCAAAGTGAAATCCTGAAAGGCTGAATTGGGGTGTGTTTTGGCCATGGCGTTGGTGTGAGCCTGTCGATTTGTCAGTGTGTGGACAAAGGAGGGAAGAGGATGAAGTCCACAGAACATGCAGGGAAATTATGGTGAAGATTGTGTTGAAGACCCAGAGAACTGAGTGGTGAGCTGCTGCTGCCACCAGGTAATTGCTCTGACTTATGTCGAGAGCTGACTCTGTCTGGCTGCATTGTAGCCGTATAGAAATGTGGTAAATTTAGCTAATAATGAGATGCAAATAAGGTTATTGCCATTGATTAGTGTGGTTTAGAACTCGCTGTTTAAACTTGATGCTAAAATCTGACTTTTCCATGTTTGTCCCATGCCCCTCAATGGATTGTAACATTGCCCAACATTTCACGGAAACTTTCCACTTTAAAATAATCTTGCATAGCTCTGTAGATTCACCACTCAGGTGCTTCTTTTCAGTATGGTGAGTTAGTTTCTGTAATATTTTCCTTCAAACTTAGATTATTGGCATTTATGTAAGGCTGTTTTTTTTTCTTTTCTGCTTGCTTCCAGTAATTTGGTTTCCCACGGAACAGAAAGTATTCCATTTTACAGCATTGAACTTCACCCTGCTGAGTACAGGAATTCTCGAAAATAATTTAAAATTGTGAAGTAAAGTAATAGGCTTTTCTGCAATTAATCTGCAATATTGTGGTCTTAATAATAAACACTACAGTATCATCTTTGCAGAATCCATAGCTTCTAATTCTGTCAGTGGGATCACCAGCTTTAGGTTTCTTCATGGATTTTGTATTTTCTAACTCTCTAAATATTGCCCACTTTTAGATTGTAAAACCAGAAAAGTGCAAGTATCTTATAAATCATTACATGATTTGTCACAAACCCATCCAACAGTTAATGATAGAAACTCTTAAGGATAGAGATCACTGATTTGTCTTCTGTTAGACTAATGTGTGCAACCTGTGGGCACCATGATTAGGAAGAAGGTGTATAAATGCTTCAAAAGGTTAAGGTCTTAGAGCGGATTCAGGGGAGATTTACCTGAATAATACTGGGGATGAAAGACTTCAGTTGTGTTGAAAGCCTAAAGAAGCCACAATTGTTCTCCTCAGGGTAGAGAAATTTAAAGAAAAATGTAATAGCTTCATTCAAAATTGAGGGGTTTTGATCAATAGGGACAAACTGGTTCAACTGGAGTGAGTGACCAAAGTGCACAGGTTTATGATAATTGACAAAAGAACTAGAGGAAGGATAACAATTTTCTTTTACGCACTTCAAACTAGTGTGCGCTGCCCATATATATGTGCTGAAAGCAGATTCAACTGGGACTTTCCAAGGGGGAATTATGTAAATACGTGGAAAATATATATTTTCAGGATTAAGAGAAACTGAACAGAGTAGGAATAATTGAATAGCTTTTCAAAGAGCAAATACTGGGATAGTAGTCTGAATGGCCTCCTCTGCTATATCATTCAATGATATTCAAACTGAAGGAAAACAAAACTTTTGGAAATGCATTGCATGCCTATTAGGTTCTATCAATAATCAGCAGGTTTACTTGGAGTTAATGTAAAAACAGCTTGCTTTTGGTATTATAAATGTAAGAAGTTTAACAATGGAAAATGGATAAGAACATTCAGATAAGGATTGACAAATTGTCAGTATATTTATTTTAATGAGAAATTATGGTAAATTTAGTGCTGTTTGAATATTTGGTCAAAACTTCAACTTATCTTTAATGTCTGTGTTGAAGGAGGTTTACCAAAAGCAGTTGATGTTATACCCATCTCAAGAGGTGAGAATAGGCCAGTCAGTCCAAAGTCTAATCATGACAGTATGCGATTTTATGCACTCATAGATATTTGGTCAAGCTGGTGATGAAAGCACAACAGCTGTGATAAATTTGGCAGCTGCGATTTCCTTGTGCATCACAATCATAAACCCATTTATCAAGAAGGGTTTATAATTTTGCCATTTATAATGCACAGAAGAAACTTTCCAGTACTGGGTTATCTTTCTCAATGTAATCAGTCTCATTACTTGTCTCTCTACTTGCTCGGTTTTAAGAACCATCTTATTAGTTATGCTACAAAAACAGAAATTGCCAGAAAAAGCTCAGCAGGTCTAGGAGCATCTGTGGACAGAAATAGAGTTAATGTTTAAAGTTGAATGATCCTTCCTCAGAACTGTTCTGAGGAAGGATAACTCAACCCAAAACATTAAGTCTGATTTCTCTCCACAGATGCTGCTGGACCGGCTGAGTTTTTCCAGCAATTTCTGTTTTTGTTTCTGATTTACAGCATTTGCAGTTCTTTCAGTTTTCATTAGTTATTCTTCTTGCCTAACCAAATGATAAAATACAAATTCATGTTTCATAAGTCAAGTACCTTTAAACTGCTTCTGACTTCAACTCAAGATCTAATATTCATATCTGTCCAATACATTTGACCACATAGAATACTTAAAGCTGAACTAATATCAAACTGTACAGGGTAAACTTTGTCATGAAATTCACTGTTAGTGCCATAAAAATAATGCAGAGTAACTGACATAGTTAGAGTGAGGAAGGCTTCACCAGAGTAAGACTGAAACAGAGTGCGTAACTGGGAATTTTGGTCAAAGTGGGAACTTGGCTGATAAATCATTTGCAAGTTTAATTATACAGTAAAATTTAGAATCATGCCAAGAAACATGTCCTTTAAGGAAGTTAAAATAGCATAGTTAATCAGGCAGCTGCCTAATAGTAGCAGTTATCTATCTAAAATATGAAATTTATTTTCTGAATTAAATGTTGATTACTGCAGCAGGAAGTTAAGAAACACAAGTGACTCATCAGAGCTAAAATGAAACAAAGAACTGTGGATGCTGGAGTTCTGAAACAAAAACAGAAATTGCTGGTGTTTCTCAGCAGGTCTGGCAGCATTTGTGTAAAGAAAGCAGAGTTCATGTTTTAACAGATTCTGAAAGAGTCACCAGGCTTGAAATTTAACTCTGCTTTCTTCCCATAGATGTTGCCAGGCCTGCTGAGTTTCACCAGTAATTTCTGGTTTTGACTCGTTAGGAAAGTTTATTCAAAGTGGACTGCTGGAGACGATGCTGAAGTGAGACTGAGTCAGAGTGAATAACTGGGAATTTGGGTCAAAGTGGGAATTTGGGGCAGAAGGGGAAAGGAATGTTTTAAGTTCACTGCAAGAAATAAAGTCTCCAAAGTGAGAATTTTTCCTAATATAACACAAATGACAATCTAATGCTCATCAATTCGTAGTCAGAATCAGTATATGGCCGTCATATATTTTATGTTGCACAGAGTATCACTGACAGAGTTCCATGTAGATTAAAGTAAGTGAAAGAGAAATCATTTTTCATAAAGCAATTCAAAATGAGACAGCTCCTTGTTTGTGAATTTCAGTGATTTCATCCTTATAGCTAGTCTTGGAAAACAGATATCACAGCTTTATTTTTTTACTTTCTTTGAATAAAATGGGAATATTGGAGCTTGATAGCTAGACTTAAACATATAAGATTTAAAGAATGAGAAGAAGGGTAGACACTGCAAAATAAATACTCATTTGAATAATTTTAATTCCACGGTAGTTTGCTTTCAGTAAATCCTTCTGACACGTGGATATAAGATTATGTCCAGTACAAGTGGAAAAGCCACCACAAAAGGAAAGTTAATTGTCATTCATTTATTGACACTCATTCAGCGCTGGTGAGGTCTCAATAAACATTAAAATCTGCCCATTTTGGTTAGTTGGTAAAGATTATAAAAGAACAACAGAGGTAGAGTTCAAACGACAAAGATTTGAACATTATCTGTTATTTTAGGAAAATAGATTTTTATCAGAATGGCAAAAAGAACCATATACTGCGCTAGAAAACAATGCAATGGATGTGATTTCACTTGCAAACTTTTGGAAGCTGAATTCTGAATTATGCCTGTGACACCATAATAGTTATGGGTACAGGGGCAGGGGGTTGCACAAGGAGGGAAAATCAAAGGCTTGATCATCTATCTGGTAATGTTGTGCAGTGGACTGTTTTTGATCAGCTTTGGTAAAAAAGTGCTTGTCTATTTTTAGTAGTAAAAAATGAACAAAGACAGACAGGGCAGCATTGTGGCTCAGTTGTTAACGTTGCTGCCTCACAGTACCAGGGACCCAGGTTTGATTCCAGCCTCGGGCAACTGTTTCTGTGAAGTTTGCACATTCTATCGGTGACTGTGTGGGTTTCCTCCGGGTGCTCTGGTTTCCTCCCACAGTCCAAAGATGTGCAGGTTAGGTGAATTGACCAAGCTAAATTTCCCATAGTGTTCAGGATGTGTAGGTTAGGTGCATTAGTCAGGGATAAACATAGAGTAACAGGGTAGGGAAATCGGTCTGGGTGGATTACTCTTCGGTGGGTCAGTGTGGACCTGTTGGGCCGAAAGGCCTGTTTCCACACTGTGGGGATTCTATGACAGAATGGAGTATTAATATATTTAAAATGGATTCTCAGTATCCCCTTTAAGAAATTATACCATCCAGACATGGAGAAATTCTGGAACTATCTGCATTATGCTAACAATTTGAATGACACTATCAAATGTGATATTTCTAATGTTACTGATGACACATATCTAGATGGAATTGCAACTGATGAGGAGGATGTAAAAAGGCTTCAGGGTGCTGGGTAAGATCCTGAAATCCATTGTGAAGAATGAGATTTCTGAATACTTGGAAGCATATAATAAAATAGGGCAGAGTCAGCTTGGTTTCATCAATGGGAGGTCATGCCTGAGAAATCTGCTGGAACTCTTTGAGGAATTAATAAGCAGATTAGACCAAAGAGAATCCTGAAGAAGGGCTTATGCCCGAAACGTCGATTCTCCTGCTCCTCGGGTGCTGCCTGGCCTGCTGTGTTTTTCCAGCACCACATTTTTCAACAAAGAGAATCAATGGCTGTTATCTATCTGGACTTCATGAAGGCCCTTCACAAGGTGCTGCACAACATGCTACTGTGTTAGAGGCAAGTTGCTAGCATGGATAGAAGCTTTACTGTCTGGCAGAAAGCAGGGAGTGGGGATAAATGGGTCCTTCTCAGGGTTGTAGCTGGTGACAAGTGGTGTACTGCAAGGCTAAGTGTTGGAACCACAACTTTTCACTTTATACATTAATGATTTGGATGAAGGAATTGTTGGATTCTGGCTACATTTGCAGATGATTCAAAAATAGGTAGAGAGACAGGTCACATTGAGGAAGCAGGGAGGCTGCAGAAGGATTTGGACAGGTTAGGAAAATGGGCAAAAAAGTGGCAGATGGAGTACAATGTGGGAAAGTGTGAGGTCATGCACATTGATAGGAAGAATAGAGGCATGGACATTTTTTTTTAAATGGGGAGAAAATTCAGAAGTCTGAAGTGCAAAGAGACTTGTGAGTTCTAATCTAGGATTTTCTCAAGGTAAATGTGTATTTTGAGTGAGTAGTAAGAAAGGCAAATGCAATGATAGCATTTATTTTGAGATGACTTGAAAATAAAAACAGTGATGTATTTCAGATGCTCTATAAGGCTCTGGTCTGGCCATATTTAGAGTACTGTGTGCAGTTTTCGGCCCATATCTCAAGAGGCCCTGGAGCATGTTCAGAGGAGATTCACGAGAATGGTCCCAGGAAAGAACAGCTTAACATATGAAGAATATTTGAGGATTCTGGGCCTATACTCGATGGAGGTTTGAAGGATGTGGGGTGTTCTGATTGAAACTTACAGAATACTGAATGGCCTGGACAGAGTAGAAGTTGGGAAGATGTTTCCATTGGTAGGACAGACAAGGACTTGAGGGCACATCCTTAGAGTAAAGGGAAGACATTTTATAACAGCGATAAGAAGAAATGTCTTCAGCCAGAGAGTGGCTAATCTATGGAATTCACTGCTGCAGAAGGCTGTAAAGGCCAGGTCATTGAGTATAATTAAGACAGAGATAGATAGCTTCTTGATTATAAAGGGGATCAAGGTTTATGGAGACAAGCAGGAGAATGGGGTTGAGAAACCTATCAGCCATGACTGAATAGCACAGCAAACTCGATGGGCTGAATAGCCTAACTTCTGCTCCTATGGTCTTATAAGTTGATTGAGTTGGTAAATGCATGGCAGATGCAGTGTAACAAAAGTATGAAAGTTTCCTCTTTTTAGTTGGAAAAACAGAATCACAAAATATTATTTGTCGGTGATAGCTTGAGGAAGGTTGACACAGAACGGGACCTGGGTGACATCATACACCAGTCACTGAAAGCAGTTAGGAAAGCAAATGGTGCATTGGCCTCTTTTGCAAGAGGGTTTGACTACAGGAGTAAGGAAGTATTACCTGCAGCTATACAAGGCCTTGGTGAGAACATACCTGGAGTACAGTGTGCAGTATTCCTTTTTTTATTAAGAATAGATGTTCTTGTTAGAGAGGTGTACAGTGCAAGTTAACCAGGCTAACGTCTAGGATGGCAATTTGTCATCTAAAGAGAGATTGGGTCAGAGTTTAGATGAATGAGAGACCAGAAATGGAGTTGGAGACCAGAATATCTTCCAGTTTTAAGAGTAGGAAGTAATTTCAGTAATTTTTACATAACCTTGCCTGACACAAGCACAGATGATGTCCTAACCAGTGAACAGGAGTAAACATTTGGCAGCAAGAGGTGGCGAGCTGTGTGAATAACACTTGGCAGTCAGTAGAGTTGTGCTTCTGACCAAGATAGGTGAGGGTTTTGTCTCTGACAGACAAGGAAAGAGAGGGGGGGGTCTCTGATAAAGATCAAAATGGGGGGATAGATGACTGAGGCAGAGATTGAAACAGCCATCTGAAGCCTCCATGAAATTTGAAGTATAGGTTCAAGGTGGAGATCCTTCTAGCAGATATCATTTTGGAAGGTTGGGAGGCTCTGGGAAAGACCAGATAGGAATCCATATGGATATAGGAAGTCTTTGCAAAACATCAGAATGGGGAGGAGGCCACTTGAATTGAATCGAATCATTTATTGTCACACGCATTCAATAGAAAATACAGTGGAAAATATGTACTGGCACCATACATAGGCGCCATTCTAATTAACTTAAAATAACATAAAAAATAAAGAAAGATAACTTAGAAAGTCTAACATTTCCTTCTCCACTGCTACATTCCCACTCTGGGCTACACCATGCTGCTTCCAGAATCCAGGCGACACCAGTCCATGCCATGCTGTCACCACAGTAATTTAAAGCAGACTGGCACCAATTGTTAGTAAGATTTAGAAATATAACATGACAATGAAAGCTAATGTGACTTGATGAAAATTCTCTATCCAATATCTTAACCAAGGTGTTTAAGTATTCATATGCTCATCCCGCAAGGCACAATTAATCCAGTAAATGGACGAATACACATCTTGTTATGATCCATGTTGACACTGCCAAATTTATATTATAACTTGCTATGGACCAGTACCTTTTTCCTCGCTGCAAATCAAGATCCTGGGTGTTATTAAAGGTAAAAGCCACAGGATTCCATGATCTGAACAAACAAAACAAATTTTACTCTATAAAATTAGGATAGCAAAACAATGACAAAAACAGAAATTGCTGGAAAAGCTCAGCACGTCTGGCAGCATCTGTGGAGATAAATCAGAGTTAATGTTTCAGCTCGAGTAAAACAATCTTCTCTGCACTTGCAATTTTTATGCCAACATCCAGATTTAGCACAAGGTAAATATGAGTAACCTAGAAACTGGCCAAACACATCACAGAGCATAGCAAATGGCTTTGCAATCAAGGTACACCCCATGGATTTCTTGGCCAACTTCAGATGTCAGTGATTTTATGGCTCAGCAAATATCATTAAAGCTTTGTCTCCTTTATAAGAGATTCCAATTCTTCATTGTTTAAAAGATTTGCCTTAGAACTCCCTCAAAATCTACTATGTCACAGTCTGCCTCCACAACAGCTGACATTCTAGTAACCCAATCCCTTTCCCTGACAATGAATTCTACTAAATTCCTAAGGCTGCATGACAACACCTACTCTTGGGATCAATGGCAGTATTTTCATACAACTTCACTCGGCTGCATTGTCCCTGAGTTCTTCGGAGCTTCAATCGTTTTCAACTATGCCATGGAAGTACTGCTATGGATTCCTTCACCATCATGGTCAACTGCTAAATAGCTCCTAGGATCTCAAGGAATTCCCCAGCCCCTTACAACTCTTTGTGTGCAGAGACACTCCATTTGGGCGTTCCAATCTCTCCAACAAAGAGTTGGTGATCTTCTACCACCTTCTTTGGCCTTCTCCCAAGCTTTGACTGCCTAAAGCCTACTAACAACAACAACACCTCTTCTGCCTTGTGCTTCTTTTCCAGTTCCGAAGACCGAGTGCCAACAGCCGATACATAATTAGCTTCTGCTTTGACTGCTTCTATCCAACTAACTTGAATGGTATTGCATGTTCAATTGAAAACCTTGTCACACGCCAGGCCCTTATTCTTCAGATCAAATGTAGCAACCATGGGAGCACCTTGTTGAATGCAGCAACCGTTGCTACGTTAAAATTTTCAGTTCCAAAGTACCAGTTTCAGTACACACACAAGCACTCAGGGAGAAGAAAATGGATTTCATCACAATGTACACTGACTTATAGTGCAGACTCAGACTTTCTGAAATGATCTAGACTATCCATCCAAAGAAATCTGTTCCTTCACAGTTCGGTGACCATTAATCTGATACATCTATACTATCTTGCAAAGGATTTTGCCCCAGACATTAATTTGCATAATGATGTCAGTCGATCTAACCAATATGTTTGTTGTTGTTGTGCCCATTCAGGCTGGACGAGAAGTCTGATTTCCCATCCCCTGGCTGTCTGATGTTCATATAAGACATTCATTTGCCAATTCAAAGCTGAAAGGAGGTGATAGCACAGAATCCATTTCAGGCATTTGTTCCCCTGGTAATCTCAGAAGACTATTCTTTCTTCATGTCCATAATAGCCTATACTAAATAAATCTGGCTGAAAAAAATAGGAAGTAAGAGAGCAGTCCATCGAATAATATATTACTATATAAGTTTAAATCATAACCTAGTATATTATGTCACATCTGACTGAAGACATCTCCTGTGGGGACAAGAAAGGAAAACATCTCCGATCCTGTAAAATGCAGACAGTTTTCATGTTATAATCAATTGGGTTTGTTTCTGGTCAGACTATGATTTCTGTCCCTAGTCACTGCACATTTTGCCTTAGGACTAGCATCGATATTTCTCCCTTAAACAGAGCAGTGCAACCTATAAAGTGATGCAAAAATTCAATAACATTCAATTTAGCTGTAAAGAATCAGATGAGAGGATGCTACAAATTGGCTTAGGAATATCTTTACTTGTTCCACTAATAAGGTTTCTGAAAATTTCTCATCATTAAAATTCCACACCTTGTTTTCTTAAGCCAGGATTTGTAAAAAAAAACTTTATTTCACTTTGATATTTTCTTATTTATATAGAGTAAAATAAACCACCTCTGTCATATTCCTGACTCTCCTTTGTCTACATGTTGTTGTGACAGACAAGACTCATTACATCGAGCCAATATGGAAGAATGAAGCAAGTTAACTGGCCACCTGAAAGAAAATTAACTCCATTCTGATATCATATTGTTGTTAGACAATTTCAGTTTTCATTCTAGAAAGGCTGATTGTAAACAATCCATGGACAACAATTACATTGGCAGTTGAACTCAGAAAATATTTTCAACAGATGTGTATTCAATCTTTGAAAAGTAAAACCTTTTGCAAGGAAGCGAGATTTGAGAAGGTGGTTTTTGTTAAACAAAACTACAATTTTGCAAAATATATTACCATTAGCACAGCAGCTCAGTCATTAGCACTGCTGCCTCACAACACCAGTGACCCTGGTTCAATTCTGCGTGAGGGTGATTGTCCGGATGGAGTTTGCACATTCTTCTGTATCACTGCAGTATTCCTACTGGTGCTCCATAGAGTCATTGAAATGTACATGCCGTCCATGCCAACCAGATATCCCAACCCAAGCTAGTCCCAACTGCCAGCACCCGGCCCATATCCCTCCAAACCCTTCCTATTCATGTACCCATCCAAATGCCTCTTCAATGTTGCAATGGTACCAGCCTCCACCACATCCTCTGGCAGCTCATTCTATACACGTACCACCCTCTGCGTGAAAAAGTTGCCCCTTAGGTCTCTTTTATATCTTTCCTATGCCCTCTAGTTCTAGACTCCCCGACCCCAGGGAAAAGACTTTGTCTATTTATCCTATCCATGCCCCTCATAATTTTGTAAACCTCTGTCAGGTCACCCCTCAGCCTTCGACGCTCCAGGGAAAACAGCCCCAGCCTGTTCAGCCTCTCCCTATAGCTCAGATCCTCCAACCCTGGCAACATCCTTGTAAATCCTTTCTGAACCCTATCAAGTTTCACAACATCTTTCCGATAGGAAGGAGACCAGAATTGCATGCAATATTCCAACAGTGGCCTAACCAATGTCCTGTACAGCTGCAACATGACCTCCCAACTCCTGTACTCAATACCCTGACCAATAAAGGAATGCATTCCGAACACCTTCTTCACTATCCTATCTACCTGCAACTCCACTTTCAAGGAGCTATGAACCTGCACTCCAAGGTCTCTTTGTTCAGCAACACTCCCTAGGACCTTACCATTAAGTGTATAAGTCCTGCTCAGATTTGCTTTCCCAAAATGCAGCACCTTGCATTTATCTGAATTATACTCCATCTGCCACTTCTCAGCCCATCGGCCCATCTGGTCAAGATCCTGTTGTAATCTGAGGTAACCCTCTTCACTGTCCACTACACCTCCAATTTTGATGTGATCTGCAAACTTACTAACTGTACCTCTTATGCTCATATCCATTTATGTAAATGACAAAAAGTAGAGGGCCCAGCACTGATCCTTTGGCACTCCACTGGTCACAGGCCTCCAGTCTGAAAAACAACCCTCCACCACCACCCTCTGTCTTCTACCTTTGAGCCAGTTCTGTATCCAAATAGCTAGTTCTCCCTGTATTCCATGAGATCTAACCTTGCTAATCAGTCTCCCATGGGGAACCTTGTCGAACGCCTTACTGAAGTCCATATAGATCACATCTACTGCTCTGCCCTCATCAATCTTCTTTGTTACTTCATCAAAAAACTCAATCAAGTTTGTGAGACATGATTTCCCACGCACAAAGCCATGTTGACTATCCCGAATCAGTCCTTGCCTTTCCAAATATATGCACATCCTGTCCCTCAGGATTCCCTCCAACAACTTGCCCACCACCGAGGTCAGGCTCACTGCTCTATAGTTCCTTGGCTTGTCCTTACCACCCTTCTTAAACAGTGGCACCACGTTTGCCAACCTCCAGTCTTCCGGCATCTCACCTGTGACTATTGATGATACAAATATCTCAGCAAGAGGCTCAGTTTCCTCCTTCAGTCCAAAATGTGCAAATTAGTTGGATTGGCCATGCAAAATTGCCTACTGTGTCCAGGGAAGTGTAGACTGGGTTGATTAGCTGTGGGAAATGCAGGTTTACGGAGATGGGGTAGGTCTGGGTGGAATGCTCTATTGGAGGGTTGGTGTGGACCTAATGGGCTGCATGGCCTGCTTCCACACTACAGAGACACTATGACCAATTTTTCTGCGCTCCAAATTAACCTGAATTCTCTGAAATGAGGGTACAGAGAGGGTGCTGGGGAGTGGTGTTGGTTAGCTGAGGTGGAGGGGGCATGTAGAATTTTGATTCTACTCATGGAATAAGACCATAAAACATAAGAGCAGAAGTAGACCATTCAGCCCATCTAAATCTGTTCTACCTTTCAACGAGACCACAGCTGATGCATTAATCCTGTACTCCACTTTCTTGCATTTTCCTCATAACTCTACATTCCCTTTCTGATTAGAAATCTATCAATATCAACCTTGAATATGCTTACAATTCAGTGTTAACAACCCTCTGTGGTAAAGAATTCCACAAATTCACTACCTTCGAGAGAAGAAATTTGCTTTGATCTCTGTTTTAAATGTGTGACCCCTTATTCTGAGATTAACTCCTCTGGCCCTAACCTCTCCATAAGGGGAAATGACTTTTCTGCAGCTAAACTTACAAGCTCCCTAAGAGGTTTGAATGTTTCAATAAGGTTGCACCACATTCTTAGGAACACATATCAGTACAGGCTCAACCTAGTCAACCTCTCCTCATAAGACAGTCCCTTTATATCCAGGGTCAGGCTAGTGAACCTTTTTTGGACTGCCTTCAATACAATTAATCTTTCATTGAATCCCCACAGTGGGGAAACAGGCCATTCAGCCCAACAAATTCACACTGACTCTCTGAAAAACATCCCACCCACACTCACCCCCTATCCTATCCTTGTAACCCTGCATTTCCCCTGATTATTCCACTTAACCTATACATCCCTGAACACTATGGACAATTTAGCATGGCGAATCCACCTAACTTGCACATCTTTGGACTGTGGGAGGAAACCAGAGAAAACCCACACAGGCACTGGGAGAATGTGCAAATCACACAGACAGTTGCCTGACGCTGGAATTGAACCTGGGTCCCTGGTGCTGTGAGGCAACAGTGCTAACCACTGCTTTCTTTAGATGAGAGGCCCAACACTTTTCACAGCATTCCAGCTGTGGCCTAACCAGTGCCTTCCAAAGATTTTACAGGACTTCCCGACTTTTATGTTCCATTCCCTATAAAATAAAGGACAATATTCCATTTGCATTCTATTATCTGCTCAAATCATATGTTGGCTTTTTGAGAATTATACATATGCTGTAACTTTATGCAGTCTTTCACCATTTAAAAAAATATTAAACTCCTTCCCTGCCAAAATGCATAACCTCACATTTTCCAACATTATATTCCATCTGTCAAGTTTTATGCCCATTCACTTAACCTGTCTTATCCATATGCCAACATTTTTGTCACCCATGCCACTTGTCTTCTGACCTATTTTTGTGTCTGTAAACTTATTTAAATTCATTTTCTTCATCCAAGTCATTAATATAGATTGTAATTAATTGCAGCCCCTGCATTGATCCCTGTGGCACTGTTTGGGTTACAGGTGCCATCTTGAAAATGCCCACTTATCTGAAATATCTCCACAAATGGGCAAAGACACATCCAAATAAATTAGGCAGGCGATATCCCCAAGCCTCTTGTCTCAAAATGATCTAAGAGTGGTTCGGGTGAGTTCAGCAGTAAACTAAAAGCATGGTCCAATCCTTTTAATTTTCCATATTTACTCAGGTCCTGGGGACTTCTACTCTGTAAGTATCCTTAAGATAACCAGAAATGGGTATTTAAGGCTGCCTCAGTATCACTGGCATTGTTGAAGTAATGAAAAACAGTGTGTCTCAAAATATTGGAAATCATAACCAAAAACATTTTACAAATGTTTGTTCCTGACAGGCAATGACTACTGACACTGCCTGTAAACCTAAACTAACACATTGTGTTTTTGGCCAATCATTGATTGCCCTCGAACTGAGTGGCTTGCTAAAGCCATTTCAGAGGGCAGTTAAGAGTCAATCATGGATCTGTGAGTCTGGAGTCATAGGTAGGCCTGACCAAGTAAGGATGACATTACTGAATGGTGAACCAGTTGAACTTTTACCACAACTGATGATGGTGGTTGTGGTCACCATAATTCAGATTCCAGTTATACAAATTGAATTTTAATTGCGCCAAATGTTGTGGTAAGATTTGAACAAGTGTTCCCAGAGCTTTGTCCTGGCCTTTGAATTATACGTCCCTGACACGATGAATTATACCACAATCACACTATTCTGCCTCATGCAGAAAGTTTTATATTTCCCTCCAAAATACCCCAAATTCATTTATTCACCCAGCTGTTCAATTTCTATTCTTACTGCAATCAAAGTAAAAGATACAAGGAAAAAAGGGTTCTGAAATAAAAACAGAAGATGTTAGAGAAACTCAGCAGGTCTAACAACAACTGTGGAGAAAGAAATAATGTTTGAGACCAATGATTTTTCTTTGGAATACTGAGCATAATTATGTTTAACTACATTGTACTTTTTTCTCCACTAAAATATAGTATCTTCACTTTATGCCATTTATGTTTTACTATATGCCATCCCACAGATAGTTGCATAATGTTGCATCAGATACTCAAAGCTGATTTACAACACTAAGTATTTCCAAGGCTATGATAACACAGACTTTTATACATAATGTGGGCCACTATGCTTATTGATCTTGCAAGGAGAAAATGAGGACTGTAGATGCTGGAGATCAGAGTAGACAGTGTGGTGCTGGAAAAGCACAACAGGTCAGGCAGCATCCAAGGAGCAGAGAGTCGATGCTTCGGGCATAAGCCCTTCATCAGGAATGAGGCTTGTGGGCCGGGGGGGCTGAGAGATAAATGGGAGGAGGATGGGATTGGGAGGAATGTAGCTGAGAATGCAATAGATAGATGAAGGTGGGGGAGAAAGGCGATTGGTCGGCAAGGAGGGTGGAGTGGATAGGTGGGAAGGAAGAAGGACAGGTCAAGAGGGCAGTGCCGAGTTGGAGGTTTGGGACTAGGATAAGGCGGGAGGAGGGGAAATGAGGAAACTTATGAAATCCACATTGATCCCATGTGGTTGCAGGGTGCCAAGGTGGAAGATGAAGCATTCTTCCTCTAGGCGTCAGGTGGTTCGAGATTGGCGATGGAGGAGACCCATGACCTGCATGTCCTTGGCAGAGTGGGAGGGGGTGTTAAAGTGTTTAGCCATGGGCAGTGGGGTTGGTTGGTGTGGGTGTCCAAGAGATGTTCTCTGAAACCATGTGCAATTGGCGTCCTGTCTCCCCAATGTAGAGGAGGCCACATCAGGTGCAACGGATAAAACAGCTGATGAATGTGCACGTACAGGTACATTTCTGTCAGATGTGGAAGGTTCCTTTGGGGCCTTGGATGGAGGTGAGGGGAGTGGTGTTGACGCAGGTTTTGCACTCCTTCGTTGGCAGGAGAAGGTGCCAGGAGTGGGGTGCAGGCTGGTGGGGGGCATGGATCTGACAAGGGAGTCACGGAGGGAATGGTCTCTCCAAAATGCAGATAGGGATAGAGAGCAAAATATATCCTGAGTGGTGGGGTTTGTTTGTAGGTGGGGAAAGTGCAAAGATGATGCGATGTATCTGGAGGTTGGTAGGGTGGAAGGTGAGGACCAGGGCGGTTCTGACATTGTTGCAATTGAAGGAGTGGGGTTCAAGGACGGGGTGCGGAAAGTGGAGGAGGTGCACTGAAGGGCATCTTGTCCATGTGGGAGAGGAAATTGCAGTCTTTGAAAAAGAAGGTCATCTGGGATGTTCTATGATGGAATTGGTCCTCCTGGGAGCAGATGCAATGGAGGAGGAAGAATTGGGAAAAAGGCATAGCATTTTTATAGGGGAAATGTGGAAACTGGTGAAATCCACATTGATCTCATGTGGTTGGAGGAAGGGTGGGAGGAGGTGTAGTCCAGGTAGCTGTGGTATGATACTGTCCCCTTTAGTCTGAGAACTCCCCATCCACGTTCAGGACATCACCCACACCCATCATCTCCTCCAACTTTTGTTTTCCCAGCCCCCAATGCCTTATCTTCACCATGGATATCCAGTTTCTGTACACATTCATCCGCTATGATGAAAGCCTGCAAATCCTTCCATTTCTTTCTCTCACGCTGACCCAACCAGTACCCTTCCACTGAACCCCTCATCTGCCTAGCTGAACTGGTCCTCACCCTTAACAACTTCTCCTTCCAATCTTCCCACTTCCTCCATGTCTATGGGCACCCACATCGGCCCCAGTCTTGCCTGCCTCTTCATCGGGTACGTTGAATAGTCTGTCTTCTGCAGCTACACTAGGACCATTCTCCATCTTTCCCCCACTACATCGATAACTGTATCAACGATACTTCGTGCTTCCATTAGAAAGTTGAACAGTTCATCAAATTCACTGGCATCTTCCACCCCAACCTTAAATTCACCTGGACATGTCTGACACCCACACCAACCAACTCAACCTCTCTGTGGCTGAACACTTTAACTCACCCTCACACTCCACCAAAGACTTGCAGGTCCTGGGCCTGCTCCATCACCAACTCCTAACTACCCGATGCCTGGAGATAGAATGCCTCATCTTCCGCCTTGGGACCCTGTAACCATATGGGATCAATGTGGATTACATCAGTTTCCTCAATTCCCCTCCCCCCATCTTATCCCTGTCCAAGCCTCCAACTCGGCACCACCCTCTTGACCTATCCATCTTCCTTTCCACCTATCCGCTCCATCCTCCTTTCTGAACTACCACCTTGTCCCAACCCTCCCAACCACCAGCCCCCCCCCCCCCCCCCCCCCCCCCACCGGCTCCCCCGCCATCTATCACATTTTTGGCTACTTTCTCCCCTGCCCACACCCCTCCCATTTATCTCTCAGCCACCTGGCCCACAAACCTCATTCCTGATGAAGGGCTTATGCCCGAAACATTGATTCTCCTGCTCCTCAGATGCTGCCTGATGTGCTGTGCTTTTCCACTCTCTGATCTTGCTGTACACTATATACACACCTAACCAACTGACAACACTGACTCCAGTCGACAGAGTGCGACTGAAGTTGTTGCTGAAACTTTTACATTGGATGTCATCATGTCATGTCTTAAAAATTTCTGATTTGTATTCTGTACCGTAACACTTGATTGTGGTTAAATAAAGTTTTACTTAAACCAAGGGCAGAATTGTTTGGATGCACATGGAGAGTTATATCCTTGATCCCAAAATCATGCCATTCATCAGGGTGGGAATAAAAGCAAGTAGGATTCTAACTCTTGGGCAAGCAATTAAGGTATTTAAATAGCACAGTAATATTATTTTAAACTCAGTTGTTAGAGTTGAGTCCAGATTCATCAGCAACTTGCAGGCTTACTGAGGGCAGAATACAGCAGAAAGACCTTCTTCAATGAAACTGACAAGCTCGGAAGTCTTTGATCAGTTACACTGAAGGAATTCAGCCAGGCTAATTGAGAGGCAACTCTTCGAAGTACCTCTCTGAGACAGTGTTTTTATTACTTGACAGCTTTTGAAATCACTTCACCTTGGCCAGCACATCATTCACCTTAAGGTGTGCTTACCTGCAAGGGAGCAGCTTGTGTTGCTGCACTTAGTACCTCTGAGGGGCAACAGTAGAGTCATAGATATGTACAGCATGGAAACAGACCCTTCGGTCCAATCCGTCCATGCCGACCAGATATCCCAACCCAATCTAGTACCAACTGCCAGCACCCGGCCTATATTCCTCCAAACCCTTCCTATTCATATACCCATCCAAATACCTCTTCAATGTTGCAATTGTACCAGCCTCCACCATTTCCTCTGGCAGCTCATTTTATACACGTACCACCCTCTGTGTGAAAAAGTTGCCCCTTAGGTCTCTTTTATATCTTTCCCCTCTCACCCTAAATCTATGCCCTCTAGTTCTGGACTCCCCGACCCCAGGGAAAAGACTTTGTCTATTTACCCTATCCATGCCCTTCATAATTTTGTAAACCTCTATAAGGTCACCCCTCAGCCTCCCATGCTCCAGGGAAAACAGCCCCAGCCTGTTCAGCCTCTCCCTATAGCTCAAATCCTCCAACCCTGGCAACATCCTTATAAATCCTTTCTGAACCCTATCAAGTTTCACAATATCTTTCCGATAGGAAGGAGACCAGAATTGCACGCAATATTCCAACAGTGGTCTCATCAATGTCCTGTACAGCTGCAACATGACCTCCCAACTCCTGTTCACAATACTCTGACCAATAAAAGAAAGCATACCAAACACCTTCTTCACTCTCCTATCTACCTGCGATTCCATTTTCAAGGAGCTATGAACCTGCACGCCAAGGTCTCTTTGTTCAGCAGCAGAAGCAATCGCACTGTGATTAACACCAATAGCACATTCACCAGCTGCTATCTCCTCAGTTGCATGCAGGATGGAAGGAAACACAGGCGGAGGACCAGACTTAGTGACATCTCTGATCACTAGGCCCTGCTGAAACAGGTGTCCTTCTCACAGGAGCAATTAGGTATGTTTTGTCTGATAAAGTGCCTATCACTGAGGAGAAAGTGATGACTGTAGATGTTGGAGAGTCAGAGCCAAAGTGTGGCCTGGAAAAAGCGCAGCAGGTCAGGTAGCATCCAAGGAGCAGGAGAGTTGATTTTTCGGGCATAAGCCCTTCATCTTGATGCCCGAAATATTGACTCTCCTGCTCTTCAGATGCTGCTTGGCCTGCTGTGCTTTTTCCAGGCCACACTTTCTGATTCAATCACTGAGAGTCCAACTGACATCCTTGAGTCTCCACCTCTTGCAAGTTGTGTGCTCTCTCCTGCAAGAAAAGAGAGAGAGAGAACAGAGAAAAGAGAACAGTAGCCTCTAAATTAGCCTGGCTGGATCCCTTCAGTGTAACTGATCAAAGACTTCCCAGCTTGTCAGTTTCATTGAACAAAGAAAATTTACAACCCAGGAACAGGCCCTTCGGCCCTCCAAGCCTGAGCCAATCCAAATGTACTGTGTAAACCTGTTGGTCAATTCCTAAGCATCTGTATCCCTCTACTCCCCACCTACTCATGCATTTATCCAGGAGCATTTTAAATGAATCTATTGTACTTGCCTCTACCACCTCTGCCGGCAATGTGTTCCAACCGCCCACCACCCTCTGTGAAGTACTTGCCGCGTGTATCCCCCTTAAACTTTCCACCTCTCACCTTGAAAGCATGACCTCTCATTATTGAATCCTTCACCCTGGGAAAAAGCTTGTCTCTATCCATCCTGTCTATACCCTTTATGATTTTATAAACCTCAATCAGGTCCCCCCTCAATCTCCTTTTTTCTAATGAAAATAAACCTAACCTACTCAACCTTTCTTCATAGCTAGCACCTTCCATACCAGGCAACATCCTCGTAAACCTTCTCTGCACACTCTCCAAAGCGTCTTTCTGCTGTATTCTGCCCTCAGTGATCTTGCAAGTTGCTGATGGGTCTGGACTCAACTCTAACAACTGAGAGTTTAAATGGGTGTTCAAATTGGTCTGTGTGGAGAGGAGGAAGAGATACTTGTGGAGACTGGCAGTGAGACGTGAGTATGAGAATGCAATAGGATGAGGCTAATAATGGGTGCTACCTTATACAGTGGGAATGGAAAGCACCTACAGTGAGAAGAATGGCTACATCTGTAAAAGGTTTCATCCAGAAGAAGCTGTGAAGGACAAAGCAGACATGTTAGAATGTGGGGCATGGCACCAGAAAGTACTATGCCATTCACCTTTCCTGCCCTCCTGAGGTCCCGAACGTAGTTAGTGCACTTTCTCCAGGTTGTATATGAATTTGTTAACTCTTTATTGCTGGATTGTGTTGTAAATCTATAGTTAGAATGAAGACATCCTGAAGGATGTTTGTTCCATCTGTAATTGGAAAAGCTGGTTGCTTTCTTCTGCCATTGATGTATTTGCCTTCTCAAGTACAGATAGAAACTTGTCTGGCATAGTAAAAATGGAATGCTTCACCATAGGAAGCAGAAGTGGCAGAAACTGATTCACTGTTTTGTAAGGGAGATGTCGTTTTTCTTGACATGTTGTAAGCTCTGGAGTTATGAGGACAAAAATGGGGCACAGAGATTAATTTTCAAACAGTGAGAGCTGGGATGGCTGAATATAGTAAATATAATATCCTAAATATAGTAGACTTTGATGGTTTTAAAGGATTATTTTTATTTGAGACAGCTTCAGATTGCTGCTTTTAATTAGGGAAGTGCAACATAAACCTTCTTTCCAGATTCAAGTTCTTTTATAGGCTGAGAATACCAAGATGATTTTGCAAGACTCTTCTTTCCAGCCACAGAGCCTCTCAGACATGGGAGTAGTTTGGAAACATGCTTGTGGCGACAGAGGTTTGATATGAGACGTGTTTAGCACGTCTGATTCCAGCCTCATTTTGCCACACATCGTCCATAGAATAACTCACCATGCAATGATTATTTAGCAAAAGATCCTCATTCCTTGTGCCCGCACCAGCTCTGAGACGCCAGTGTGCACCTGGACACACACTGGCATCAGAAGCTACCCTGCTTGGTCACAGATGGTTTCAGAAAATGTCAGAGAAGAGGAAGAAGGCATCACAATTCTCCAGAAGAGATCCTGGTCTGGGGATGGCAAAAAGGAGAGGAGGCCATACCACCAGGCCTTGGCATTCTGTCTTAAGGTCACAGCCTGGGTCAGTGCTGTTTCTAAGTTGCAGAGGGTTAGCCAATGGGTTTGTTGGGTTTAGTAAAATAAGCCAAATATTAATCAGATGAGGTGGGCCTGAACAAAATGTTTCACAAGCAATAATCCCCCTTAATTGACAACTCACTGCTACCCAGTGAGAAACTCAGGCCATTTGTGAAAAGCATAAAACATGGAGTGAGATGCTCCTGATGTTGAAGTCAACTTTGTTGGACTTCTTGTTCAACTCTGCCACAAATCTCATCAAACTCCACGTCATTCAAACTTCTATATGATTTTGCTCTACAACTTTTCATTTTGCCTTTTCTCACTAAAATTACCAGCTGGAGCAACTTCACTTTGAAATTTCAGTTATCACATTTTTGCACACAGCCAAGTTATGTTGAACAAATATACTTGATTTGCAATGGTAGAAAGCAATTTTGATAGCATCTCAGATGTTTACCTGGCAATTTTTCATCAGTACAAGACTGTCCTGAACAATACTTTTTGTCAGGAAGCAAATTGATCCTTCAGGTTTTTTATTTTTAATTCATTCATGGGATTATGCCATTAGTTGTGCCAGCATTTATAATCCATCCCTACCTGTGCTTGTGATTGATCATAATAGAAATACATTGATATAAATTTAAGATCTTTTTCACAGTAAGATCTGTTGCGAAGCACTAACAACAGTAATATATCCATTGGCACTTAGTTTCATCCATGAAGGTGACAATGCGACCTCCAGGCATATGCTAAAGGAAAGGGCACAATGGGGTTAATTTGAGGCACCAGTATCTCATACCTGAGGACATCTGGACGAAGCATTGCTGACCCTCTGGACGAAGCATTGCTGATGGTTCCTGCTTTCTATTTATATGTTTGGGGTTCTTTGGGTTGGTAGTGTCATTTCCTGTGGTGATGTCATTTCCTGTTCTTTTTCTCAGGGGTGATAAATGGGGTCCAAGTCAGTGTGTTTGTCGATAGAGTTTCAGTTGGAATGCCATGCTTCTAGGAACTCTCATGTGTGTCTCTGTTTGGCTTGACATAGGATGGATGTATTGTCCCAGTGGCTAGTTGGTGTTCATGTATCCTGGTGGCTAGTTTTCTGCTTGTTTGTCTAATATAGTGTTTGTTACAGTTCTTGCATGGTATTTTAAATGACAGTAGTTTTGCTTGTTGTCTGTATAGGGTCTTTCGAGTTCATTAGCTGCTCTTTTAGTATGTTGGTGGGTTTGTGGGCTACCATAATGCTAAGGTGTCTGACTCGGACCACTTGGCATTATGGTAGCGCACCAACACACTAAAACAGCAACTAATGAATTTTAAAGACCCTATACAGACACAAGCAAAACTAATGTCATCAACTATCCACAAAACAACATGACCCTCTCTCACTAGTATCCTTACATAAAGATAAAGATGGACACCATTTCAACTGGGGCAACACATCCATCCTAGGACAAGCCAAACAGAGACATACACAAGAATTCCTAGAAGCACGGCATTCCAGCCGGAACTTTATCAACTAACTCATTGACTCAGATCCCATTTACCACACACAGAGAAAAAGAATAGGAAATGACATCACCAACCCAAACATATAAATAGAAAGTAGGAACCATCAGCGGTGCTTTGTCTGGATGCTCCCTGATGATACCTAGAATGGTGATGAAATGTCTGAAAAGGAACCTTCCAGCTTAGCGAGCAAACCTACATCCAGTACCTCAACCTGAGCTATAAATCTTCTCAAAACTCAATGGAACTGAGACTTTACAGGAAGCTTCCCTATTTGACGAATCAGATATTGAGTACCTTGCCTCACCAACAATGTCTGAAAGATAAATCTCCATGTGAGAAACAGTGACGCCACTCCAGAAGCTGATTGGATATTGCTGAGAAACTGTCAGGTACAGCAGGCCTGGCTTCCACGTCATTCTGAAATATCAAAATGAACAGAAGGCACATTTACATTTGCAAGAGTACAAAAATCTAGTTAAAAGCCACCAGTAATGCCTGAAGAAGAGGCCTACCCAATATTGAGTTGGAGTCTGCCAGATGTCCTCAGGTATGAGATACTGGTGCCTCAAATTAACCCCATTGTGCCCATTTTGCACCCAGAGAAATGGTACAATATTCGATTTGTATTCCCAGGCATACAAGTTAATTGCAAAAAGATTCTTCATTCAAAACTAATCAGCTAATTACGGATTCATTGATTGGCTTGTAAGTGCCATTAGGTTCACAGCTTGATCTATCTCCTTTAAATCTAGATTTATAGCAATAAAGTATAATAAAATAAAAACAAACACCTTCCAGATTTTTCTGAAGGAAGATATCCATTTTGTCTCTGATGATCAATTAAGAGAATCCACCTGAAGGAAGAGAGATTCTAGTTTGTTAGAGTGTGGTGCAAATGCACACCTTCACCTTGGGTTACAATCATTAATTAGTTTATAAAAGAGCTATTTCTTGGCATGTTTATACCCTGCAAAAAGATCACTGCTATCTGCTGAAACCTCAGGAAAATTTTGCCTTTCAGCTGGAAGAAGCGAAATATGACTTTGTGTATAATGACACCCAGCTGTGAGAAGCCTTCATCTTTGCAATCTTTAATTAGGTGCAGCTGTAGGCAACAAAACTTCTTACATACTTTTAATTAAAAGAAGTAAACTTTTTTTCTTTTAAATCCAGTTTGAGGAAAAGAAAAAGGTCTTTTCTCAATTTATTTTTAAATTTCAATCTTATTTTAAATATTCTTCAATTATTAGCTACTCACAACCATACTGTATAACTCCATGACTTTATGAGTGGCCTAGACAAGAGATCCCACAGTGATTCTAGCCTTTATTGTGGCAGTAAGAAAAACAGAGATTTTATTTCATGTGCCAATCTCAGTTAGTAGCTACCTTTGACCACCAACCTATTCGGGTATTCCCCTGGAGCAACAGGAACTTAAACAGAGGTCTTTCTGGCTCACAAGCAGGGATGCTACCACTATGTCACAAGGGCAGGTGACAGTAGTGTGGAAACAGTTCAGGGCAGCAGAACTATACAGTTCCTTCCTGCAAGGCACAGCATCTTTGGCAAGCTGAGGGACCGAATTGCAATACCATAACGCAAACAAAATGAAAGGAAACAAGAAAGAAAAGTGGAGGACTTGTGAGGAGGAAGTATCTACTTTTGTGACAAGTCAGGAAGGGAATTGAAACAGGTGAAAAGATACCTCCAGAGGATTGTTTGGAAGCATGCCTGAGCTGGAGAAGTCTCATGTTTTGAGAGAGAGAGAGAGAGAGAGAGAGGCAGCAAACAGGAGCTGGAGCAGAATTCCAGACTGATGAATTGCTATGTTGAGGACTTGGGTCCAGTGACTCTCCTTCAGAACTGTGCTTTTGAGTTTACTTTGAAAGAAGTGAGTGAAAGAGTTGCACTTATATGGCCCTTTACATGACACCAGATGTCTGATTCACTGTACATCCGAAGTAACACTATGGAAGTATGGTCACCGCTGTCATGTGTGAAACAATGTTAACAATTGCAGTTATCCACTGCAACAAGAAGTCTTTGCCATCCCCTCGTCAAAAGATAATATTGTAAATAAAACCACGAAAATTCCTTCTGATGCCCCAGTTGTTTGAAACAGTGATTAGTTTACACGTTCACGTCTGTGTGGAAGTTCATGAGACTCATCAGCTTCTCTCAGATGGGATAACAGTACACGGTACATCTGTATCTACACTCCCTATTAATATGGAAGCAAACTAGTTTTTTTTTTCACAACTGATTGCTGCAGACTATTTCTGATGATCTTATACCTCACCAAGTTGCAAAAGAAGAAGATGCTTTCAATGAAGTTCTAAAAGCTTTTGACAATTATTATAACCTCAGAACAATTAACATTTTTGAAAGAACAGGATCTAAGATTCAGCATCCTAGGGAATTCACCAATAATTTCATTAGTAAAAAACAAGAGAAGTGTGTATGCTGGAAATGAGAAACAAAAGCAGAAATTACTGGAAAAGTTCAGCAGGTCTGGCAGAACCTGCAGAGAGCAATCAGTTAACATTTTGGGTTCAGTGACCCTTCCTCGGATCAGAAATTGATAATTTTGTTTATGATCTCAATGGATTAGTGGAGATTTAATGTCAGAATTTATAAGAAACAGATTTGTTGTTGGAATTACTGAGGAGTCTTTGTCAGATTTTCTCTATAGAAAGCTATTCAGATATTGAGTGAAATGGAAATCCGAAGAAACTCTGATTAATCCTAATAAGATCAACTTTATCATGGGAGATCAGTGAATTAATTCAGTTCTTAAGATTAAAAAAATTCTGAATAAACATGAGAGAAACCAGTACAGTGAGTAGGCCAGAGATGAGGTACTGCCAGTCATTATCAGTGCTATGCAGAAAGGATATTATATAGGCACAAGCAGTGCCTAGCTATTAAAAAAGAAAGTTTTATCTGTATAAGACTTGGTCACTTTCAGAAAATGTATTGGACCATAGAAAGCATACTATCTGTGTGCATAACAGCCTGGGATAGCAACTGGTCTGCCCAGGACCGTAAAAAAAACTACAGAGTTGTGTGCACAGCCCAGACCATCACAGAAGCCAACCTCCCATCCATGGACTCCATTTATACTTCATGTTGCCACAGAAAGGCAGCCCACATCATCTAAGATCCCTTCCACCCCAGTAATGCTCTCTTCTAACCTCTTCTGTCAGGCAAAAGATATAGAAGCTTGAACACATACACCAACAGGTTCAAGAACAGTTGCTTCCCTGCTGTTATTAGACAGCTGAATGGACCCGTCTAATTTCAAGTAATGTTGATCTTGCTGTTAAAAGCAAATTACTGCGGATGCTGGAATCTGAAACCAAAAGAGAAAATGCTGAAAAATCTCAGCAGGTCTGGCAATATCTGTAAGGAGAGAAAAGAGCTGACATTTTGAGTCTAACTGACCCTTTGTCTAAGCTGGACAAAGGGTCAGTTAGACTTGAAACGTCAGCTCTTTTCTCTCCTTACAGATACTGCCAGGCCTGCTGAGATTTTCCAGCTTGATCTTGCTAATGTTGATCTTCCTTTGTGCACCTTCTGTACAACCGCAACGCTGTATGCCTCACTGTGTCTCAGCACACTTGGAACTCTATGTCCTTATTTGCTATGATCTGCCTGTGCTGTTTGCAAAACAAAGCATTTCACTGTACTTAGGTACATGTGGCTACAATAAATCAAATCAAATAAAATGTCACAGAAATCAGGATGTCAAATAACTATTCATGCATGAACTAGAACAGGCTACAATGGAGGAATAAAGGCTACAACAGATAGGAGAGAAACCCAATTACAGCTGCAGCACAGTAAACATAGATTAGAACAATGTCCAGATATCCGGACAGTGGGGGTCATGAAGGGGCAGGATGAACTCTTCCTGATGGATATGGCAGATTTACAGCTAGACTTTAAGTCCCACATCATGCAGATGCACAGGACAAATTCCAGTATACAAGTATTGTGATAATATTAAGTCTAATTTGGATAGAGAGGCAGGTTGTATTAATCGTTTTAGGTACTAAACCATTATTGAGGCCAAAATTCATCCAAACCTCCAATTTGGAAGGGTAGCAAACGTTAGACTGGTCAACAATACTGCATCCCATTAAAGATTTTATTTTAAACATTGTCTTTAATTGTAATCCAATTCTGAATTTCATTAATTCTCCCAAATGTTCTTCTTCCTGAATTCTTCTCTGATTTGTTCATTTTGTTGCTTCCAAATGTTTCTTTACTAACTCCTTTCACACTATTCCATCACTCTACACATTACAACATTCTATTTTTAATTGGTTTATCTCTTTTTCTCTACATGAGTTTTTTTAAAATGTTTCTGTTATTTTCAGTACAATTAGATGTCCAAATTAATTAAGGAAACATTAAAATACTAAGTTGAGAAAGTATTTAACACTGAAGCTGGAATAGATCACTCCCAAGGAAGGAAGCAACATGGAACCAAAGAAGTTATAACAACATAAGAGCATTATCACAAGCACAATCAATGAGTTGTCATGATGTTAAAATTGACAATAAAAGGTCAGTATGTTGGTGAGATTCCAGACCATTTTCCCAAAAGAATGGAAACCAACTTCAAGGAGAAATGGCGGGCATTTTATTGGCGTCTTGGGAAAATATGCTGCATAGGCAGATCATTGCTAAGGAACAGAGAAAAATGGTGATAAAATGTTGGCTTAGAAGAAGGAAAGTACAAAGCTTCCAAGCAGACACTGGCACAGGCTGCAAATGTCTTGAATATCATTCAATGTCAGATTTAATTCCTGGATATTGCTGCAAAATGACGATGCTGCAACAAAAGCATTTCACACAATAGTCATAGATATTGGAAACAATTATCTTTGTCTCAAGTATGTTAAAAATAACAATGAGACACCAAACTTAGTGCAGAATTTGTTTTGCATTAAATGCCCAAGGGTAAGTTTCCAAGACAATCCTGGACTTAACAAGCTGTTACACAGAGTAGTACACAGAAAATGGACTCCACAGCTCAATACTTTTCAAGCCTCATTTGAAAATCTGTAATTCCTTTTCTTAATACAATCACATCCTCTGAGTAGGACTTGACTAAGTTAAATCAAAGAGTGATCTTATTTTTCTAAATAATGGGTAGCAATTCAAAGTTATTAAGGAAATTACAGGAAAAGACAAGTGTACAAGGAAATGAACAGCATTAATGGCATGTTCGTAGCTGGAAAGCAATGACTTTTCATTAATTAGTCATTGAAAACATGCATAATTGATTAATATTTTATTAATCGCATAATAGTATTCTATTTGCCTTACCTCTATTGTTATCACTGGCATAATTGATATAGCCTTTGTGTGAATTTATTTGTTACTGCAGATGAACAGCGAAGTCAAATAATTCTGGTGTATTTGGCAAGAATCTCGCAAGGTTATGTGACCAAACTGATTGCAAAATTGTTAATTCTGGGGCCTGAAATAACATGAAGAATCTGATAGACAAGAATAATTTTTATTAAACTAACCCAATATAGGAAAAATAATTGGCTCATTGCAAGGGAAAATCTTGCATTTGTATGTCAGTTTTATGACCTTGGGAGATCCCAAAGGATGTTACAGCTAATGATCATTCAATTTTTGTTCTCCCAGTATAGTTTAGGGACCTTGCTATAAGAAAATTGGTTCCTGTTTTTAAACTACAATTGCACTTTAGATTAGATAACCTACAGTGTGGAACAGGCCCTTTGGCCCAACAAGTCCACACCAACCCTCGAAAGAGTAACCCACCCAGACCCACTTCCCTCTGCTAATGCACCTAACACTATGGGCAATTTAGCATGGCCAATTCACCTGACCTACACAACTTCAGATTATGGGAGGAAACCGGAGCACCAGAAGGAAACCCACACAGAGAGTCATCAAGGCTGGAATCAAACCTGGAACCCTGGTGCTGTAAGGCAGCAGTGCTAACCACTGAGCCACCATGCTGCCCCAAGCTACTTCTGAAGTAGTTTTTTCTTATTCCTTCATGGGACACTATGTGGCAAGCATTTATTGCTTGTTCCTAGTTTCCTTCTCAAGGGGAATGAGGGATGGACAATAAATACTGGCTGGCCAGCGACATCCACATCCCATGAGTTCAAAAAAGTACTTCAGAAGTGCAATAAAAAAATCCAGCAGGTCTGGCAGCATCTGTGAAGAGAAAAGAAGAGTTTAGATTAGAGTGGTGCTGGAAAAGCACAGCAGGTCAGGCAGCATCCGAGGAGCAGGAAAATCGACGTTTTGGGCAAATGAAGGGCTTTTCCAGCACCACTCTGAACTAAACTCTGGTTTCCAGCATCTGCAGTCCTCACTTTTGCCTAAGAGAAAAGGAGAATTAACTTTCGAGTCCGGTGACCCTTCTGCTGAACTGACAGCAGCTCAGAAAAGGTGCCATTTGTGTTGGTGACAAGGAATTTGGGAAGAAAAAATATAAGTGAATAGGTGGAGACAGACTTGGGTGACAGAAAAGAAATTAGGCAGACAAATGGATTGTTGATAGTAAACAAGGGAAGATGAGAAGCTAGATAGGTGATAATAGGGTTATGAGTAGATGAATTGAATTGAATTTATTATCATGTGTACCTAGGCACAGTGAAAAGCTTTGTCTCGTGAGCAATACAGGAAGTCACAGAGTTAAGTAGCATAGATAAGTAAATAATAGGTAAACAGCAGCAAAAACAAAAACACAAGTACAGGCAAATATTAATAGTTTGTGAGTCCATTCAGTATTTTAATAACAGTAGGGTAGAAACTGTTTCAAAACCAGCTGGTGCATGTGTTCAGGCTTCTGTACCTTCCTCCCGATGGTAGAGGTTGTAGAAAAGCATTGCCAGGGTGGGATGGATCTTTGAGAATGCTGGCAGCCTTTCCTTGACAGCGAGCCTGGTAGATGGATTCTATAGATGGGAGATTGGCCTCTGTGATTGTCCGGGCCGAGTTCACCACTCTCTGTAACCATCTCCGATCTTGAATGGTACATTTGCCATACCAAGTAGTGATACATCCAGATAGAATGCTCTCAATGGTGTACCTATAAATGTTGGCAAGGGTATTCGTCATTAACATAACACAAGTCAGAGTGTGATGGAATACTCTTCACTTACCTGGATGAGAGTAGCTCCAACAATACTCAAGAAGCTCGACAGAATTAAAGACAATGCAGCCCAGTTGCTAGGAACCCTATTGTATAATTGTCAGAAAAATTGATTACTCCTCTTATGCAATGGTGACCAATAATATACAGGGTTTGGTGTTTTATGGGACTCATTTCTCACTAATATGTGATGTGGTTTACCTGAGATATGGTTTATTATCACTGAAAACACTACATATACACAACTTTACAAAATCCATCTTTTCCTCTAATATCGCGAGTAACCATGACTTGGAAGTGCCAGTATTGGACTGGGATGGACAAACACACAACGCGAGATTATAATCCAACAGATTGATTTGTAAACACTAGTTTTTGGACCGCTGTTCCTTCATCAGGACCACAACCACCTGATGAAGGAGCAGTGCTCCAAAAGCTAGTGCTTACAAAAAAAACCTGTTAGACTGCAACCAGGTGTGTGATTTTTAACTTTATCCCGAGTAACCATACTGTTCTCAAATGTCTATGCCCACTTTAGTTTAAAATCAGTTTTGGGATTGCAATATATTAAAAGCTTCTACTACCCTGACTACAGCTGGTCAAACTGGCGTTGAGGCTGTCAATCTTGCTCCCAAGCTTCCTGCTTCTTGTTCCTGATGTTCTCTGGAGTGTGTGTGCGACCCCTCTGGTTTGAGTGGCTTCGTTTAATTAGTTATCCAGGTAATTTCCAAGTACAGTGGTTTAGCAGTAGCTTGATGTGACAAAGTAATTAGCATAATTTGAATTGAGTTTCTATCCCAGGAAGGGAGTTACAAAAGATAGTATTGGATATTGTAATTTGCCCGATTGATTGAGCTGACCCTAGGAGCCGAGCTGTCTCAAAAACAGTTCTACTGAAACGCAGACCTATTGTTCCACCTGAAACCTTGCAGCATTGTCTCATCAGCAACCTATTCAATAGTTAATCAGGTGAATGGCTCACATATCTGATTGGTTTGATTCAATTTGTCAGTGACTGTTGCAAGCTTCCTGCCTTAACATCTCAGTTCCACTGTCTCATTAACACCTATTCAATATAATCAATCAAAGATAACTGATTTGCATACCTATCTCTCTGGCCTGATTCAACTCCCAACATGCTGTTCAGTTGGCCAGTTTTCCCAGCATGCCATTCTGTCAGCCAATGTTGCTTTCAGTTCCAAAAGAACTGTTATTTGATATAAAAGGGAAATTCCACTACCTTCACTATCCACCACCTTCAATACTTACTCCTGCCATCAGTGTTGTACAGTGGCAGAAATGCGTACAATCTACAAGTTCCAAAGCTGCAAATCACCAATGTTGTTTTGACCACACCTTCAAAACCCACAATCTCTACCATTTGGACAGGTAAGGGCACTCCCAGCTGCAGGTTCCCTCCAAGTCACATACCATCCTGACTTGGAACTTTATCACTGTTCCTTCACAGTCAATCAGTCAAAATTCTGAAGCGCCGTCCCAGACTGCTGTCTTGGTAGACTTGTCCCATATGGACTGGAACGTCTCAAGCTCACCATGTATGTGGGGTTTGCTTCTCTCCAAGTATCTTTATTATGTTATTTAGTTGCAGGAGAAGGATATGCTTTTCATAACATGTCAAGTTTCAAGTAATCCACAGTTTCAAGATGGCATCTGAGATCAATATACCCTCAACTGACTTTCTATGGTACAGTGAAAATAAGGGAAGAGGATATCTCTTAAAGACAAATTGATGTGCCATAAGACTTGGCACAACAACTACAAAGTTCTTGAGGTCAGTTTGGGATGGACAATACATGCTGATATGCTATAAAAGAATTTTTAAAATGTTAAGTAGAACATCAGTGATAGTGCCATTGTAATTAAGTCATAAAGCCATAGAGATGTACAGCATTGAAACAGAACTTCAGTCCAATTTGTCGATGCTGATCCTAAATTAATCTAGTCCCATTTGCCAACATTTGGCCCATATCCCTCTACACCCTTCCTATTCATGTACCCATCCAGATACCTTTTAAATGTTGCAATTGTACTAGCCTCCACCACTTCCTCTGACAGCTCATTCCATACACGCACCACCCTCTGTGTGAAAACATTGCCCCTTAGGTTCCTTTTAAATCATTCTCCTCTCACTCTAAACCTATACCCTCTAGTTCTGGACTCTTCCAATCCAGGGAACAGACCTTTTCTATTTACGCTATCCATGTCTCTCATGATTTTATAAAACTGTCTAAGGTCACCCCTCCGCCACCGACACTCCAGAGAAAACAGCCCCATCCTATTCAGCCTGTCCCTACAACTCAAACCCTCCAACTCTGACAACATCCTCGTAAATCTTTTTTGAACCCTTTCTTGTTTCACAATATCCTTCCGTAGAAGGAGACCAGAATTGCACACAATATTCCAAAATATTGGCCGAACCAATGGTCTGTACATGCAACATGACCTCCCAATTCCTATACGCAATACTCTGACCAATAAAGGAAAGATTCACTATCCTATCTACTTGGGACCCCACTTTCAAGGAACTATGAACCTGCACTCCAAGGTTCAGCAACATTCTCCAAGCACCTTGCCATTAGATATGCACGTCATGCCCTGATTTGCCTTTCCAAAATGCAGCACGTCGCATTTATCTACATTAAACTCCATCAGCTACTCCTCAGCCCATTGGCTCATCTGATCAAGATCCTATTGTACTCTGAGGTAACTTTCTTCGCTGTCCACTACACCTCCAATTTTGGTATCATCTGCACACTTACTAACTTATTACTAACTAACTACTTACTAACTCTTGTGTTCACATCCAAATTATTAGTATGAATAACGAAAAACAGTGGACCCAGTACCGATCTTTGTGGTTGTGGAATATTTTATATCCAGTTGAGAAAGTTTGATTTGACATTCCATCCAAAGGGTGCTCCTTTATTAATATCAGCCCAGTGTCAGATTAAATCCGTAACCTTCTTATTCAGTGTGCTACCAGTGAACAATGACTGACAACTTTGACGGAGTTAAAAATCGCACAACACCAGGCGATAGTTCAACAGGTTTATTTGAAAGTACAAGCTTTCAGAGCTCTGCTCCTTCATCAGCTCCTTCAAAGGATCAGTGCTCTGAAAGCTTGTACTTCCAAATAAATCTTTTGGACTATAGCCTGGTATTGTATGATTGTTAACTTTGTCCACCCCAGTCCTGTGATTGTTAACTTTGTCTACCCCAGTCCAACACCGGCACCTCCACCTCACAACTTTGATTGATCTATACTCTGGATTTAACCTGTATTGCTACAGTAACTGCAACATAAGTATAGTAGGAAATTGATCATGCAAATGCCCCCAAGTTTGAACTAATTGAAAACCATATTTGATAGAAATTAATTCAATGAAGAAAGAATATTGTTTTGACAGAGAACGGAGTTAGATAGTGGATTGAGGAGGAACTGCAACTTTTAAAGAAAGAAAAGAAACAGTAATGGATGGAGAATGGAAGATAACCAGTGATTCTCAAACTACCAAGTTGATATGCTATTTTATTTTCTTCCTTTTTATATTTCTTTTTCAGTTTGACAATTTAGATTCACGAGTCTTATGTATGGGAAATTTAGACCTTACATTCTGGCACCTTGTAAAAAGTGGATCCAATCAACAATTGTCCATTCAGTCTAACGTTTCACTTTTTGATGCTTTTGCTCAGACTTTCATTATCTTTATAAAGGAGAAACAGACTATTCTACCCAAGTGAGCCATGTCATCCTGCAGGGCCAATTCTTTCTAATCTTAGTGATCTAACTCTATCAATTTAATCTTTCAATTATTTCTCTTTTATGTATTTGTCAGAATGTAGAAAGAGTTTTACAGTAAGATATAAACATATGTTTATGTAGCACCTTTCACAATTCAGGAGGTCTCAAAATATTTTACTATCAATTAAAAACCTTTTACATGTGGTCACTGTTGAAATACAGAAAATGTGGCAGTGAATTTACACACACACTCCATGTAAAAATGGCTAGCTAATCAGTATGTGATTTTTATTGAAGACCAAGGGCTGTTTTCCCTGAAGCGTCAGAGGCTGAGGGGTGACCTTATCGAGGTTAATAAAATCATGAAGGACATAGATAGGATAAATAGACAAAGTCTTTTCCCTGGGGTGAGAACTAGAGGGCATAGGTTTAGGGTGAGAGGGGAAAGATATAAAAGAGATCTAAGAGGCAACTTTTGCATGCAGAGGGTGGTACATGTATGGAATGAGCTTCCAGAAGAAGTGATGGAGGCTAGTACAATTGCAACATTTAAGAGGCATCTGGATTTTTTTTATAGGAAGGATTTGAAGGGATATGGGCAAGGTGCTGGCAGGTGGGACTAGATTGAGTTGGGATATCTGGTCGGCATGGACGAGTTGGACCGAAGGGTCTGTTTCCATGCTGTACATCTCTATGATCTATGACTAAGCATAACTCACCTGATCATCTTTGAAAAAAGTTCTGAGAGGCAATGTACATTCACTTTAAAGGGTAAAACAAAGTCTCTGTTTAACAGTTTATCTGAAGGGCAGCATCCCCAATAAGCTGCTCTCTTTTAGTACTTTACAGGAGTGTCAGCCTAGTCACAGCTGCCTTATGTGAAGCATCAACAGCAGTATGAAGCTTTGGGGCTGAATGGTCTGTTTCTGTGCTATGAATACCACATAATTCAAATTAAATGTAATAGTAGCGTGATAATGTGACTTGACCAAAATATACATACATTTCCATTTTGGATTTATCTCTGGCTGCATTTATATCATGTTGTGGGAATTGTGATTCACAAGAATAGAATTAGGAACATTTTTAAACGGGAAGTATTAGGTAGTGGCTTATTATGGACTAAACAATGCAAAAAATTGATTCATTGCAACAAACATCAGGGTGGAGTAAACAAGGAAAGAAAGGAATTTAGTTTTAAGAAACATGAAACATGAAGCTTTATTTATGCATTAGATTTTAAAGAGATTCCTTTCTGTATGGTTAATATGAGCTGATTTTAATACAAATTATTGGATTTATACCAGGTCAGTTATTATGCTGGGAGAAATTTTGTTACAGCAGTCTGTCTTGATCACTGGGGAATAGTTAGACACCGGTTCTCAAGTGTGCTTTCCTATATAGTGAATTCTTACATTCATGCAAGGCTATCTGGGAGGTGCCAAATATTGGCTAGACACAAGCAGTTTGTTCAGAGTGGCATTAGCAAACATTTGGCAAAAGGTTACTTTCTCACCCTTTCCGTCTGGAAATGGTGTGTGAGACACCTATGTAATCAGTAGACAATGAAGTGGCGAAAAAAAGTAACCAGTAATACATTGCCTGCCTATTACATACAAAGAGCTTGAATTTTGTTTGAAATCAGGAAGAGATTTTATCAGCTGCTTACACCAGCCTGATCCCAATCTCTGCTTTAAAGCCTCAAGTAATCCTAAAATCAAACACAAGTGAGGGGGAGGTGGGGCCAAGTTTGCTGCAAAATCTGATCAAACTAAAAGCTTCACGTTATGTATACATGGCCTGTTACAGAATATATTGTTTGGTGTGAAGAGGAGGTTCTGAAAAGTAAAACTTTGCAGCAGTACAATATGGTACAGAAAAATATTGTGGAGTAATTGCTTCTTCATTTTCGTTAAGCTAAATTAGTTCAGTTCTGGTTTTTATGTCCTAGCTGCTGACAGACATTTCAGCCACAAATGTCCCACACCCTCCAAGTCAACTCCTACAATTCCTCACTGTTGTTATTGTCATCTCAACTTCCCTTTCTTTTTCTCTCCCTCTTTCCTGTTTCCTTCAGCATGTTGAAAACAATATTCTGTGCAAAAATGCAAGTTGTGGAAACAACTAGTATTGTGGGACTATCTTAGGAGCAAAGGCTAGGCAAGCTAAACAGGTTGGAACTCTGCTCACTGACCTGTTTAGAAGAATGAAAGGATAGCTTATTGAAACATTTAGGATTCTTAAGGGGTTTGACAGGTTAAACACTGAGAGGATGTTTCTGTCATGGGAGATTCTAGAACCAGAGGGCATAGTCCCCAGAAAAGAGGGTGCTAATTTAAGACCGAGCTAAGGAGGAATTTCTTCCAGCAAAAGATTGAGAGTCTTTGGAGCTCCTTGCCATAAAGAGCTATGGGGGCAGTCCTATAAGGCTGAGATAGATTTCTGACCAGTAGGGGAATCAAGGGTTACAGGAAAAGGGCAGGGAAATGGATGTGAGGAATGTTGGATAAACATGATCTTATTGAATGGTGGAGTATGCTTGAGGGGCAGAGTAGCCTACTCCTGTTCCTACTTCTCATGATCTCATGATTTGAAAGATTCAACAAGAACTCTAAGATCCCTATAGGCATTTCCATTACTTAGGTCATGGGTCAACAAGTAAACATTTGTAGCCACAGTTGAAAAATTGAACACCTCAAAACTCTAAGCACTTTTAAATCCCATCCTAACCTTAAACCTAAACCTAATCCTAACCCTAACTCTAATCCTCGCATTTATTATTTTTGCCTGTACCAGATATTTGTTTCCTTTTGGGGCGGCACAGTGGCTCAGTGATTAGCAGTGCTGCCTCACAGTACCAGGGACCCAGTTTTTATTTTTACCTTGGGCAACTGGCTGCGTGGAGTTTGCATATCCTCCCCGTGTCTGTGTGGGTTTCGTCCGGGTGCTCTGATTTCCTCCCACAATCTAAAGATGTGCAGGTCAGGGGAATTGGCCATGCTAAATTGCCAAGTCAGGGGTAAATATAGGGTAAGGAAATGGGTCTGAATAGGTTACTCTCCAGAGGGTCAGTGTGGACATGTTGGGCCAAAAGGCCTGTTTCCATACTGTAGGGAATCTAATCTAAACTTACTTTTTACATTTCTGTGTGTGTTTGATGTCTTGTTTTTATTATTGATTTCTGATTCGATTTATTATTGTCACATGTACCTAAGTACAGTGAAATGTTTTGTTTTGTGTGCAGTACAGGCAGATCATAATATACAGAAATCATAGGGTAATTGAATAGAGCAAGGAATACAAAGTTGCAGTTGTAAAGTAGATGCACAAAAAGTAAGATCAGCACTAGATTTGAAATTTGAGGTCCATTCAGAAGTCGAATAACAGTGAGGAAGAAGCTGTTCTTGAATCTGTTAGTATGTGTGTTTAAGCTTTTGTATCTTCTGCCTCATGGAAAAGGTTGGAAGAGATTATTGTAATCGCAGTGGGAGGGGTCTTTGATGGCTATCTTCGCGTGGCATCAAGAAGTATGGATTGAGTCAATGGATGGAAGATCGGCTTGCATGATGGTTTGGGCTGTGTTTGCAATTTTCTGTAGTTTCTTATGGTCCTGGGCAGAGCAGTTACTACAATGCATCCAGATAGAATGCTTCTATCTGTAAAAGTTAGTGATGTTCCTTATGGACATACTGAATTTCCTTAGCCGCTCGAGGAAGAAGCAGTGTTGTTGTGCTTTCTTGTTCATCGCATCAACATGAGTGGTCCATGACAGATTGTTGGTGATCTTCATTCATAGGAACTCAACACTCGCTATCATCACCACCTCAGCTCCATTGATGTAGATAGGGGCATGCCCTCCTCCTTAGTTCCTGAAGTCAATGAGCAGCTCTTTTAGTTTTGCTGACATAGAGAGAGAGATTGTTATCTTACCACCATGTCACCAAGCACTTTATTACTTTCCTCTTTTCTATCTCAGCATTGGCTGCAATGGTGGCATTGATGGAGTTCAGCTGAAATTTGGCCACACAACCATGAGTGTACATGTTGTACAGTAAAGGGTTGAGTGCACATCCTTCTAGGGTACTAGTATTGTTTTCACAAGGTTAGTAGGCAATCCAATTCCTTTATTTTTTACTCAAGAAAGCCTCATGATGGGCTCCAGCTTTTCATTTAGTTAACTACAATATCATAGAGTTCTAAAAAGAAATAAAAGTATTTATTACAACAGCCTGACTGACGTAGATACAGCTAGATGTTCAGTTACGTGGACCTTGTTTCAATTTGTTCCACTCTTATCGATAGAGTCATAACTAGGTAATATCTTACAATTATATCTCTTCCTACCCCAGCAATGGTTAGCTCTGGAATTCTCAAGGATCAATCCTCAGTTGTCATCTATTCCTCACTTACATGCTGTTCATTTGCAACATTGCATCATCTCCTGGAAATGAAGGCTGAACACAGGGAAGAGTGATAATGATTAAAAACTAAAACCTGGGGAAATGCCAATCTTTGACCCAGAATGGACAGGGAATGCACATTGTGGCTGACTAACTCTGCTATCCTGAGAAGGACATCAATCTCAAAACAAATCACAAACGAAAAACTTAGATGTTCCAGTTTCAATTAGTTCAGTGTCACATTTTGTACGGCTCTCTGTTTTACCCATTAAGTCCTCAGAAAATGCAAAAGTTATTGAACATGATTATCCTCTTGATATTTGTAATTCAAAAAGAAAATGGTAAATTTAACTGCTTAAGTCAAGAATTTCTGAATACATTTTACTCTTCATAATCAAAGTGGGAAGTTAGCGTAGCCAGCAGTGTTGTTCCACCACTGGTAGATGAATGACTGAACACAGTATTGTCAACATATTATAAAATGGAGAATTTCATTTCTCATTGGTTTTGTTCCTATTGAGCAGCTATGTCTTGGAGTTTTGGTGAAGCTAGTCCATAGAATAATGAAGCTAGCTTGTGGCTGGGATTGACAAGGTTACTCTTAAAGTTCTCGAGGGAAAGGAAATTCACCCAGCAATATATAAAGTCAGGGGTAGTTAAAAAGCAGAAGTAGACCATGATGGGCTTTGAAACTTAAATTTTCAGCTCCATAGCCCCACAGAATTGAATTAATGTTGAAAGCTCTGAAGCTTCATTACACCTCTGATTACATTTTATTGACTGTCATGTGCCAGCATGTGTACTGTGTCATACTTTTGTAACCCATGCCAGTCAGAGAATTTGACTTCTGTACTTGGTAGTTTATTACACATTCCATTCTCTTTCTGCTGACTATTGATTTTATTTTGATAAAACTATGCAATTTCATTGCTGACATATTGGTCATGATAATGTAAGATAGGAATTGCATCTCAAACAGCAGGACCTGGGCAGAAAATTAATTATTGGAGCGAAGGGAGATACTTTCAATTTTATTGTTACATGCTGAGTTTTGTCTGATTAAGAATAGTCAAATATTCAACATTTGGAAGTTTACTATTTGGACATTAGCCAAATTATTTCACCCAGTTAATGCTGTTGTTCGTGACAGATTAATTTGATTGGATTAATTTGTTGTGCCCCATTCCAAACAAAATATACATATATATACTCGTTGACACAAGTCCTAAAAGAGAAACGATGGTTAGAAGTACAATATTCTTTATCATGAAATAGCCTCCCAGTAATGAAGGGTGTCAGAGGAGCCTTTTTTGATTAATTTAGCCCTTTCTCCTCATAATCCTGTCATGTGCATCCAGGAGACGCTCGTATTGACATTACTTCATGTTCAGTTACAGTGGGAACAGGTACGACTAAATGCTTTCTAGTTCCTCTGAATACAGTATCATTTGTCTTCTACTGTGCTGCCTGCCTGTACTGCACGACAGCACACAATGACAGTAATCTGCAGTGATCTGCACCCACTGTCAGCCCTGCCATCACAAATGGCAATTGATTATTATGTTGTAGCTTTATTGACTGGTCTTTTTTTTCATAAAGAGCAGCTTAAGCTCCTTTAAAGAGACGAGTCTGGGTTTTCTAATCGACATTATTTTAACGCAAACAATGACCTGTTTGAACACTAATGAGAAAATCTGTGCTGCACTCATTTATTGGCTATATCATTGTTAAATTTGAAGCAAAAAAGGTTTTTAGTTTGCCTCCTGCTGAAATACAAAATAAATTAATGGTCAATTCGAATAAAATCAACTATATGACTATTTTTTTTAAAAATGTACCATTTTTAAGACAATGTGGGAGAGATTCAATGTTCTTTTCTAATTCTAGCTTCTTGAGTACCTTAATTTTAATGGTACTGCCTTTGATATGTTTGCATTTAGTTGTTTGTTCGCCACCTCTGGAAAGCCTACCTCTACACTTTTCTGCCTCTGGACGTTGCTTTTTTCCTTTAAGATGCTCTTTTAAACCTATCCATTGACCAACCTTTTGGTCATTTTGCTTAATATCTCCCTACGTGGCTTGGAGCCATGCTTTGTTTTATAATGTGGCTGATAGTTCCTTGTGCTGTTCTATTCTATTAAATGTACAACATAAGTTCAAGTTATTTGATGAAGGAGCAGTGCTCCAAAATCTATTGCTTCCAAATAAACCTGTTGAACTATAACCTGGTGTTGTGTGATTTTTAAAGTTATTTTGATTCAGCATCATCAGAGCTGAAAATGTGTTGCTGGAAAAGCGCAGCAGGTCAGGCAGCATCCAAGGAACAGGAGAATCGACGTTTCGGGCATAAGCCCAGTCCTCACTTTCTCCTCTTCAGCATCATCAGGCCAAGTGATCTCAGAGCTAGCCCATAGCACATGAGGCCTGGATAAATTTGGCTCTAGTCCTCATCTGAATGTTGCTGATGAACTGCAGCTATTAACCCAACCCCTTCTGCAGTTCATAGCTTGTAGGATGGCTCTGAAAAGAATTTGGGGGTCAGAGGGATGGAATGTGAAAAGTAATTACAATAGACTGGTGAATCGGATTTTTTCTTCATGAGCACTCCTGCTTTTCTGAGCCTTTCAAAATCAGTTACAGATTTTATTGTTTTTTTTAAATTGACCTCTAAAGTGATCACTGTACTCTGCATATCACCAAGTTCAGACAAGTAGTGTGTGCGAACTAGACTTAACCTCTGGGATCAGATGGCATAGGAACTTGCTTTATTCATTTAAGGAACATGATGTAAACTCGAATAAATGAAAATTTTGCACTGGAAACATAGGTACCTCTTGGTGGAATTTCTCACTTAGTGAACTTAATTAAAGCAATATTCCTGCAACCTTCCTGCTGTCAATACTAGTCATCGGGTTATCATCAGTAGTTTTGGTATGGTGTTCTACAGTGATGGTGGGACATTTATCCTTATGTATCATGTAAAACAAAATATATAGCCTTTGAAATTTTTAGATTTAATTTAAATGAATATGTAAATATCTTCATTAAAATTGTTGGGCTAGGATGGATTTATCATTAGGAAATTTACTCACAAGTATATGAACCCTTAGAAAAAGTCTTGAGCACTTCATGAAATTCCAACATTCACATCTTCTACAGCAACACACATACATATTTATAATTGTGTGTGTGTGTGTATTACATATAAAGTTCACCCTTCTTTCTTTCCTCTGACAATTATGGTCCACTACACATAAGACATCTCTTTTCTTCCAAACTACCAAACTACAAAATCCACCTATCACTCCCTCCACTCTGGAGCTTTTTTGTAAACCCTCCACCTTGTTATATCTCTCATTACCATCCAAAACCTCCTCAAAACAGATCTCCTGCTGTGCTTTTCCAGCACCACTCTAATCTAGACTCTTTGACTATGTCTTTTGTCACCTTCCTTAACCTCTATTTTTGTTCATGTTCCAGTATTGAGGCTACTGTAAATCATCTTAAGATGCTTTGTTAGATAAAATTGTTAGCAGTAATTTGTTACTGTCAGTCTCCCTGTGTTACACACCAGAAAAATGAGCAAGTGGCATAGTTCCTAGCGTCTTCCAATCCACTTTATTACTGAACTGCAAAACAGCATGCAATTATGATTTGCATGACTCATGCTATCTCCTTTTCTGTAAAGAGCACCTGCCTTCTGCTCATCATCTCCCCTAGCATCTCAGTCAAGGCTGAGAAGTCATTTTGTGACTTAAAAATCAATGCTTGGACACATTTGTAGAAGAGTTTTGGATGGAGTTTCATTTGACTGAGCTGCTATGATACCTGTTAAGGATTTATATTTTATGACTGAAGAATTTCAAATATTGACTCAGTTCAAAAATAGGTTTCTGAAGGTTGCTCTCTCCTTTGAGTGAGGATAGCTTTTATGATGACTACAGTTATTTTGTATTCTGTGTGCTTGTCTTTGTGTGTCACCTCACATTTAGTAGTACTATTTAAGTGGATAACTCATTGATCTGTTGGTACATTGAATTTGATTTGATATCTGACCAACCTGCTGACCTAGGTCTCATTCTGTTGGCATTGTCGCACACTTATTCAGGAGTAAAGCTCTGTTCAATGAAGATTTCTCTGAGTTTTTCATAACTATAGTTTTTTCCTCCAGAAATCTTTGTTTTCATCATTTCTGATTTTCATGGAGGCAGTTTCTTGGAGACCTGGGCTTTATGCATGCACAGGTCGCAGAAATATTTCAATTTCAACCAGGTTTTAGCATCCTCATTGTCTATAACACAGAGTATACAGCAGATCAGAGTAGATCTATTTTAGTGAATTTTCTTAAAGAGCAAAGGTAGTCTTTTAGAGAGGTGAGGTGCCTCTCTGAATATATTCCCAGGACACCTTAGGTGTGTTGCTGGTCACCCTTGGAGATCAGGTATCCTTTTGGAAGGGGAATTGGTGTCTAATACCAACTGGAGTGCAACAGAAGACCTGGATGTACTGAAAAAGTGCAAAAACCCATACAAAATTATTATGCTACTAAAACAAAACTAAGTTGTTAAATAACTGTCAGTTCAAAGGCTAATTTTCATAATAGATTAGTTGATGGAATTTCAATTTATTTATTTTTTTATGAGTGAAAGTATATTTTTAACTGGTGGCATCACACGTGAACATGTTACTCTGTCAGCGGAGCTCCTGAGCATTTTCCAAGATGGATGCAAGATGAGCTGGAATTAAGGACAGAGGAGAGAAGGGAAAAAAGAGTGGTGATTATTGGAGGATGGGGGCAGGGGTGGAAGGGGGGGAGCAACGGTTGCCAATAGTTGGTACTAAGTTGGCGGAGGGGCTACAAAGGCCATGGTGGTGGGTACAGGCCATTGGCTGAAATAGATGAAATGAAGGGCTGTGGGGTAGACAGAGTGGAATAGGGGATATTAGGGCACCTAGGGATAAGTAGAAGGGCATTTGGTGGCATAGAATCTATAATGTTGCACAGGATTAACACAGAAAGGGCATTGGAAGTATGTATAGTTGGAAAGTAACATGTTACTCTGTCAGCGGAGCTCCTGAGCATTTTCCAAGATGGATGCAAGATGAGCTGGAATTAAGGACAGAGGAGAGAAGGGAAAAAAGAGTGGTGGTTATTGGAGGATGGGGGCAGGGGTGGAAGGGGGGGAGCAACGGTTGTGGTTGAAATGGTACCTTTGCTGTTATTGCATTTTCAATAAACTGCCCTATAATGCTGATGTATAGAGACAGTCCTGCGTCCAGTTTGCTTCCACAGCTGGCAACCCTTACTGTCACTTCAGGGTCACTTAATACACCTCCCAAAGAACCTTGTCACTCCAGAATGTAAATTTGACTGTCCAGGACATTTTGTTTTCCATCAGATTGTGTTTGTGGAGCTAGGCAATTTCCCATCTTCGTGCCCTAAACCTGGGAACAAAGATTGGGTCTAATATTTGTCACCCATTTTCTCATGCAATTTTTGCCTCTTCCCCTTTCTTCTGAAGTGAGTGCATAATAAATATCAGCAGGGACTGAATGAAGTTATCAGGTTCAACTGCACCATGCACAAGCATACTATGATCATGAGGGCAAGTCCTCCTTTTCCGTACAATTTTAATTTTTTGGAGCATAAGCTTTGGGAAGAGAAGGTGCGGGATGAGGCTGTCAATGATGAATGAAAATGAAGATTTTGAATGCTAAGAAGTTTAGAATTCTGAGAGTTATTGTCAAATAAGTCTGTGGAACCCCAGCAAAGTAAATATGTTGTCATTCCTGCAATGTCACAGCGTTGAAATCCTGCAAAAACCTCTCCAAAGGCATTATTGGTATACCTACAGCAAATGGACTACAATATTTCAAGGTAGCTCAACACTACCTTCTCAAGGAGGAGTGTAGAAGTGTGGCGCTGGAAAAGCACAACTGGTCAGGCAACAAACAAGGAGCAGGAGAGTTGACGTTTCGTGCATAACTTCTTCATCAGCAATGTAGGTGGGGGCGGGCAAGGGGGCTGAGACATAAATGTGAGGGGTGTGGGGCTGGGAGAAGGTAACTTAGTGTGTGATAGGTAAATGAAGGTGGATGATGGTGATCGGTCGGAGTGGAGGGTGGAGCGGATAGGTAGGAAGGACAATAGACAGGTCTCAAGGGCAACTAGAAATTAACAATAATTGTTGGGTCAAGATGTGATGCTCTTATACAGGCGCAGTATGTTAATGGTGACTTCAGGTTTTTCATTCTCCCATCAATGAAGCAAAAATGACAAAAATTATCATTTATATTTCTGAACATAGGAACAGGATGAGATCTTTTAAACCTTCAGTACAGTTCTTAATTCATTGAGATATGTGACCTATTGCCAACATGGTTAAAAATACCAAGGTACTTCACAGAAATGTTGATTTGGAGATGCCGGTGTTGGACTGGGATGTACAAAGTTAAAAATCACATATTACCAGGTTATAGTGCAACAGGTTTAATTGGAAGCACTAGCTTTCGAGTAACTCCATAACTACCTAATGAAGGAGCAGCGCTCCGAAAGCTGGTGCTTCCAGTTAAACCTGTTGGACTGTAACCTGGTGTTGTGTGATTTTTAACTTTGTACACAGAAATGTTGTTAACCAGAATTTAATACTGAGTCAAATAAGAGGCTTTAGGTTGGATGACATAACAATTGGTCAAAGATATAGTTCTCAGGAATGTCTTAAAGGGAGTAGAAGGAGGTGGAGAGGGAAACCTAAAACTCAGCACTAGGGCAGCTGAATGACTGGCTAGTGATGCAAATCAGATATGGGATTGGCTGGTTATCAATGTGGATTGTGGCAGGCAGGAAGGTTTACTGTGGAATAGTGATCCGAAAGGTTTATCAGATTAACTTTCTTTACTTCAAGGTGCACATTTGACATGAACTTATATTAAATAACACACAAATAGCTCCAGCACATAATTAAAGTGTTAACCTTGGCAGATTTATATGATTTAGTGGTAATTTTTTAACCACCAATCTTGGTGGTCTTTCTCAAGGCAAGTTTTATAAGTATTGGCACAAAGCCAGGCAAAGTTAAATACGTTAACCCTACCAGTAAGGGTTGAAGCTGTTCAGCTTTTTTTTAAAAAAGAGTTAATTATTCAATGTGGAAGCCTGTTAGAATCTTTAATCAATACATTACAGAATTATATAAATATTTCTTGAATCCTTAAGCATTTATATTAGAACCACAAAACTGAAATAATGGCATGTTAAATGGTGTTTTCTTTTTTCACACTAACCTACCCTGGCACGAATCATAACGTGAGCAGATCCAATATTCTCCATCCACCTTGTGTTGCGTTTGTGTCCGGGAAATGGAATATATTTAATATTGATACATCTTGTACATGTCATTTAATCGTCTTTATTGATTTTGTTTGGACTGTGTTCACAGCAATGTTCAGACAGTGGCTTTGATTAGCCAGTGATGGTCCTCAAGACTGCTATGTAAACTAACACCGTATCAATACACCTTCCAGTGTGATATCACTTTCACGATCAATAGCTAAAGAAATTGGCCTTTAGAAAAGAGCAAAATGCTTCTGGGGCCTACACAGATCAAGTCATTCTGGCTTTAACAATAGTCTTATGGTCACTTCAACATAGATTTGATTGAAGACTGCAGTAGCTGGCTATATAGATTTTATTTTCTAAGTGGTAGTAACTGTTTCCTAGTCTTTTAATCCAACTATATTGAAATGTTTGTTTTATAGTCTCTGCATTTTGTAACCATCGCCTTCTAGTAATGACACACAAATTATCTACACTACAACTGCAAAAATGTATTTACTGATGGACTCATTTCTGAGGCAGACTACAGAAATCAGGTTGGTTCACTTTTATGAGATTGACCTTAAGTTGACCAGCAGGTAATTGCAAAAGAGACTTTGCAGTTTTCACCAACTGAGAAACATATTTGTCTGCTATTGGGGTGTAAAAGTAAAACACTTTATAGTGAGAGGTGCTGTCAAAACACAAATATTTGAAGAGCCTGATCCAGCACATCTCATCCAATCAGACTCGCCTCATAGATCCGCAGTAACATGGATCTCTGAAGGCTCAAATAGACTCTTTGAATCAGTTATAAGTGGATGAAATATGTGCTTAGGTAAAATACTAACACATATAATGCTTACTTTATGAAATTGGTTTCAAATGATCCAACTAGAAATTCTATTATACAACACAAGGAATGAATAATAGAAGAATTGTTTAGAAACTATTACAACAAATCTAGTAAAATGTATCAATAATATGGCCATTAGGGGATGCACTTTTTCTCCTGTCAGATATTGTATCTTGTCCTTGCAAACAAGGTAACAATTGAACAAAAGAAATGTTATAAGATGGCAGTTTCAGTGGGAACAATTTTAAATTGCATCAAATTAAATTGAATGTGTATATTGTTGTTTAAAAAAATCCTTTTAACCATTTTATGTTGTTTATGATTAGCACGATCAAGACGGTTAATAAATTAGGAAGGCAGTAATAGGAACAATTAATTGCTATTTTTCTATCCTGTAATGTGTCAGAGAGGCATCACTGATTATGGTTTTAAATATATTACTCAGCAAAACATGAAGTAGATAAGTGGCAGCCATTACAAAATAAATCTTCACCACTGCTCAACATGCTGTAGATTTGCTGCCACAATCCTCCTTCCTGGTAGGAATCTACAGGACCTGCTTGGTTGAGTGGGTGGAGGAAAATTACTTGATAGTCTAATGAGAAAAAGTTTTTCACCGAAATAAAATGTCATTTATTGCATGATAATAATTATGTAAAAAGTCACATCAATATGTAGTGGGTCCCCAATTTACAAACGTCCAACTTACGAATGCTTGCAGTGACAAGTGCGATCCCATACATGGTTTTAAATTTTGAAGATCCAGCATATTAACCTTTCCCGTACCAACGAATGGCTACTTTCCATCAACCTGCATTGCACTCTGACTTGTGAAAAAACTGATTTGTGAACAGATTCCAGAATGTTACAGGGACCATGAGAAACATCCATACAATGAGTCTTAATACTTTGAGATCCTAGGCTGTTCTGCCACCAAGTCTGGGAGAGCTCATCATAGTGAGTAATGCTTAAGACCATAAGACCATAAGACATAGGAGCGGAAGCAAGGCCATTCGGCCCATCGAGTCCACTCCGCCATTCAATCATGGCTGATGGGCATTTCAACTCTACTTACCCGCATTCTCCCCGTAGCCCTTAATTCCTTGTGACATCAAGAATTTATCAAATTCTGCCTTGAAGACATTTAGCGTCCCAGCCTCCACTGCACTCTGTGGCAATGAATTCCACAGGCCCACCACTCTCTGGCTGAAGAAATGTCTCCGCATTTCTGTTCTGAATTTACCCCCTCTAATTCTAAGTCTGTGTCCACGGGTTCTAGTCTCCTTGCCTAACGGAAACAATTTCCTAGCGTCCACCGTCTCCAAGCCATGTATTATCTTGTAAATTTCTATTAGATCTCCCCTTGATCTTCTAAACTCCAATGAATACAATCCCAGGATTCTTAGCCGTTCCTCATATGTTAGACCTACCATTCCAGGGATCATCCGTGTGAATCTCTGCTGGACACCCTCCAGTGCCAGTATGTCCTTCCTGAGGTGTGGGGACCAAAATTGGACACAGTACTCCAAATGGGGCCTAACCAGAGCTTTATAAAGTCTCAGTAGCACAACAGTGCTTTTATATTCCAATCTTTTTGAGAAGGCCATAACGTTTTCACACCCTTAAACCTCAGTACAACAACATATATGTTATATGTTCTGGCAAAGACACACTTATAACTAATTTTCTGAAGTTAAATTGCAAGCTTCCAATCCATTACGTTAGTGCTTTATTCAGAATATGAAAGCCCTTACTAAGGAATATATGATGTGGAGGTGCCACCGGGGTGGACTGGTTGGGCAAAGTTAAAAATCACGAAACACTAGATTATAGTCCAACAGGTTTATTTAGTATTATAAGCTTTCAGAACACTGCTCATTCATCAGGTAGCTAATAGGGGCAGGATCATAGGACACAGAATTTATAGTAAAAGATCAAAGTGTCATACAATTGATGCAATGTATTGAACAAACCTAGATTTCTGTTAAGTCTTTAATCATTTAAATTGGTTCACAGCTTTTGATTCATTAATATATAAATCCAGGACTTCTTTCAAGTCACATTCCCGAGATAACTTAAGGTGCTATAAACAAAAAGTGACATCTCAACTCAGACAATGCATTAAAAGTATGAGGTTAGTGTCTATCTGTATTCCAAACTCGAGTCAGACTGGTTTTATTTCCAAATTAGGGATTTATAAAATGTCACATGGACTGACTGCCTGAAGATTGTATGTTTTTTGAACAAAATAGAATGTATCTGCAAAATAAATCTGCAAATGCAAATTCAACCCTGAGACTTATGTGTGTAGGGGGGTGGAGAGAGTAAGAAAGAGAGAGAGAGTGAGATTGTGTGTGTGGGAGAGTAGGAGAGACGGAGAGAGCGTGTGTGTGTGAGTGTTTGATAGAGTATGTGTGCAACAGTGAAGGAGTGATTTTTAACGAATATATGGAAACTCGATGTAGGTTTGCTCGCTGAGCTGGAAGGTTAATTTTCATTAGGTAGTACCTGTTTTCTTAGGTATTCGTGCAGGAAGTACAGCTGTACGTGGGTGGCACTCTTTCGGATGGTATTCATTTCCCATTTTCAGGCCAGTTTAGCATATTGCGCCCATGGGTATTAGCGAGGTTTGAGAAGATTTGTAGCTCAGGTTGAGGTACAACCTTCAAACCGGGTTTTCACCAGAAAAAAACTATTTCAATGCCATTTCTATGATTTTTTTTCCATATATTAGCGAAGTTTGAGAAGATTTGTAGCTCAGGTTGAGGTTCTAGATGTAGGCTTGTTTGAAGGTTGTACCTCAACCTGAGCTACAAATCTTCTCAAACTTCGCTAATATATGGAAAAAAAATCATAGAAATGGCATTGAAATAGTTTTTTTCTGGTGAAAACCTGGTACTGATACAAGCATTGTAGAACAAAAGGCTTTATCCTTTGCATAATAATTTTAGGAATTAATCCCTACTGGAATTTACTGTTTTTTTAAAAAAAATCATTCATGAGATTTCCTTATTTCCACTGGGCCTAGTTACCCTGGAGAAGGTAGTGATGAGCTGCCTCCTTGAACTTCTGCAATCCATTAGGCATTGAGCACCCCTCCAATGACATCAGGAAGGGAGTTCCAGGATTTTGACCTAGCGATACTGAAGGAATGGCATTTTATTTCCAAATCAGGATGGTGGGTGACTTGGAGGGGAACTTAGAAGTAATGGCGTTTCCAATTGCTGCCTTATCCTTTTAGATGAAGTGGGCAGGAGTTTGGAACGAGTCTTACAACTGTGTATTCCACAACCACCTGATGAAGGAGCAGCGCTCAGCAAGCTAGTGCTTCCAATTAAACCTATTGGACTATAACCTGGTGTTGCATGATTTCTAACTATGAGTTTGGAAAGTGCTGTAATTTGTGAGTTTCAGCAGTGAATCTTTTAAAAGGTACTTCTTGCTGCTATTAAGTGTCAGTGTTGGAAGGAATGAATGAATATTTGTGGTTGTTATATCCTGGAAGGAACAGAGTAGATGGGCATTTATTGTCCTGTGCACTTTTACATGAAAAATACATCCCCCCATCATGGCACCTGCATGACTGACAGAAATTGTACAAAATAATAAAAAAAACTAAGACAAAGTTAATGACAGATCAGTTCATGGCTCCTGGGCTCAGGTAAGCTGATTTAGGAATGATGGAATGCCATGAAGGCACAGCTGTGATGAGAACACCACACAGTGTCACTGGATACCAGTCTGGAAGCCTTCCCTGAAGAAGCCTTCCATGCCAGGCCGAGGCTGCCACTCTTGTGTGAGACTGCCTGCCGGGCTGCTAGTATACCTGGAAGCTGAAGACAAAAAAGACCTCCACACATAGATGAGATCTCCATGCTGGGAAAAGACTGCCACACTGAGAGGCCACCAACAGGGAGATTGCCACAGTGGGTCTTTCTCCTCCTTCAGGCACCCAGGCTGAGCTGCCTTCCTTCACCCACCATTTTCCAGGCTTAAAAGAAAAGAAAATGAAGAAAAAAGAAATAAAAAGAAAAGGAACAAAAATATAAAACAAAGAGAAAGAAAGCCGACAAGACCAGATGAGCCCTGGATTCAGAATCCCTATTCCACTGCCATCTCAAAACATAGCATTAAAAGAAAGGTGCTAGGACAAGCCAGACATGGATCCAGCCCAGCCTGGGGTGTCCTGGCGAGTGACGAACGTGTTACTCCAGCGCCACACGTTCAAGCTTCTTGAGCGTTGTTGGAGCTGCACTTATCCAGGCATGTAGGGAATGTGCTATCACATTCCTGTTTTTTTTAAAGAATAAACCATGAGCCTCTCGTAATTTAGGGTACTGTTACATTTATCAATATGGATGCCCTTATTATAAAAAAAGTAAAGACATCATAGTCTTATCAGACCATAGGGCTGCTCTCTCATTAGAGAGAGACAACTGGTGGTGGTTTAAGCTGAAGATCACCATAACCCAGGTGATGGGAGAGGTTGAGATGGTAACTTCAGCCAGCATGGGAATTGAACCCGCGCTACTGGCGTCATATTGCAAACCAGCCGTCTAGCCAAATAAGCTAACCACCGTTCTATATCCTTACTAAGGGACATATGAGAAAAAAAATTAAAATGAATTGGAGTAGGCATTTCTGGTAGAAACTTGCTATTGATGCTGCATGACAGAACAACTACCTCTCCAGTATAACATTTCTGAGGTTTAATTACAATAGGAATTCACAGTTAAAAAAAAAACACTTGTGAGAGTTGGGCATCTCTGCCTGGGCCTGCATTTTACTGCCTGTCCCTAGTTGGCCTTGAGAAGATGGTGGTGAGCTGTCTTCTTGAACTGCTGCAATCCATCTGGTAGACACACAATGCCATTAGGAAGGGATTTAGAAGGGATTTGTCAGTTTTCAAAATCAACCTCACATTTATTCACTTAAATAAATTCTTTCTATTTAAATTTCCCAAAGTCTGAGATAATCACGTTGTAGAAAACATAAATACTCAAACTTGATATATAAATCACGTATGTAATAAGAAATTAGTACAGTGTTCCTGGCAGGTTCACACCTGAAACACCTTACCAAAATGCATTCAGAATTAAGTTTGGTTCTGTTTTCCATATCCTTTCTCCATTATATTTTGTTATCCACCCCCTGCCTGTCTCCTTCTCTTCCTTTTTTCTCTCTACCGCATGCATTTCCTCAGTCCTGTGTTTTTCTCTGTCACTACAACATAGTTTAACTTAGGAAATCAGCGATTTCGTAATTTTTTGACAATCACCTAATAACAGTGTGTGGTTCACCTTTGAAGAAATCTCAGTTCAAAGGTCTCCAAAGACCTACTGTTGTGTTGCCTGTTGCTGTGACTCATTCAAATAATTGGGCCAATCTGACACAGGTTTTGAACTGAGGAAGTTGTGCTTTATTAGTACAATCAGATGCAGCTTTTTAACTGAGGAAGTGGAGCTTTACTCACAGATGTAGATGTCTGCTTGATAAAAGCAGGAACAGACAAGGCAGGTCTATCCACTAAGGGAAAGGTGGGGGTAAAATGGGAGTGAATGATGACCTCAGCTCTCTAACTAAGTACAATCTGATTCCTATTGAAGCAGACTGCTGAAAATATAAATAGTTTTTCTTTGTTTGTAATGGTGTTTCACAGAATGCAATAAATCATAATGTCACTGCCAATACACAGAACCACACATTCTATGTGCATCTTACAACTATACATACTGCCTGCAATGACTGACATCTTTCTTTCGATAAGGCATGAACATATGGTCCAACTAGTAGTGATATCAAATATCTTGAAACCAATTCTGATTAAAAGTTTGAGGAGTGAAATGAAATAATTAAATCTTACACCTCGAAAAAAGTTCAAAATGAGAGATTTCTTTTTATAATTGATGTACATGTTGATGTTATTTATCATTTGTTGCTCAATGAAGTCTCACATCAATATAACCAATGGAGCAGATTGTATAGTAACAGCATTATAACGGATCAATTATGTAATAACACAAGATAGTTCTGGGAGCTCCCTGTTACAAAACTGGCATGATAACCCATTAGTTGGGTTGGCAATATAACTGAAGTCCCCTAACAAACTGAGGCGTGGGAGTGCCTCTCAAAGAAACCAAATCATCGCTAGGAATTCACTCAGTTCAATGAATCATAACGTTACGGATTCATAGAGATGTACAGCATGGAAGCAAACCCTTTCGTCCAACTTGTCCATGCCGATCAGATATTCTAAATTAATCTAGTCCCAAATGCCAGCTTTTGGACCATACCCTTCCTATTCATAAATACCCAACCAGATGCCTTTTAAATGTTTTAATTGTACTAACCTCCGCCACTTCCACTGGCAGCTCATTCCAGACTTGCACCACCCTCTGTGTGAAAAGTTGTCCCTTAGATCTGAATCATGTGGAAATATTTAATTTTGCATGTTTTCCCCTCAATCTAACTAAAATGAACATGGAATGGGCAACATGTTGACGTTTATGACTCTGCTTCTGATTCTACAGTATTGTATAGGCCTTGCATTGGGGTTGGACACCTGCCTCATCAGCCTGATCCAGGAGAAAGCCTTTGACAGGATATCACATACGTATATGAGATATGTTCTCTCCAAAATATAGCTTTGGGGAGGGAATCCGTAATTGGATCAGACTGCTCTACACCAACATTGTCAGTGAAGTCTCAATCAATGGGTGGGAATCAGATAGCTTCACTGTCAGATCTGGAGTCAGGCAGGGCTGCCCTCTCTCTCCTGCCTTGTTTGTGTGCTGCATAGAGCCATTTGCCGAGTCCATCAGGAAGGATGTGAGCTTGAGAGGGGTGACTATTCCTGGCAGCAGGGGTCTACAGGTTAAGGCCTCCCTGTACATGGATGACATCGCCATTTTCTGCTCGGATCCGCTGTCCGTGCACAGACTCATGTGCATGCGTGACCAGTTTGAATGGGCCTCGGGGGCCAAGGTCAACCGAGGCAAAAGCGAGGCCATGCTCTTCAGGAACTGGGCCAACCAATCCTCCATCCCCTTCACCATCAGGACTGACCACCTGAAGGTGCTGGGTATTTGGTTCGGTGGGGTTGGGGCGTGCGCCAAGTCTTGGGAGGAGCGTAGCAGGAAAGTGAGGCAGAAACTGGGCAGATGGAAGCTACGGTCGCTCTCCATCGCGGGTAAAAACCTGGTCATCAGGTGTGAGGCACTGTCAGTGTTGTTGTATGTGGCACAGGTCTGGCCTATTCCCAGAACCTGTGCCATCGCAGTCACCCAAGCCATCTTCTATTTTATATGGAGATCAAAGATGGCCAGGGTCTGAAGGGACTCGATGTATAAAGATCTGGGCAACGGTGGAAAAAACACACCCAATGCCACCCTCACCCTGATGGTCACTTTTGTGTGTGGCTGCACCAAGCTGTGCGTGGATCCCCGGTACGCAAACACCAAGTGTCACTACGTACTGAGGTTCGACCTGTCCTCGGTGTTGCGAAGGATGGGCCTGCCCTTGCTGCCACGGAACCCTCCAAGAAATTGGACCGTTCCATATCACCTGTCCTTCGTGGAGAAATTTATGAAGAAAAACACCTTTGACCACAAGTCCATCAGGAAGTGGTCAGCATGTAGTGTCCTTGAGACCCTTCAGGAAAAGGAGAGGGAGGATCCTGTCGAGCGGTTCCCTGCGCAGACTGTCAAAGTCATTTGGCGGAATGCCTCATCGCCAGAACTTTCCAACAAGCACCAAGACATGGCTTGGCTGGTGGTGAGAAGGGCTCTGCCTGTGAGATCCTTTATGCACGCACGGACTCTCTGCCGCCCCGCACGCTGCCCTCAAAGCAGCTGTGGAGGGGACGAGACTGTCACACACCTCCTTCTGGAATGTGCCTACACAAAGGAAGTCTGGAGAAGAATGCGGTGGTGTTTGTTAAGGTTTGTCCCGAGCAGCTCCGTGACGCAGGACTCCGTGCTGTACGGTCTGCTCCCCGTGACGCACACCGAGACGAACATCAACTGTGCCTGGAGGATCATCAACTCAGTCAAAGATGCTCTTTGGTCTGTCCGAAACCTGTTGATCTTCTAGCTGAAGGAGCTGACCCCGACTGAGTTTTGCAGACTGGCACATTCCAAGGTCCAGCACTACGTATTGAGGGACGCGCTGAAGCTTGGGGCAGCTGCTGCCAAGGCACAGTGGGGAAAGACCACTGTGTAACATCTGCCTGCCAAAGAAGAACAGGGGGCCCACGCAGTAAGTGGGCTCCGCTGACGCCTCAGCTAAATATATGGATGGTAAATGTACAGACCTGTATATATGAATGATTAATTCCGATCTCTGTATGCAAAGAAATGGAATGTTTACGTATATATGGCATGACCAATTGCACAGATCATCAAAATATTTTATGAATAAAGTATATTTTTGAAATTAAAATAAGTCAAAGTCAATCACTTAGGTGACAAATTCAAGGATAAGCATTGAGGGATTTGTCGTATGTAACCTTTGGGTGACCTGAACTGCAAACCTCTGAATGATAAAGATGCAAATGCCTTATCACACTGAGGTCACAAATGAGATAAATGTCATATCTCACAGTTTACACATTTACTGTTTGTTTCTATCACACGTGACATTTGAGCTGCATCAACAATTTAGAGGATGGTACTTTTTCAGCCAATTGCAAACAAATTTGTTTTATTTACATGGGTGGTCAGAAGGTATAATGATTCTTCGATAACACAATTTGGAGGTTAGGGTTTAAATGAGTTGAAACAGAGTAATATAGCTGGAATTATGTGTGCGAAACTTACTTTCGAACAGAGGTCAATTAGTGCAACAGGGTTTACTCAGTAGGATAAATACATTACAATACAGCAAAGCAGGTTTTAAGCCAGGACATCTTTAAATGCAGTATATTAGTCAAGTTCACTCTCAAAAGCAAATCTAAATTTAATACCATAATATATCAAAGGACACTAAAGTGTCAGTTGTAATGAGTTCTTGTAATTGATTGAGTACAGTTTGTATTCTCTTATGAAGTTGATCTGTTTAAAAATGTTCAGTTTGATTATAGGCCAAGAGTCCACACAATTATATCGGCTGTTTACCCTATTCTTGACCTGGGGCGAGTAAAGGTTCATGCAATTTTTGGCATTTAGTACTGTTCCTGGCATCTCCTGTATCTTTGTCATGGTCACAGGCTCATAAATCAACCAATTTGTTTAGCAAAATATGGAACACATTGGGTAAAGTGTCTCATTCAAATTGTTGTGCAAATTCAAATAATTATTAATCACAGCTGGATCAATCCACAAAGTCTTGGTAACAATTCTGTGGAAATTCTATGAACCCTTCAGTGATTCATTATTCCTATTGCAGCATATTATAGAATATTATATCAGACAGTTAAAAAATGACCTGAGTTTCATCTGAATGCCTGCATGATGTCTAATAAAAACCTTTCACTCTCTTCAGTTTGAAGGCTTTTTTTTCCTCAGCAACACCTTCAGGCAATTCCAGTTGAAAAATATTTTAAAACATAATATTTTTGCACACTTGCAGGAATTTTTAATATAAATTGAACACATTAAAAATTAATTTTGCATGACCATTTTGCATCACTGTGCCAAGGCCCTGTTTAAGATAAGGCCAAGCCTTGATGTTGAGCAACTGAAAGCTCATTTCAGTTATCTGCGCATAATTACTTTGGCTTTTTAATCAAAAATTTGCTATGCCACCCCTTTCCTTGCAGCCCAAGCCGTGAATGACTGAAGCCCCACTTAACTCCCTGAGGAAAAGCAAGATGTATAAACTTTGGAGAAGCTCATTAAATGAAGGTGTGATCTGAGTGTCGGCTTAGGTGATGCCAGAGGCTTCAGCTGCTTGCAAGCTATTCACAGCAAATTTCATTCATTGTTAAAAAAAGGATCAAATACACTCTGAATTCATCAGAGCCTGCTATCACTCTCATTTCTTTCCCCTATAGATTCCTCCGCCAATCTGAATTGTCAAGTCTGCACAATTCTGTGTCTTAAGGTCAGCCATCCTGCACATTGTTGGATGCACATTATGTATTAGAATTTTTCTTTTTTGTAAAAGCTGGGTTAGATTTGTGCAACCCCGTCAACCACCCTTGTTTTTGTCAATTTTTTTTTTGATTATAATTGTTGGCCAGAATTTCACATTGACGAATTCCCAGGGACAGACATCACAGAGCAATGAGACATTGACAAATGTCTTGTACACCAGAGAGCTAGTCTTGTACAATCTGACATGCTGTAGTTGTTCTGTAGAGCTGACATGAGCAGCCTGCTGGCCGTCTGGTGCACCAGTTGGGAGCGCAGTACGATTCACTGCGCTGTTCTGTCTCGTGCTCTCTTGTGGGGGAGGGTAAGAGTGACAACAAAACGTGTGCACCTGGTGAGGTAGCAAATTGATGATGAATATTTTCATTTTAAAAATGCCAAACTTGGCTAATATGTTATATGTACCCCATTAACCTTAATATTCTGTGCATCATTTTCCACCGAATTCTGCAATCTCCAGTGTGATGCTGTCATTTAGCACAGCCTCTCCTTGTTCAGCGTTTCCTCCATGACACCCTGGTCTGCAATTCAATCATCCAAACATAAGGTTAGAAGAAATAGAAGCAGAGTCTACTCTGCCATTGAATGAGATCGTTGCTGATCCTAGTGGGCGGCATGGTGGCTCAGTAGTTAGCATTGCTGCCTCACAGCACCAGGGTCCTGGGTTCGATTCCCGCCTGTCTGTGTGGAGTTTGCACATTCTCCCTGTTTCTGCATGGGTTTGCTCCAGTTTCCTCCCACAATCCAAAGATGTGCAGGTCAGGTGAATTGGCCATGCTAAATTGCCCACAGTGTTAGGTGTGTTAGTCACGGGTAAATATAGGGTAGGGGTTTGGGTGGGTTTCTCTTCGGAGGGGCAGTGTGGACTTGTTGGGCCAAAGGGCCTATTTCCACACTGTAAAGAATCTAATAATCCTCGACTCCACTTTCCTGGCTTTTTCCCATAACCTTGATTCCCTTACTGATTAAAAAGCTGTCTATCTCAGTTTTGAATATATTTGAAAACTCAGCCTTGACACCCCTCTGTGATAAAGAATTCCATTGATTCACTATTCTATGAGTGAAGAAATTCCTTTTCAGCTCTGTCATAAATGTCTGAACCCTTATTCTGAGTTCATGTCCTCCTTGCTCCAGATTTTCCCATAAGAGGAAAATCCACCCTTGTGCTGTTGCTGTCCTGGGAATGTTTGATGGGGACAGTTTATTTTCAGTTTAAAATAATAGAAATGTGTTGTCAAAATAAGGGATAATTGGAACAAAATGGGAAGATTCTGTTAAAGGACAGGAGAGATTAAACAACAAAGATATTTTGGAACATAAGGAAAATCAATGTTTGTCGTGAAGAAACCTTTCCACAGTTACTCTGTGAATTCCCTTAAGAATTAGCCATCTCTCATTCTTCTAAATTCCAATGAGTACAGTCCCAAGCCACTCAACCTCTCATTATAAGACAGTCTTTCCATATCTGGTATTAACCTAGTGAACCTTCTTTGCCAATATATCTTTCCTTAGATAAGAAGCCAGTATTCTGTTCCCAGTATTCTAAATGAGATCTGACTAATTAATACCTTGTATGGTTTGAGCAAAACTTCCTATTATTATTTCTCCAGCCTCATTCTTTCAGGACCTTATGTTCACTTTGGCTTCCCTTTTCCTTTTTAGATATTTAAAGAAACTCTTACTCTCTATCTTGATAGTACTAACAAGCTTAAATGGTTAATTTCTGTCTTCAGGTAATGTTGGATTGTCTTTTGTTGAATTTGTAAACTTTTCCAATTCTCTGGCTTACCACTAATCTTTGCTCCATTGTAAGTTTTATTTTTTTTCAATTTGATGATATCTGTAACTTCTAGTTTTTGGTTTATCCCCTTCCTAGAATCTGTCTTTCTCACTGGGATATATCTTTGCTTTGAGCCATGAACTATTTTGTTAAATGCCTGCAATTGTTTCTCAAGTGTCTTTGCTGCTAAATTCCTTGACCAGCACACCAGAAGTGTGCTTTGCATGTATTTCTTTGAAATGATGATATAGTGCTCACTGCTGACAATATAAGTTCACACTACATCAGGGATGCCAAATAAAAATACCATTTAGAGAAACAGAGAATGCAAGAGCATGCATAGGCCATTTGGCCCTTTTAGCCACGTCCACCTTTCAATGGTAGATCATCCAACTCAGTCTGCTCCCACTTTCCACCAATACTTTGGTCCCTTTATCCTTAAGGACTAGACCTAATGCCTGCTAGAAAACATACAATGTTTGGACTCTATTGCTTTCTGTGGCAAAGATTTTCATTGGCTCACCTTGGTGAAGAAATTTCTCTTACTCTCAGTCCTAAACAGCTTACCACGAATCCTTAGACTGTGACCCCTGGTCTTGTAATTTAGTCATCAGGAACACCCTTTCTATTTACCTGTCTTGTCCTGTTAGAACTGTATCATTTTCTATAAGATCCTCCATCATTCATCTAAACTCCGGTGAACATAACCTTAACTGATCCAGTCTCTCTTCCTACATCAGCACTGCCATCCCAGGAATTCCTGAAGAAGGGCTTATGCCCGAAACGTTGATTCTCCTGTTCCCTGGATGCTGCCTGACCTGCTGCGCTTTTCCAGCAACACATTTTCATCCCAGGAATCAGTCCAGTGAACAAGAATCCTCCCCCTTTCAATATATAAACATGACCCCTAGCTGTCTGTTGCCTGCCGTTTTAATGCTCCACTTTATTTCCACTCTGACCCCTCTGTCGTCAAGCTCCTGCATTGTACCAGGGAAACTCAACAAATGCTCAAAGAAACACATCATCTTTTGATTAAACACTGACAGCCTTCTGGATTCAATATTAACTTTAGTAATTTCAAATTGCAAACTCTGCCTTAATTTTCCTTTACTTCCCCCTATGTTTTGGCTTTACTGGATTTTTACTGTTTTTGAATGTGGATGGCAGTGTTCAAAACCTTCCTGGAAGCACATCGTTTGTTTTTGTCTCATCACCATTCCCTTTCGACCTTGCTCCACAAGCCCTTTATCATTTAATCTCTATTGCAATCCATCCAAACACAAAACTTTCTTTCTGTTCTTTTTCCTTTCGTCCCTGTTTTCACTTCCCAGTTCTGATGAAAAGTCAGAAATATAAACCATTAACTCTGTTTCTGTCTCTTCAGACATTGCCTGACTTGCTGCATATTTTCAAATTTTCTGTTTTTGTTCATATGAGTTATCTTAATTTACATATCGCGGCTATTGTGGATAGATCATAAGGCGTCTGATTAATAAGCTAGAACTTTGAAAAAAAATCTTTGAGAGGGGTTTCTGAGGGTGGATGAAGAATTTAATACGTTAGAAAAACAATCTTTGAGGTTGACTTGATAGTGAAAATCTGGAGTCAGGCTATGTGATAACATTTAACACAAACAAGGTATTTCTTATCACTGAGGATGAACATGCAATGAAGCAGGTTATCAGGAATTGTGTTTGAAGCCAACCTATTTGACTCATTTATTAAAAAAAGAGCTGTATTTCTCTAATGAGAATATGTTAGGGTTGATGAAAAGATCAAAAAAGCCTTCTTCATCCAATCCTATCTTGTGAGGAACTGAAAGTCTATAAAAGCATCAAGTGCTTTTAATTGGTTGAGGTTGTCTTTCCAAATTAGAATCTTCAGATTTTTAAGCTTCAACTACTGGCAGATGGATGGAGATTTGAGACTAAAAAAGGTTAAAATATGTCCACCACACATCAGGTATCACACATACAAATTTCTTTGTCACACCTTTAAAACAAAGGGAAAGGCAATCCAATCATTTCTAATGAACAGAAAAAAATCACGAACAGAATGTACCTTCTAATTGACTTCAACAGTCACAAGTTTTAAAAATAAAGTATATTAAAAGGAAAGACCAGCTGACCTCTAATTGACCTGAGGATTTGCTGAAAGCAATGAGCTTCTAATTGCTTCACAAAGGCACACAAATTGCAACTTGTTTTTTTAAAGGAACAGACTAAGTTCTACACAGTAGTATCAAAGGATTAAAATTGGACTCTGAGCGGAAATTTGGGAACATGCTTGCCTAAAAATAAATGACTCCACATTAATAGTAAATTGCAGTTGGCAAAACATTTTGGGACATCCTGAGGCTATGATGCAATATTACATAAGTAGAAAACTTACTTTTTCTCAGGAACTTTTTTAAAAAATCACATTGTACTTACAAGACATCACAAACATTATTTTTCAGATTTACTTGGTGTAGAAAAATGTGAGTTGATTGTGTTGTGATTCTAATAAGGTCAGCCAGGTGGACATCATAGAATATGAATTCCATGACTGGGCTGTTAATCTGGTCCGATCCGTGACCCCTGGCTGACTGAGATATACAAGAGTGTCTTTGGTTCTGTTCATTCTGACATCTGGCTTTGAGAGAGCTGGATCAGTGTCAAGGACTGTAAATGAAGGGTGACTTGGTGATTGGATATTGGTCTCTGTAGAGTTATTTCAGGTTGAATATCAATTTGAGACTGATATGGACTTTGCTGGCATTAACTGCCCTTGACAAGGTGCTGAGTTGTCTTCCTGACGCACTACAATTCTTGTTCTGTGGCCATAGTGCTGTGAGGGAGGGAGTTCCAGGATTTTAGCCCAGTAACAGTGAAGCTATCAGGATGCTGTGTGGCTTGGAAGGGAAGTGTGGGTGGAGGTATTCCTAGCCACAGTTGGGATTATTCTTCTAGGTGGTAGAAGTTACAGGTTTGGAGGTGTCTGTCAAAGCCTGCTTTTCATGAACAGAAATCCACAGTGGGTAAAATCTGGGAGCACTTCAAGCCATGAATGTGGGTCCTGTCAGTAGATGGCCTGAGGCTGGTTAGGGACCCAGACAATTTTATTGACGTAGAGATAGGTTGTCTTTTTGTTATAATATTGATGAACCTGGATTACTGATATTCAACTTTCACCTTCTGATTTTTGTACTTGAGAACATCATGAACCAAAGCAATTTTTAAAGAAGTTAAATACGGATCTAAAATGATCACAGATTGAGGCAAGCCCAAAATGTCTATGTGGAATATATTAAATCGGCTGCACTAATTTATCATTTCAGTCCAAGGCAGGGAAACCACACAACTAATTCCACATCAAGAACTTCACAACTCCTGTTCAATACACACTTGCATAATTTGCAAATTGGGAGACAAAATATTGCCTGGGAAGTGCTCAGCTTGGGATGGGCCTGGTCTCAATAATATACTAATGGACCATTTTTCAGAAGCTCACTTGGCAGAGTAGAAAGATTGGGGGAGCAACGATATATAATAGCATAACCTTGAAGGCTTGTTCTCTTTCTCTCTCTGTCTAGCTTACCAGACTCAAAGGAAGCAACTAGTGATAAAAACAACTTGGGAAAATAACCACTCACTGAGAACTTCAGGATTCTACAAATTTCACTACCGCTAAGCAAGCAAAATAACAACTACATTACAGTTCGGGTTGACTGTCACAAAACAAACACTCTAAGAAATTTAAACTGCATCTGATTTTGTCTTCCTTTTATCTTTAAGCTTTAACAGCTTGTTTCTTTTCTCAAAACATTCCCTCTTCCTGATGCCTTCATATATCACCTGATATCCTGGTCAAGAGACCTGTCACTGTCTTGACAGCAGCATGCTGAGTATAGATACTACTACGAGGCAGGCGACATTTTGTAAAGTTGTCTCTTGCTGATTTCACCTTCTCCTTGTACCCACTTCCCTATCTTATCACTCTGACACAGATTGCAAAGAGCAGTACAGCTCTTGTGTTAAAACTGATAATTATAGTGAAGGAAAAATGAACAACGAACAATGAAGTTAAAGACTTTGAATCGGGATATGTGTATCATTTAATAGAAAGTGTCACCAGTCTATGTGGGAGGAATTCAAACTTGTTTATCTGCTTCTTTGATGAAAAAGTAAAATGAGAGGGTTCGACCTTGGTTTGCAATCTCTTGCCTCTGAAATCCTCTGCAAGTTTGTCTTTTGCCATAGTTGAAGCAGGTAACCTCCAAATGTTCACATGAAGATGGAAATGAAGGACCTGACTTAGGCTTTAGGGCCTCAGTATAAAATCGATGAGCAAATAGATGCAGCAAAAACACTGTTGGTTGCCATTAGAATGCATTTGTCTCCCTTTGCTTTGTGTTCCATCAATGCCCATTTTTAAACTGTGGGCTGGCCGAAGGTTGGAAGTAGTCAAAATTCCCATTGTCTGGAAGCTGTGAAATTTAGTTCCAGCGACTATGTCAATTCAAGAGTCGATTCAACAATTGGGTGAAAGGATAAAGCGTTAAAAATCTATAGAAATGGTTGAGCAGTTGTGATTACAATTGTACGTTTGCTTGGACAGTAACATGGATTATAATATGATCAGGCAGAATGGCCTGTTTCCATGTTACAAGTTCTGCATATATTGATGCATTGTTAAACATCAACAATGCGCTTATATTTTGGGTGTTTCAAAGCATTCTACCAGACTGCAATCAGACTGATATTAAGAATGGACCAAAGTAAGGAGACAGTGGGATACATTCCCAAAAAAATTGAACAAAGAGGTAGATTTTAAGGAGAAAAACCAAAGAATTGGGGAGTCCAAAAAAGAGCCTTCAAGTATTAATTATTAAACATTCATTGAAAAATTATTAATTACAATTGTTGATTTGAATTTGGCCTTGCTTAATAAGCCTTTTGCTATTTAATCTTCTGGGAGAAAGTGAGGACTGCAAATGCTGGAGATCAGAGCTGAAAATGTGTTGCTGGAAAAGCGCAGCAGGTCAGGCAGCATCCAAGAAGCAGAAGAATCGACATTTCGGGCATGAGCCCTTAGAACATAGAACATAGAACATAGAAGAATACAGCGCAGTACAGGCCCTTCGGCCCTCGATGTTGCGCCGATCCAAGCCCACCTAACCTACACTAGCCCACTATCCTCCATATGCCGATCCAATGCCCGCTTAAATGCCCATAATGAGGGAGAGTCCACCACTGCTACTGGCAGGGCATTCCATGAACTCACGACTCGCTGAGTAAAGAACCTACCCCTAACATCTGTCCTATACCTACCCCCCCTTAATTTAAAGCTATGCCCCCTTGTAATAGCTGACTCCATACGTGGAAAAAGATTCTCACTGTCGACCCTATCTAAACCCCTAATCATCTTATACACCTCTATCAAGTCACCCCTAAACCTTCTTTTCTCCAATGAAAACAACCCCAAGTGCCTCAGCCTTTCCTCATACGATCTTTCTACCATACCAGGCAACATCCTGGTAAACCTCCTCTGCACCCGTTCCAGTGCCTCCACATCCTTCCTATAGTATGGCGACCAAAACTGCACACAATACTCCAGATGTGGCCGCACCAGAGTCTTATACAACTGCAACATGACCTCAGTACTCCGGAACTCAATTCCTCTACCAATAAAAGCCAGTACGCCATATGCCTTCTTCACCGCACTATTTACCTGGGTGGCAACTTTCAAAGATTTGTGTACATGGACACCAAGATCCCTCTGCTCATCCACACTACCAAGTATCCGACCGTTCGCCCAGTACCCCATCTTTTTATTACCCTTACCAAAGTGAATCACCTCACACTTAGCTACATTGAACTCCATTTGCCACCTTTCTGCCCAGTTCTGCAGCTTATCTATATCCCGCTGTAACCTGCCACATCCTTCCTCACTGTCTACAACTCCTCCGACTTTCGTATCATCTGCAAACTTACTCACCCAACCTTCTAACCCCTCCTCCAGGTCATTTATAAAAATGACAAACAACAATGGTCCCAAAACAGATCCTTGCGGAACACCGCTAGTGACGGCACTCCAAGATGAACCTTTGCCATCAACTACTACCCTCTGTCTTCTTCCAGCCAGCCAACTCCTAATCCAAACCTCCAACTCACCCTCAATGCCATACCTCCGTATTTTTTGCAGTAGTCTACCATGGGGAACCTTATCAAACGCCTTACTAAAATCCATATACACCACATCTACTGCTTTCCCCTCGTCCACCTCCTTAGTCACCTTCTCAAAGAATTCAATAAGATTTGTGAGGCACGACCTGCCCGTCACAAAACCATGCTGACTATCCTTGATCACATTATTCCTATCCAGATGTTCATAAATCCTATCCCTTACAATTCTCTCTAAGATTTTGCCCACAACAGAAGTGAGACTCACTGGCCTATAGTTACTAGGGTTATCCCTACTCCCCTTCTTGAACAAGGGAACCACATTTGCTAGCCTCCAATCTTCTGGCACTACTCCTGTAGACAACGAGGACATAAAAATCAAGGCCAATGGCTCTGCAATCTCCTCCCTTGCTTCCCAGAGAATCCTAGGATAAATGCCATCAGGCCCAGGAGACTTATCTATTTTCACCCTTTCCAGAATTTCCAACACCTCTTCTCTACATACCTCAAAGCCATCCATTCTACTTAATTGTGACTCAGTACTCACATTGACAACAATGTCCTGTTCCTGATTGAATACTGACGAAAGGTATTCATTCAGTGTCTCCCCAATCTCTTCAGCCTCCACACGCAACTTCCCACTACTATCCTTGACTGGACCTATTCCTACCCTAGTCATTCTTTTATTCCTGACATACCTATAGAAAGCCTTAGGGTTTTCCCTAATCCTACCAACTAAGGACCTTTCATGACCCCTCCTTGCTGCTCTTAGCTCTCTCTTCAGGTCCTTCCTGGCTACCTTATAACTCTCAATTGCCCCAATTGAACCTTCACGCCTCATCTTTACATAGGCCGCCCTCTTCCATTTAACAAGGGATTCCAATTCCTTATTAAACCACGGCTCCCTCACATGACCCTTTCCTCCCTGCCTGACGGGCACATACTTATCAAGGACACTCAATAGTTGCTCCTTGAACAAGCTCCACATATCAATTACACCCTTGCCTTGAAGCTTACTTTTCCAGGCCACACATACTAAGTCATGCCTCACAGCATCATAATTTCCCTGCCCCCATCTATAACTCTTGCCCTGTAGTGCACACTTATCCCTCTCCATCACTAGAGTAAAAGTCACCGAATTGTGGTCACTGTCCCCATAGTGCTCACCTACCTCTAATTCTAACACCTGGCCTGGTTCATTACCCAGAACCAAATCCAGTATGGCCTCACCTCACTTCTTCAATGAGAACTATTTAATGATATTTAATGATAACTATTTAATGATAACTATTGCTCCCTTTGACAGTTTGAGTATCTTAATTTGGGTAAATTGATTATACTTCCAGATAATACTTGTACAATAACCAATCTGTGGAATCAAATAATAACCATTTATTTGTGATCTGGACTTGACACTACAAGGTAAGGCAAAGTCCAATACAAATTAATAAGGAGGGTATTTTTACAAAGAGTAAACTTGCAGAGCAACTGTTAAAATCATGTTCACTGAGTGGAACATGTCAAGCCTCTTGTTGCATCATGATATGAAAATAAAAAGAAAGTCACATTTCAGAAGGCTATCTTACCTAAAATAAAGAGTAAAACAACTTTACATGCTGTCCTAAATCCAAGATTAAACTTCCATTGCTTGAAAGATTACTCCCTTTTGCTTCATATCTAAGTACTTTGCTGATTTATGTTACAAATTTGGTTGTGATTGCAACTTTCCTGCCAAATAGGTGGGAAGGACATGTTTTCAGATACTTGCATCTGTAAGGGAGTTAGTTTGTGGAAGAAATAATCAAATCTGTTGCTGCAACCTCTTCAGTTCAAACTAGATTAATGAGAAATTTCCAGATGAAGGGACATTCCATTCATCATGGTATAAAATAGGTAGTTCCTGATTTAGATAACACTGTCAGTGATGGACTTGGATACATACTTGGAAACTATCTGTGGTCTCCATCATTTACTTGAGCAAATCCACATTACTATCAAAAGCTAACATACAAATATTTTGTAATATTTTTGTGGGAAAATATTCAACACCCACCTCTTGAAACATGAAACCTACATATGTCATTTGTTCAAGAGACTCCACCCTGCAGGCACTCTGCCTCTATTCCTGATGAAGGGCTTTTGACCAAAATGTCGATTTTCCTGCTCTCGGATGCTGTCTGAACTGCTGTGCTTTTCCAGCACCACTATAATAAATCAATTTATTTCAATGCAAGGGGCCTAACAGGGAAGGCAGATGAACTCAGGGCATGCTTAGGAACATGGGACTGGGATATCGTAGCAATTACAGAAACATGGCTCAAGGATGGGCAGGACTGGCAGCTTAATGTTCCAGGTTACAAATGCTGCAGGAAGGATAGAAAAGGAAGCAAGAGAGGAGGGGGGGGGATGCTGAGGGAGGATATTCCCAGAAATACATCCAGGGACGTTATTTGGGCGGAACTGAGAAATAAGAAAGGGATGATAACTTTATTGGGATTGTATTATAGACCCCTTAATAGTCAGAGGGAAATTGAAAAACAAGCTTGTACGGAGATCTCAGTTATCTGTAAGAAAAATAGACTGGTTATGGTAGGGGATTTTAACTTTCCAACCATAGACTGATGTTAAGGGTTTAGATGGAGAGGAATTTGTTAAGTGTGTACAAGACAATTTTCTGATTCAATATGTGGATGTACCAACTAGAAAACGTGCAAACCTTGACCTACTCTTGGGAAGTAAGGCAGGGCAGGTGACTGAGGTGTCAGTGGGGGAGCACTTTGGGACCAACGACCATAATTCTATTAGATTTAAAATAATGATGGGCCAGATCTAAAAGTTGAAGTTCTAAATTGGAGAAAAGCCAATTTTGACGGGATCAGGCAAGAACTTTCAAAAACTGATTGGGGGCAGATGTTCACAGGTAAAGGAACGGCTGGAAAATTGGAAGCCTTCAGAAATGAGATAACAAGAATCCAGAGACAGTACATTCCTGTCTGGGTGAAAGGAAAGGTTGGTAGGTATAGGGAATGCTGAATGACTAAAGAAATTGAGGGTTTGGTTAAGAAAAAGAAGGAAGCATATGTAAAGTATAGACAGGATAGATCGAGTGAATCCTTAGAAGAGTATAAAGGAAGTAGGAGTATACTTAAGAGGGAAATCAGGAGGGCAAGAAGGTGACATGGGATAGCTTCAGCAAATAGAATTAAGGAGCATCCAAAGGGTTTTTACAAATACATTAAGGACAAAAGTGTAACTAGGGAGAGAATAGGCCCCTCAAAGATCAGCAAGGCGGCCTTTGTGTGGAGCCGCAGAAAGTGGGGGAAATACTAAATGATTTGTAGCTCGGGTGCTCGTTGCTGTGGTTCTGTTCGCCGAGCTGGAAGTTTTTGTTGCAAACGTTTCGTCCCCTGTCAAGGTGACACCCTCAGTGCTTGGGAGCCTCCTTTGAAGCGCTTCTGTGGTGTTTCCTCCGGCATTTATAGTGGCCTGTCCCTGCTGCTTCCGGTTGTCAGTTTTAGCTGTCCGCTGTAGTGGCCGGTATATTGGGTCCAGGTCTATGTGTTTGTTGATGGAGTTTGTGGATGAGTGCCAAGCTTCTAGGAATTCCCTGGCTGTTCTTTGTTTCAACAGATGCCTAAGGGAGAGACAACAGAATGAGGACATGCCGCAACCCAAAGGACTAGCCACACTACCATACGTCAAGAACATCTCTGAAATGACAGCCAGACTACTGCGACCACTAGGACTTATAACAGCACACAAATCAACAGCCACTCTCAGACAACAACTCACCAAAACTAAGGACCCAATACCCAGCATGAGCAAAACTAATGTAGTGTACAAAATCCCATGCAAGGACTGCACGAAACACTACATAGGACAAACAGGAAGACAGCTAACGATCCGCATCCATGAAGATCAACTAGCCACGAAACGACACAACCAGCTATCCCTAGTAGCCACACACGCAGACGACAAGCAACATGAATTTGACTGGGACAACACTACCATTATAGGGCAAGCGAAACAAAGAACAGCCAGGGAATTCCTAGAAGCTTGGCACTCATCCACAAACTCCATCAACAAACACATAGACCTGGACCCAATATAACGGCCACTACAGCGGACAGCTGAAACTGACAACCGGAAGCGTCAGGGACAGGCCACTATAAATGCCGGAGGAAACACCACAGAAGCACTTCACAGGAGGCTCCCAAGCACTGAGGATGTCACCTTGACAGGGGACGAAACGTTTGCAACAAAAACTTCCAGCTCGGCGAACAGAACCACAGCAACAGCATACTAAATGAGTATTTTGCATCAGCATTTACTGTGGAAAAGGATATGGAAGATATAGATTGTAGGGAAATAGATGGTGACACCTTGCAAAATGTCCATATTACAGTGGAGGAAGTGCTGAACGTCTTGAAACGGGTAAAGGTGGATAAATCCCCAGGATCTGATCAGGTGTACCGTAGAACTCTGTGGGAAGCTAAAGAAGTGATTGCTGGGCCTCTTGCTAAGATATTTGTATCATTGATAGCCACTGGTGAGGTGCTGGAAGACTGGAGGTTGGCTAATGTGGTGCCACTGTTTAAGAAGGGTGGTAAGGACAAGCCAGGGAATTATAGACCAGTGAGCCTGACGTCGGTGGTGGGCAGGTTGTTGGAGGGAATCCTGAGGGACAGGATGTACATGTATTTGGAAAGGCAAGGACGGATTAGAGATAGTCAACATGGTTTTCTGCGTGGGAAATCATGTCTCACAATCTTGATTGAGTTTTTTTGGGAAGTAACAAAGCGGATTGATGAGGGCAAAGTGGTAGATGTGATCTATATGGACTTCAGTAAGGCATTCAACAAGGTTCCCTATGGGAGACTGATTAGCAAGGTTAGGTCTCACGGAATACAGTGAGAATTAGCCATTTGGAATACAGAACTGGATCAAAGGTAGAAGACAGACAATGGTGGTGGAGAGTTGTTTTTCAGACTGGAGTCCTGTGACCAGTGGAGTCCCACAAGGATCGGTGCTGGGTCCTCTACTTTTTGTTACTTACATAAATGATTTGGATGTGAGCATAAGAGATACAGTTAGTACGTTTGCGGCTGACACCAAAATTGGAGGTGTAGTGGACAGCGAAGAGGGTTACCTCAGATTACAACAGGATGGGCCAATGGGCTGAGAAGTGGCAGATGGAGTTTAATTCAGATAAATGTGAGGTGCTACATTTTGGGAAAGCAAATCGTAGCTGGGCTTATACACTTAATGGTAAGGTCCTAGGGAGTGTTGCTGAACAAACAGACCTTAGAGTGCAGGTTCATAGTTCCTTGAAAGTGGAGTTGCAGGTAGATAGGATAGTGAAGAAGGCATTTGGTATGCTTTCCTGTATTGGTCATAGTATTGAGTACAGAAGTTGGGAGGTCATGTTGCGGCTGTACAGGACTTTGGTTAGGCCACTGTTGGAATATTGTGTGCAATTCTGGTCTCCTTCCTATCGGAAAGATGTTGTGAAACCTGAAAGGGTTCAGAAAAGATTTACAAGGATGTTGCCAGGGTTGGAGGATTTGAGCTATAGAGAGAGATTGAATAGGCTAGGGCTGTTTTCCCTGGAGCGTTGGAGGCTAAGGGGTGACCTTATAAATGTGTATAAAATCATGAGGGGCATGGATAGGATAAATAGACAAAGTTGTTTCCCTGGGGTCAGGGAGTCCAGAACCAGAGGGCATAGGTCTAGGGTGAGAGGGGAAAGATATAAAAGAGACCTAAGGGGCAACTTTTTCACACAGAGGGTGGTACATGTATGGATTGAGCTGCTAGAGCGGTGGAGGCTGGTACAATTGCAACATTTAAGAGGCATTTGGATGGGTATATGAACAGGAAGGGTTTGGAGGGATATGGGCCAGGTACTGGCAGGAGGGAGTAGATTGGGTTGGGATACCTGGTCGGCATGGACGGGTTGGACTGAAGAGTCTGTTTCCATGCTGTATATCTCTATGACTCTATGACTCTATATTGAATAATTTAATATTTTCTTGATATTGAATATATTGTCTACTTTATCATTTGAACACAGTTGGCAAATTATTGTATAAATGTGAAGACTGAAAATGAGGTCACACTAAAATTATAGAACTTTTTTCCATTTGAAGGTAGGAGCTGGCAAGTTTAGAAAGGTATCAGAAGCAGACTTTGACCTCACCAACTTTAATTGTTTCCAAGAATACTGATGATTGACAATAGATTTTGCACTGCAGTAACCATTCTCCACTTGGACTTTCCTAGAATTTGTTCAAAATGATGTCAATAACTGCTCAACAAAATTCAAACATGTCTCGTACATTTTTGCAGAAAATATAATCTGCAAAAATTCTGCTCTATGCTTTTATGACTGAAGCTGAACCTTTTCGAGTCGCACTACAGCATTCAGAAGTGCGATGTGACAATACAGAAACAGACAGTTTAAGACATCAAAATTTCGACCATACAACCTATGCTATCTAATTCTGCTCTACATCCCACTGCATATCTTTTTTTAAAATTCCTCTTGTTCAACCACTATATAATTCTCTTTTAGAAAGGATATGAACTTGATTTCAATGTTGATATGTAGTAGAAAATTCCACACTTGGAAATTCTTGTGAGAAATGGACCATTTTATCTAATTTCTCCTCTTTGTGATTATTTTTAATTGATTCCTTGTTGCAGTTTCACTAACCAGGAGATTTAATCTACCTTTATTTGCCTGACAAATCTCTTCATAATTTCAACAATCTCTATCAGGTTTCTTCTGGGCATCTGAGCTCCAGGCAAACAACATCACATCTGGAGTAACATAATAGTGCATCCATTTAATATTATTCCCATTACCTTTACATTGTTCCAAAATTGGAATTTACAGGCAGAATTTTATGTTTTTAGCTAAGTGCACATTGCATCAGGTTTCTTGGAGGGCTTTTCACCATGGAGCCTAATGAGTTTTCCAGCCATATCTTACTAAATTTGCTTGATTAACTACTAGCCTGCTTCTAAGGCATCGCCAAAGTTCAATTCTGGCCCTGTCTTACCATGTGTCATTGCCAGAACAATTCGTTTCTCAATGGATATTCCAAAAATCTTCAGCATCCCTTCTACCTTATTGAATTCTTTGAAAAGGTGACGAAGGACCTTATTGAATTCTTTGAAAAGGTGACGAAGGAGGTTGATGAGGGGAAAGCGGTAGATGTGGTATATATGGATTTTAGTAAGGCGTTTGATAAGGTTCCCCATGGTAGGCTACTGCAGAAAATACGGAGATATGGCATTGAGGGTGAGTTGGAGGTTTGGATTAGGAATTGGCTGGATGGAAGAAGACAGAGGGTAGTAGTTGATGGCAAAGTTTCTTCATGGAGTGCCGTCACTAGCGGTGTTCCGCAAGGATCTGTTTTGGGACCATTGCTGTTTGTCATTTTTATAAATGACCTGGAAGAGGGGTTAGAAGGTTGGGTGAGCAAGTTTGCGGATGATACGAAAGTCGGAGGAGTTGTTGACAGTGAGGAAGGATGTGGCAGGTTACAGCAGGATATAGAGAAGCTGCAGAGCTGGGCAGAAAGGTGGCAAATGGAATTCAATGTAGCTAAATGTGAGGTGATTCATTTTGGGAAGAATAACAAAAAGATGGGGTACTGGGCTAATGGTCGGATACTTGGTAGTGTGGATGAGCAGAGGGATCTTGGTGTCCATGTACACAGATCTCTGAAAGTTGCCACCCAGGTAAATAGTGCGGTGAGGAAGGCATATGGCGTACTGGCTTTTATTGGTAGAGGAATTGAGTTCCGGAGTCCTGAGGTCATGATGCAGTTGTATAAAACTCTGGTGTGGCCGCATCTGGAATATTGTGTGCAGTTTTGGTCGCCATACTATAGGAAGGATGTGGAGGCACTGGAACGGGTGCAGAGGAGGTTTACCAGGATGTTGCCTGGTATGGAAGGAAGATCGTATGAGGATAGACTGAGACACTTGGGGCTGTTTTCATTAGAGAAAAGAAGGTTTAGGGGTGACTTGATTGAGGTGTACAAGATGATTAGGGGGTTAGATAGGGTTGACAGTGTGAACCTTTTCCCGCGTATGGAGTCGGGTATTACAAGGGGGCATAGCTTTAAATTAAGGGGGGGTAGATATAGGACTGAAGTTAGGGGTAGGTTCTTCACTCAGCGAGTCGTAAGTTCATGGAATGCCCTGCCAGCAGCAGTGGTGGACTCTCCCTCTTTATGGGCATTTAAGCGGGCATTGGATAGGTATATGGAGGATAGTGGGTTAGTATAGGTTAGGTGGGCTTGGATCGGCGCAACATCGAGGGCCAAAGGGCCTGTACTGCGCTGTATTCTTCTATGTTCTATGTTCTATGTACCAATACCATCTTCAAAAGGCCATTGCGCACTGTTAGTCTGGATCTGCACTGCATGGTTCCTGACACTTGCCCCAGCTATGGCAGACAGGTGGAAATCATCACTGTCCTTTGCAGGCGGAGACCTGGAGATCCTGCTTGATGGGTTGGTGCATAGACAAGATGTCCTCTTCCGCGGGACTGGCAAAGTCGACCACAATAGCATACACTGCCAATCTGGCCCAAGATTTCCACTGAAAAGTGGCAGTATGGAGTGATGCCCAGCAAAGTGTGTGTCAACTCTGTCAGAGTAAGTTCCGCCAGCTTCCCTCTTAAATCTCACACTCATTCTATTTCTGATTTGGAGGTGCCGGTGTTGGACTGGGGTGCATAAAGTTAAAAATCACTCAACACCAGGTTATAGTCCAACAGGTTTAATTGGAAGCACACTAGCTTTCGGAGCACCGGACAACCACTTGATGAAGGAGCGGCGCTCCGAAAGCTAGTGTGCTTCCAATTAAACCTGTTGGACTATAACCTTGTGTTGTGTGATTTTTAACATTCTATTTCTGCTACTGTACCCACTTTTCAAGGCTTACACTCTACCGCCCTCAGTCCTGCCTGCAGCATTCTGACACCACGAATTCTTCGGAACCAGCAGTAAGCCAAATTAGGCAGACACTTGCTCTGCTTTTCATCTCAAGTTTTCTGGATATCTAACTTGTTTATGCATTTGGTGAGATAGAAAGCTGCGTATTGATGAGGTGACTTGAGCCGTTAACAAAGCATTTTGCAACCAATAATCGCCCTTAATTATCACATGCCACTATCTAATGAGAAACCTGACCTCCTGCTTGTCAAAAGCATGAAAAATGGAGCAGGATGCTGCCAAAGTTATCAGTCTCACTGTCCCAAATTGCACCTTAGCCCAAATCACCTAGACCCTCAAGAAAATCACCCTATATTAAAATATTATAATTCCATATTATATTCAACATTACAATAATGAAGTTAAAAATCACACAACACTAGGTTATAGTCCAACAGGTTTAATTGGAAGCACACTAGCTTTTGGAGTGATGCTCCTTCATCAGGTGGTTGTCCAGTGCTCCGAAAGCTAGTGTGCTTCCAATTAAACCTGTTGGACTATAACCTGGTGTTGTGTGATTTTTAACTTTGTACACCCCGGCATCTCTGAATCAGTACAATAATGAAGTACAAGTTCAACACTATCACTTGAATTTAATATACACCTTTATACAAACCTGAAGGCTAATTTGAACTCTGTCTGAATCCCAGGGCAGCCTGGAGTAGAATTGTACAATCCACCACCTGCACTGAGATTGCAACTGAGAGAGCTGATAACATTTTCTGAATAGATCTCCCACTCCCCAGCAACCCTCCAAACTATCTGACCTTGAAAGAAATCCCACCCTCACCATAATTCCATTATTGACATCCTTGTGATCAATAGCTGAGTTGTATTCCATCTGGATTGAGTTTATTGTTGCCAGTAGGAGTTCAAAGGTAGAAGATATCTAGCTGGTCATCCTCCTTGGGCCTTTGGTATGTAAGGGTGGTGGGGATGGACTCCTTTCTCACATTAGGCCCACACCCTCCCCAAAGCTTCTGACCATCGGTGCTCCCTTCCCTCCTCACATCTCCATCAAGAACCTCAAACCCTTCTCCAGCTCTCTCTTGAGACTTCCCCAAACGTATTTGCTCCTGGACTCTGGGACTGAGAATCTGAAGAGTGAGTCCCAGCCCAGGTTGCTCAGTTGGTACCACACATTACTCTTAATCTCAGGATCATGGGTTCAAGTCCTAAGTTGAGCGATTGATTTATGGGCTGCATGTTGGCTCAGAAGTTAGCACTGCTGCCTCCCAGTTACTGGGGCTAGATTTGATTCCAGGCTTGGGCAACCGCATGCGAGGAGTTTGCACATGCTCCCTGTTTCCCTCCCACAGTCCAAAGGTGTGCAGTTGAGGTGGATTGGCCATGCTAAAAATTGTCCTGTAGTTTCCAGGGATGGGTAGGCTAGGTGAATTAGTCATGGGAAATGCAGGATTACAGTGATATTTCTCATCTCCATCCAAATTGCCTCTACACCTTGGATTCCTAATGTTCGGTGATGTTTGCTCTACTGTACTAATACAATTACTAATTGACAGAGCCACCTTTCATCTTTTTCAAACTCTTTGTCCTTCCTAACTGTCACGTGCCCTTCAAGATTCACTTCCAGCTGTATGACATCTGGCAGCCATGTCTCTGTGATGACTTTCATATGATAATTATTTATTTCTATTTTTACTATTTGTCCATCTGTTTTATTCTGAATACTATTTTAACTCAGATGCAAAGGCTTCAGCTAGAACTTTTATTATTTTTTTTTGTAACCATCTTCAGCCTTACTGACTTACTATTAGTTTTGAACTCTGTATCCATTCTTGTTCTAGTCTGTTTATCATTTCCAATATAAATATTTCTCTCTCTGCCATGACTCTAGTCTTTAATTTGCCACAATGCTTTATGAAGATCAATATGAAGCATACCAACTGTATATTATTTATCCAGTCTTTGTACTATTTTGTTAAAATATTCCATATGGTCAGTCAAGTGGAAACTAGTTCTTTTAGAAAATAGCACTAACTCATGTTTCTTCATTTGATTTGTAAACTCATCCCTAATTATAGACTCTGGATCTTATATATTCCTATCAGCATTACTGTCCTGGGAAATCGGTTTAGCTTAGTTGGCTGTATCGTTGGTTTATAGAGCAATATGACGCCAACAGCATGGATTCAATTCCCATCACCCATTTGAGGTTACTATGAAGGACCTTCCTTCTCAGCCTCTTCCCTCTCCTGAGGTTAAATCACCACGAGTTGCTTCTCTGTAATAAAAGAGCAGCCCTGATGGTCTGGTAAGACTATGGTGACCCAACAATTACTGCCCTTGGTCAAATAAATTGGAAAGCATATGTTTTGATTGCTGCTGCAAAAATCATGGCTAACCATGTTGAAAATAGAAATTGAAACCAAGTACAAAGCACTGAAGGCTCCAAATGAAGAAAGAGCACGCGAAGAAATTTAAACTGATCTCAGTATCAGAGATAATACATTGAGTAGCTGGAAAAAGAATGTTTTAAAAAAATTAAAGAAGAACATGACAGTAGAGAACTTCTTCAAGAGAATAATGCCATACCTATATTGAACGCAGATGAAACTGCCCTCTTCTACAATGTGTAACAGTTAAAACTTAGCCTGCAAAGGCCAAATTACAGTTGATGCTAAGCAATTTTAAAAAAATCTGGCTTCAATGTTTTGCCACCACCATGTCCAGATTGAGAAAGCATGGCTTGTTACTCATTGACAAGTTCAAAAAGCCAAGGTACTTAGACCACACCAATCATTTGCCAGGTAAAAATGAGGACTGCAGATGCTGGAAACCCGAGTCTGGATTAGAGTGGTGCTGGAAAAGCGCAGCAGGTCAGGCAGCATCCAAGGAGCAGGAAAATCGACATTTCGGGCAAAGGCCCTTCATCAGGAATAGAGGCAGGGAGCCTGCAGAGTGGAAAGATAAATGAGACGGGAGTGGGGGTGGAGAGAAAGTAGCATAGAGTACAATAGGCGAATGGGGGTGGGGATGGAGGTGATATGTCAGAGAGGAGGGTGGGGGAAGGTAGCAAAGAGTACAATGGGTGAATGGGGGTAGGGATGAAGGTGATAGGTCAGAGAGGAGAGTGGAGCAGATAGGTGGGAAGGGAGTTTGGCAGGTAGGACATGTCATGGGGATGGTGCTGAGCTGGAAAGTTGGAACTGGGGTAAGGTGAGGGAGGGGAAATGAGGAAACTGGTGAAGTCCACATTGATGCCCTGAGGTTGAAGTGTTCCGAGGCAGAAGATGAGGCGTTCTTCCTCTAGGCGTCGGGTGGTGAGGGAGCAGAGGTGGAGGAGGCCCAGTACCTGCATGTCCTCGGAAGAGTGGGAGGGGGAGTTGAAATGTTGGGCTACAGGGCTGTGTGGTTGATAGGTGTGGGTGTCCCAGAGATGTTCCCTAAAGCGCTCTTCGAGGAGGCGTCCAGTTTCCCCAATGTAGAGGAGACCGCATCGGGAGCAGCGGATACAATAAATGTGCAGGTAAAACTTTAATGGGTGTGGAAGGCTCCTTTGGGGCCTTAAAGCATGAATGAAATCGATAATTTTTACTTCAGCACCTTGATGCTAACATGTAATTCCAGAAACTCAAGATTATATTGCTCATGGATAATTGCTCAGCCCATCTTAATGTGCAAGGACTAAAAACCGTGTGATTTGTTTTTCCCCACCCAGTTCAATTTCAATTACTCAGCCAGTTATCTAAAGTATAATTAAAAAGTTAGAATGGTTTTACTGCAAGGTGCTTGTCCATTAAAAAAAACATTGCTTCAAACAATGGACATCCTGCAAAAAAGCCTAGGATATCGTAAAGCAGGATACAACACGTAATTGCTTCATGCATTGTTTGAAATTAATCATGACAATTTCAATAGATGCTCACCATATGCAATCATAAAGTGTGACACCGATGCTACACTCTTTCTAAAATTAGGATTCAAAAAGGAATAATTCTTTTAACACTGCAGTTATTGTTGGTGATGATGAACATTGTGTCACACCAATGGAAGACAATGCCATTATGGAAGCAGTAACAAAGGCAACAGCTTACAAGGGGAAAACTGAGGAGAATGAAGTGTAGCCAGAAGCTGTTGCCAGTGATGAAGCATTCAATAAGTTAGACTCATCGTGCAGCAATTTTCAATAGCCATCAATGCAATGTAAAAGCATTCATAGAGTCGTAGAGTCACACAGCATGGAAACAGACCCTTTGGTCCAACTTGTCCACTCCGACTAGGCATCCCAATCTGACCTAGTCCCATTTGCCAGCACTTGGCCCAAATCCCTCTAATCCTTTCCTATCCATATACCCATCCAAATGCTTTTTAAATGCTGTACCTACCTTCAACACTTCCTCTGGCAGTTTGTGCCATCCATGCCACATCCTCTACGTGAAAAAGCTACCCCTCCAGTCTGTTTTAAATCTTTCCCTTCCCACCTTACACCTATGGTCTCTAGTTTTGGACTCCCCAAACTCAAAAAGAACTTGGCTATTAACCCTTTCCATGCACCTCATGACTTTATAAACCTCTACAAGGTCACCACTCAGCCTCTGATGCTCCACTGAAAGTATTCCAGCCTATTCAGCCTCTCCCTAGAATTTAAACACTCCAGTTCTGGCAACATCCTTGTAAATCTTTTCTGCACCCTTGCAAGTTTAACAACATCCTTCAAATAGAAGGGTGACCAGAATTGTACACAATATTCTAAAAATGGCCTCAACGCATCTCATCCACATCCCGCCCCTCTGCCCTCAAACCCCACCCCTCCAACCATAACAAGGACAGAACCCCCCTGGTGCTCACCTTCCATCCTACCAACCTTCGCATAAACCACATCACCCGAAGACATTTCCGCTACCTCCAAACGGACCCCACCACCAGGGATATATTTCCCTCCCCACCCATTTCTGCTTTCTGCAAAGACTGTTCCCTCCGTGACTACCTGGTCAGGTCCATGCCCCCCACCACCCACCCTCCCGTCCTGGCACCCTCTCCTGCCATCGCAGGAATTGCAAAACCTGCGCCCACACCTCCTCCCTCATCTCCATCCAAGGTCCCAAATGGGCCTTCCACATCCATCAGAGTTTTACCTGCACATCCACCAATATCATTTATTGTATCCCTTGTTCCCGATGCAGTCTCCTCTACAATGGGGAGACTGGACGTCTCCTAGCAGAGCACTTCAGAGAACATCTCCGGGACACCTGCACCAATCAACCCCACAGCCCCGTGGCCCAACATTTCAACTCCCCTTCCCACTCTGCCGAGGACATGGAGGTCCTGGGCCTCCTTCACCGCCGCTCCCTCACCACCCAACGCCTGGGGGAAGAACACCTCATCTTCTGCCTCGGAACACTTCAACCCCATGGCATCAATGTGGATTTCATCAGTTTCCTCATTTCCCCTTCCCCCACCTCACCCCAGTTCCAACCTTCCAGTTCAGCACCGTCCTCATGTCCTGCCCTACCTGCCTATCTTCCTTTCCACCTATCCACTCCACCCTTCCCTCTGACCTATCACCTTCATCCCCACCCCCACTCACCCATTGTACTCTTTGCTACCTTCCCCCCACCCTCCTCTCTGATCTATCACCTCCATCCCCACCCCCAATCACCTATTATACTCTATGCTACTTTCTCTCCACCCACATCCCACTCTCATTTATCTCTCCACTCTGCAGGCACCCTGCCTCTATTTCTGATGAAGGACTTTTGCCCGAAACGTTGATTTTCCTACTCCTCAGATGCTGCCTGACCTGCTGTGCTTTTCCACCACCACTCTAATCTAGACTCACCAATGTCCTGTACAGCCACAATGTGTGAGTAATTAACTGATGAAGGAGCAGCGCTTTGAAAGCTAGTACTTCCAAATAAACCTGTTGGACTATAACCTGATGTTGTGTGAGTTTTAATTCTGTGCAGCTGCAACATGACATCCAAACTCCTCGACTCAAATGTTTTGACCAATGAAGACAAGTGCGGCAAATGCCTTCTTCACCCCTGTCTACCTGGAACTCCAATTTCAAGGAACTCTAAAACTGCATTGAGTTACTGGATTAGGTTTGTAACTTTCTACAAAAAGAACATTTGTCAAGAATTAACATAGCTATCATTGAAAGCTATGTCCAAAACTAAATGATGATTACCTATGGTTACCAATTTTAGGCTGTGTATTCTATTGCTTCTATTTTGTTTTAAAATGCTACCTTGTGCGCTCTTGATGGAGATGGAAGTGAGATAGTTAAAATTGGGGTTGTTGATTATGGCTGTTGTACAAATAAAAGCAAGTTTTATGATTTTGTGATTCTCATTTTTGTTTTTGATTTTTTATAATTTGATTATTGATGAAGAAAAATTGACATTGCAGCATATTTTCACTGATGCTTTACATATCTATTACACCACATAGTCCCTTCACATCTTGGATCGTTAATGTTGATAAGATATAATGTTGACAAGGTTTACATGGGCTCACAAGTGTCAAAATAAATGGGTACGGCCTGCGTATTAATGTTGGTGTTAAGCAATTAATTTAAACTGAGTTAATTTCAAAATAAAAATAATGCTTGTGGGTCAGTGGTACAGCAGGTTTTTCCCTTCCCCTGGGCCAATAGGTCCATTATCGAGTTCTATCCATCCAGAAGTGTATCATAACACATCAGAACAAGTTGATTAAAAATAATATTCTGGGGCTCTTGTTACACAATGGTAATATCCTTACCTCTGGGCCAGAAGTTCCAGGTTTGATTCCCATCTGACACAGACATAATGTGACAGGCCTGAACATATCCAAACAGGTTAATTAAAAACAAAGTACTTTAAGTAATATTTATCAGAAAACTCAAGATGATTAATTCAACATTAAATGAACTGATCTATAATTTCTGAACTTGTCCTGGTTTCTTATATGACCAGTGTCAGGTTTACAACCTTGCATAATTTTCCTTTCAAGGGAATTTAGAAACATTGTAGTAAAAGCCTCCCTCAACAACTCAGATGTCAATCATTCAAGCCTAATGTCGGCTTACCTTAATTTTGGAGCCAAGAAGAATAGAAGAATCTGTAATGCAGGTGGGAGCCACTACCAGAAGGCCTTTGACAAGGTGCTGCACAGGAGGGTGTTAACTAAGATAAGAGCTCATGGTGTCAGGGGCCAGGCATGGATAAAGGATTGGCTGACTGGCAGAAAGTAGATTGTGGAGATAAAAGCATCTTTTTCAGGATGGCCGCCAGTGATTAATGGGGTCTATGTTGGAGCCACAAATACTTACGTTATATATTAACAATCTGAGCAAAGGAACTGAGGATAGTGTTGCTAAGTTTACAGATGACACAAAGATAGGTGGAAGGTCAGCTCGTGTTGAGGAGGTAGGGAGACCGCAGAGGGACATGTACAAGCTATGAGGGTGGGAAAAGAAGTGGCAGGTAGATAACAATTGTGAAAGTGTGAGGATATGCAATTTTGTAGGAAGAATAGAGGTGTAGACAACTTTGTAAATGGGGAAAAACTTCAGAAATCTGAAGCACAAAGGAACTAGTTTAGGATTTTCTTAAGGCGGATATCCAGGTTCAGTTGGCAAATGCAATGCTTGCATTCATTACAAGAGGACTAGGATACAAGGCCAGCATTGTACAGCTGAGGCTCTATAAACTCTGGTCAGACTGCATTTGGAATAATGTGAGTAGTTTTGGGCCCTCGATCTCAGGAAGGATGTGTTGGCATTGGAGAGGATCCAGAGGAGGTTAACAAGAATGATCACAGGAGTTAAGGGCTTGTTATATGAGGAACGTTTGAGGAATCTGGGTCTGTACTTAATGGAGAATAGAAGGATGACAAGGGATCTGATTTAAACTTATAACTTTTCTTTATAATAGCTAAGTTGCTGTTGAGTTTATTTTGAGACTCCCATAATAACTCATGATATCCCTCATAATCCATATTTTAAATGATATTACAACATGAATCCCATATGTGCCACCACTGATGAATGGAAAATTATATTTAGAGTCCTGGTATTTCTTCCCTTGCTCCTCATAACAGATTTAGATGTACATTTCATCTGAACCTAGTGATTTCTACACTTTCGAGGATGCTAAACACCTTAATATTTTCTCTCTCATCCCATTCAATACTTTACACTCCTCTGCCTTAACTGTACGACTTTGCCTGTGTTCATTTAAAAAATGTGTGAACACTTCATTAAGAACCATGCTCATATCTTGCCTCTCCACACAATTTAATTTTTCAACTTGAATAACCTTATGTATCGATAAAACATCGTTGTGTTTTCTTTGATTTTACTTGCCAATATCTTTTCATGACCTCGCTTGACTTTCCCACGCTTTAAACCTCTACTGAAATGGCAGACAAATGAATAATGCTTCTTACAAATTGCTTTTTTGCTTTTTTTTAAATAGAAGATTAAAAATGACACCTGTCATTTGGATTTCATAATTGTATGGCATTCTGCAGGATGTGAGCAGAGGTTTCTGATGTCTTTTTTATTTCTCACTGATGATATCTGAAAGAAGATTCATGCAAAGAGTCCACTAAATGGCACGTTAATCCCATTGGATTCGCTAGGACTTTGAGCCAACAAGTTAATTTTACATGATGAATGGCAGAACGGTTGTGGAAGTGTCAGATTATTCTGACTGCTGGATTAATAATGTTACGGAGCTTCATTCCATTTGGTACTCAGCTGTTTTCAATTGGCATGCCATTTGGTTTCAATGGGATACTCCAATTTAAAACAGCTGAGCACTGATAAGGATTCTGTCCAGAAAGAAGCTGTGACTTTTATGTTGATCAATTATTTTATTACTAGAATAGGAATGTATAATTTATTCTCATGTACAGGGTACCTTTACTATGTCTGTACACAGCTGAGTGACCTATTTTGGTCTCACCCATCATTTTTCTGTGAAACAAAGTTACCGTACGTAAGTTTTTTCCAATGTACGTGGACAGAGGATTGGGTGGTGTAATAAGTTCGTGCATTTTTTGAATATATTTTGTTGCACACTTGGTTTGAGTGTGACTCAGATAATTATATTGAATGTCTCCTCTCTCCTTTGGCTAGAAGAGCCCTTATGTGCAATTAGTTAAAAAATTCTCGAACCTGTTTCCAGCTAACATGAGACCAGAACACTAACACTTGTCAAAGCGATCTCACAGAGAAAAACAATTCGAACAACAAGTGTGAGTAATTGAAATATTCACACTCGTGCCGTGGGGGTGGATTCCTCAGAACTGAAAGTAGATGTTTGAGGCAAAGTAGAGGCAACTTTAACAGACAAATGGGGTTGAGTTTTCATTAATTGTACAACTGGCCTTTTGGACACCGGTCTTGCAGAATCATACAACAAGAGAGGGGAAATGCTTGCCATTTCTCGGACTTTGTGACTATCATGTCACGGATGCTCAATTTAGTTCCCATACTGAGATCCTGCACACCAGAAATAGCCCTTCACACTGTAATTCAGTACCAATATTTTGGAAGTAATGGCCTAGAATGGGAAACTGGTTCCTTGGATCATCAAGACAGACCTGGAGCTGCTGGTGAATAGGGTAAGGAAAGGAGGTCAATGCTTTCACCTGCCTCAGTCAGCCTGGATTGAGATAGTGGTCTGGGTTGGTGCAGCATCTCATGCAAACTCCAGTGCACCGTTGTGCAGTCAGAAGGTTAATAGTCCTTTGCATTCCAATGTGATTCGTGCCGTCATCTTCTTTCGCTGCCTCACAAAGTTACTGCATGCTCTCACTCTGCCACTGTACAAGCACCTCTTCAAAGTTCAGGGGTTACAAGTCTCACTATTGTATGCAGCATGGCCAGTCAAGGCCTGTCACCCACCTCATCTTCCCATGTACTAACCAGTCCTGTTCCTAAATTTACTATTGCTCATTGGGAACACTTCACCATCTCTCCTGCTCTTTCGTCACCACTAAATGCCTTTCCATCCATTGTCAGCATACTTGCTAACTTTACCGTGTTACAGGAATAACTGAATCAACGTCTTCACCTCCTTACCTCTCCCACCCCTGCCCACACCATCAGCTGGACTAACATTTACATGGTACCCTGACTGATGCCCTTGTAAGGTCTGGTCTGAAATGAACTAGCCCTTAGACTGACTAGAGTGGTACCCCTAATTCACTGTCATCCCCATTGACTTCATGAAGGATTGGTACCATTTGTTTGAAGGACATGCTGTAGGTGTGACCTTGAGATAGAATGGCACTGAACAATAACATTTCTACTCCCCTGATTGTTCAGTGCTCTGAACCGTAGTTGAAAAATGATGTGCTGGAAAATGCACAGCAGGTCAGGCAGCATCCAATTGTCTCTGCCTGCACTTGCCCCACCAAACTCATCCACTCATATCTCGAGTTCATCCTGTCCCCTTTGATCGATGAAATCCCCACATACATCTGCGGCATCACCCACGTCCTCCACCTTCTCCACAATTTTCTGCCCACCGTCCCCCGACTCCTCATCTTCACCTTGGACATCCAGTTGCTATACTCCTTCATCCTCCATGACGAAGGCCTTAAAGACCTCTGTTTCTCCCTCTCCTGCCGACACAACCAGCCCCTCTCCAAAGACACTCTTATGTTATTGGGGGAATTGGTCCTCACCCTTAACAACTTCTCCTTTGAATCCTTCCACTTTCTACAGACAAGAGGGATAGCTATGGACCCTAGCTATGCCTACCTCTTTGTAAGATACGTGGAACAGTCCCTCTTCCGCAACTACACTGACACTATACCGTACCTTTTCCTCCTCTACATTGATGACTGTATCGGTGCCACCTTGTGCTCCCATGAGGAGGTTGAACAGTTCATCAACTTCTTCCACCCTGACCACAATTCACATGGACTATCTCTGACACCTCCCTCCCCTTCCTGGACCTCTCCATTTCTGTCTCTGGCAACCAACTCAACAGGGACATATATTTCAGACATTCCTGATAAAGGGCTTATGCCCAAAATGTTGATTCTCCTGCTCATCGGATGCTGCCTGACCTGCTGTGCTTTTTCCAGTGCCACTCTTTTCGACTCTGACTCTCCAGCATCTGCAGTCCTCACTTTCTCCCAGTGCCCTGAACCATGACAAGCAGCTGCCTTTCCCTAAGTACCAAAATACAATGCAGGTCACAGAGGCTGGCAACCTCGAAGCAAGTAAAAATTAAATGAAGAAATAAGCATAAGTAATAATAAGATGTGTCTTGTGAAGATTCATGACACACCTGTGTGTCCCTGTGCTCAAATAAATAGCCTAACAGTGTTATGAAACTTTGTGGTGTCCCTGAACCCAAAGGTGAAGTCCTGAATGAGTAAACTGATATGTGAGTTGAGCTGGGAGCAGGCATGTTGCTATGGTGAGACTGGCAGTTTGGCAATGCCAAGTTTTTTGGATAAAGAGTGGAGGGTCACGGTGCCCATTGAGCATGCAGGGATGTTATGGTTGAGGTAGACTTCTCTGGAGGCCCAGAAATTCGAGTGGTGAGCTGTTGTTGCCAGTTAACAAATCTGACTTTCATGTCCAGAGTTGGTTCTGTCTAGTTTCTCAGGGAAGGAGAGGTGAATTGGAAGCTGCATAGAAATGAGATTTGTTGGGTTAACAGTTAGATGCACATGTGTGGAAATAAAGAACTCATCATTTAAACCTTGAGAAGATAATTGAACATCTTTTTTCCATGTCATGGCTCAGGGATTTTCTTCATTTTCACCTTATTTTTCCAGATTTCTCATATTGCCCACATCGTTCAAGAGAACAGAAAATTCCCTCCCTCACCTGATATTGGACTGAATAATAATGCTACTGGATGCCAAAAGGGGAATGGATTATATTTCTCTGATTTTTTTCTGTGTGAGAAGTGAGCTTACAGCAGTTAAGTGAGACCAATGGTTAAAATCTGTTTGATTTTCTCTTATTTCTAGGAGGCCAAGATGATACCTCAGTGGAGTGGCGTCCCAATTGGCATTGAGGTGGAAAATTCCCAATGCTTTGAAATTACAAAATTGCATTTATGTAGTAGCTTTTACAATCTCTCAATACACTTTACAACCAATTAAGTACTTTTTCTGTAGTATGGTCACTGTTGGAATGGAAGGAGTACAACAGCCAAATTGCGTACCACAAGGTTCCACAAATTGAAATGTGATAATGACCAGATAATTTATTTTAATGGTATTGTTTGAGATATTCATGTTGGAAAGGATACATAGAATAACTATCCTCTACTTCTTGGAAAGTGTGTGATGTAGCCTATTATTTCCACCTCACAGTGTTGACAAGAGGTTGGTTTTATCTCTCACCCAAAATGTGGCACTTTCAATATTGCCAGCTTAAACCATAGAAATAGGCACAACAAGAACAGGAATAGGGCATGTGGCCTTTCAAACATGGTCTGCCATTCATTATAGTCCTGGCTACTCATCCAACTCAATTGCCTGTTCTTGCTTTCCCCCAGATCATTTGATTCCTTTTAGCCACTCTTTTAATGAATACATTTCTCCCGAGCTGAGAAACAACTGCATCTCTCTCCATATGCAGTTCCTCATCAATCATATTATGGTCGTTCATCCCCAAAGGATCTCACACAACTATATTGACAATTATTCCTTTCTCATTATACAATTCCAGTCTGGGATGTCTGGATTAGTGTTGCTGGAAGAGCACAGTAGTTCAGGCAGCAACCAAGAAGCTTCGAAATTGACGTTTCGGGCAAAAGCCCTTCATCAGGAATCTTTTGCCCGAAACGTTGATTTCGAAGCTCCTTGGAAGCTGCCTGAACTGCTGTGCTCTTCCAGCACCACTAATCCAGAATCTGGTTTCCAGCATCTGCAGTCATTGTTTTTACCAGTCTGGGATGGCCTATCCTCTCATTGGTTCCTCATTATCTTGGCCCAGAAAACCATCCCTTTTAAGGTCCAGGAATTCCTCCTCTATGGTATTGTTACAAATTTCATTTGTGTAATCTATATGCAGATTAAAGTCACTCATAATAACAGATGATTCTTTAATGCTGTTCTCAAAACCCCCCCACAGTTTGTATAACATGATCATGACCACCTTTCTCCTTCTGCAGAATGACATCTTACTTCCTCACACTAGGAAGGCAACATACCATCTCATTTGTGGTCACAGAAACAATAAGAGTATATAACATAGGACCAGAAGTAGGTCATTGAGTCTGCTCTGCCATATCATGCCTGATTTATTTCTCAACCCCCTTCTCTTGCGTTCTCCTTGTAAACTTTGATCCTGTTACTAATCAAGAAACTATCTATTTCTTTCTTAGACAGCTCATAACTTGGCCTCCAAAGCTGTCGGTGGCAATGAGTTCTACAGATTAGACACAATCTGACTGAAACAATCCCTCCTCATCTCAGTTCTAAAGGACATCCCTTCACTCTGAGGCTGTGCCCTCAGGTTCTAGTCTCTCCTACTATTGGAAATATCTTTTCCATTTCCACTGCATCCAGGCCTCTTGGTACTGTTTAAGTTTCAATCACTTCCTCCTCATCTTTCTAAACTCAATTGAGTACAGACCCAGAGTTCTCAATTGCTCCTCATATGACAAGCCCTCCATTCCCAGGATCATTCTTATTAACCTCTTCTGGAACCCCTCCAATGCCAATACATCCTTCCTTAGATACAGGGCCCAAAACTGCTTACAATATTCCAAATGAGATCAGAGCCACATATAGCCTTTAGCAGTAAATCTCTGCTCTTGTATTCTAGCCCTCTTGTAATGAATGCTAACACCGCATTTGACTTCCTAACCGCCAACTGAACCTGCATGTTAACCTTAAGAGATTCTGAACTAAGACTCCCAAGTCCCATCGAGCTTCAGGTTTCTGGTTTAGAAAATAGTTTACACCTCTATTCTCACTCTAAAGTACATCTGCCTATTTCCCTTATAATTGAATCCCCAACAACTATTGCATTCTTGCACTTTCTACTCCACCCCTATGCAGCAGAGCCAACCATTGTGGAATGAATTTGGCCATAGCTGCTTTCCTCTGAGAGGCCATTCCCCTCAACAGTAGCCAAAGTGGAATAACTGTTTTGTGAGGGAATAGCCAAGGAGACTCCTGCACTACTTGACTGGACTTCTTGCTCTGCCTGGTAGCTACACATTCCCTTACTGCCCGTGGGGTCTTAGCCTACAGCATGCTCATCTCTCTAGACTTTTTATCCACCTCACAGATAGTCCGCAGTACGCACAACCCACTGATCCACTCTGAAACCCCAGGCTTCCAGTAACTGCGGCTGGAGACACATCCTGCACAGGTGTTAGCCTCTAGCACTGGAAATATTCTCAGCTTCCCACATAGAGCAGGGAGAACACACCACACAGCTTTGAACTCTCCTAATATGACGGAACCCTTGTCAGTTAAATGTTTCAGATGATGCTTAATATCAAATAATATCAGTTACTCAAGGGTTTTTATATCTTGATCCTTGCTACAATCAACCATATTCCTTACAAACTGGAAACCACAAAAAAAAGCAAAAAATTAAAATCTCTTTTCTCCTTCTACACTGAATTGGCACCACGCTTCAGAAACATCCCCAGAAACATGCACTTAGTCTGGCTGTGTCTCTCTCAGGATGCACTCTGTCACAGCTGCTCACATGGAGCTTACTCATGTATTTGAAGCTCAGGAATTGTGAGACTTAAAAACAAAGATTTCTGGCTCAGTGTTGAGAGTAGCAGAGACTGATTTGTCATTAGTAGCTGCCACTGAAGAATCTTAACCAGTACAGGCCTGAGCTCCTAATTCTTTTTCACAATGGCCAATTTGATAGAAGCTTAAAAAGGACACTCGGTCCCAGATTTATGTATGTAAGCATTATAGTGTTCACTTCAGGCAGCATGGGATGCTTGAGCAATGGTCTGATCTAATATTAATGCTGACATCTTTCAGATCTCCTTCGGTTATGGGATGCTGCTTCCTGAAACATGCCCAAATCTTGCTTGTTTCATCTGGGACAGGGTTGATATGTTGTGCCTTGTCACCCCCATACCTCCCATATAAGGAGCTGGAAAATACTGCCCTTTGCATCCACTATTAAGAACAGAAGTTCCTCTGGCTGAATTTTGTGCTCAGAAAGTGTTTGCCTATTTAAAAACAGCACCAGGCAATAGAATGAAACAGTTGATTTTCAAGCAGTGTTTTCTGTTTGGAGGCTAAGCTAGTGAAAATGCTGAGGAATGGGAATTCCTTCTGCCAAAATTTTGGCCTTTTCTGTGTTTAGGGTCATTTGGATAATTTAGATGTTTAGCTGCTGGATTTGACTGGAGAAAATGTGAAGAATGGCTTGCAGGCTGTGGTGGCAACCGATTGTACCTCAGAACGTTTGTGCTATCTTTAAAAGTTTTCTCAAAAATTCAGAACTTGCTTTGTGATTAATTATATTACATCAACTCTTTGGCCTCGTAAAATTACAACACTCCAAGCATATTGAGATTGGATGCCATAGAATGTCGGAGTCATCCAGTAATACATGACACACAACATCCTCCAGCATGCCTCATACACTGTACTGTTATTGCATGACAGAAAAAACATTATATTCCCACATTTCTGAATGTTGCTATATTTCCACATTTTCATTCAGTTGAAGAATGCTCACATCTGTAGGGGTGAGCATATTGTATTAAACTACCACCTGAGTAAGCAAACCACAGAATGGAAGAGAGAAGAGTGATCTTGCTCAGAACAGGTTTCCAATCTCTTTCCCTCCCTTAGCCAGTACAGTTTAAACTGCAAATAAAACTGAACATTTACATTCACTTGGTATTATGTCCTGAAGATTTTTTTCCATCTTTTCCCAGCAGACTTAATAACAAATATTATATGCTATCCTCAAGACTATGTTTAATAAGAAACTTCTTTAACACAAGTAAAAAATTAGACAGGTTGAAAGTATTTTTCAGGAAGCCTTTTTTAAACTTTATCCTCTATGAGCCATATATGACTTATCTTATCATCTACTCAACATTCTCAGGAAAAAGCCATGATTGCGCAATGAGAAAGGAACAGTATGTTTTATTTTCATTAGCCTTGCCAGATACTATGCAAACCCATTCTCAGACTTTTCTACAGATCCCTAATTTTCATTATTCTCAAGCATATTTCTAGATACCTGTTGAACATCTCAATTAATTCTGCATCTATGAAGCTTCACACTTGAAATCTTGTGCAACAAAATGCTTTCTCATTCACTTTAAACTGTCTAAACTCACATTCTAACTCGGTGTTTAATTGTTCTGGAGGGAAGAATCATTTACTGCAAGCAGAATATTCCCAGTCCCTGACGAACATGAGTGACAGCAAGAATCATGTGAGTGGTTGAGCAAGGCCTCTCTTGATGTTAGGAGCAATCAAGCTGCATATTCCAACAGAGGTCCTGACATCGTGACAAGGTTCTCACTTGGGAGTGGCAAGAAGCCTACTAATGGGGATTATCCCTTGTTATCGTCATCATTATTGCTTAATCTTGCCTCATTAGTTTGCACCTCATATTCAACCACCAACTGGATAGAAACAAGATTCCAAGAATTCCCAATATGAAAGTCAGAGCAAATACCTGGCAACTCCAGCTCACCACCACCACTCTGGAGCTCCACTTAAGTCAGCCAGCAGCAGAATCTCACAGTAGTCCATGGATAGTGGCCATACTTACCCCGCATTTCCAGACCCATCCAACCTATCCCAACCTTTCTGCATCAGCATGACACAACTCTGATCTGCTTACATTCTAGTTTTGCATTTGAATGTTGCACTATGCTGTCTGCTTTTATTGGGATGCTGCTGAAAGGATACTTTGTGCACAGGGACAGGCACCAGCTCCTGGACTGAACCAAGCTGCATCACAGGGTTGCTCACTAACTTTCTTAGTGCCCACTCACTTAGTGTCCACCTGAATGCTCACAGCATCCTAACAGGTCTTGTCCTTTAGTTCTTTGACTCTGCAGTTGGAGCTAACAAGCGCACATGCTTCTGACTTGGCTAGCCTTTTAATGCAGACACAAAGTCAGACAGCTTGTTATGGATGTCCGAAGTCATCAGGACATGTTGCTGTATGGCACTGTGTTATATCCACCTCCATGTGGATATTTTTGCCCAGCAAAAATGCTACATGTGCTTCCAGCAAACAACCATGTGTCAAAGGCTAAAGGGATCATTCTCAGTGATATACGGGAAGAGACCCATCAATGGATCTGACTAAGGAGTCAAAGCACTAAAAGGCAAGGCAAGAATGCTGTGAGCATTGAGATAGGTGTTAAATGAGTGATGTGATTAAAATGATTACAGCAGGGTGCTTAGACAAATTGAAGCTAATCAATCAGAGTTAACATGGTCTTGAGAAATCATATTTTACTAATTCTTTGAAGGTCACTGAAGAAGTAACATGCTGAGAACAAAGGGAAACTGATGGTTGTATTGTACTTAGATTTCCAGAAGGAATTTGATAAGTTGCCACATCAAAGGCTATTGCAGAAAATAAAAGTTAATTGATAGGGATAACATATTGAGCATCAATGCCAATGTTTGATATCAAATCAGCCAGCTAACAGAAAACAGAGAGTGGACAGAATTTTTTTTTTCTCTAGTAAACAGCATGTAATGTGTGGGTGTATTACAGATATCAGTGCTGCGCCCCATGGTGCAGATGGACCATTGATCAGATGGACCAATGGACTAAGGAGTGGCAGATGGAATTTAATTTATATAAAGGTGAGATCCTGTATTTTGGTAAGGAAAAGTAGGGCAGGACTTATGCAGTTAATGGTTGGGCCCTGGGGACGGTAGCTAAACAAAGAAATCTTGGGGTATAAATGTTCTTTGGAAGTTGAGTTGCCAGTAGATTGGGTGGTGCAGAAGGCATTTGACACTCTTGCCTTCATTGGTCAATGCATTGAGTATAGAAGTTGGGATGTCATGATGTGGCTGTACAAGACATTGGTTAGGCTACTTTCAGAAAAATGTGTTCAATTCTGATCTCCCTGGAAAGATGTTGATCAATTGAAAGGGCTCATAAAAGATTTACAAAGATGTTGCCGGATTGGAGGGTTTGAGCAATAGAGAAAGCTGAATATACTAGGACTTCTTTCCCTGGAGCATCAGAGGCTGAGGGGTAACCTTATAGAGGTTTATAAAATCATGAGGGACATGAATACAGTGAATAGCCAAGATCTTTTCTCCCAGGGTAGGGGAGGCCAAAACTAAGGGGTAGTGGCTTTGCAGGAGGTGATGGCGTAGTAATATTATCGGTGGACTATTAATCCAGTGACCCAGGTCATGTTCTGGGGACTTGAGTTTGAATCCCGCCTCAGCAGATGGTGGAATTTGAATTCAACAAAAATCTGGAATTAAGGGTCTAATGATGACCATGAATCTATTGCTGATTGTTAGAAAAACCCATCTGGTTCACTGATGTCCTTCAAGGAAGGAAACTGCCATCCTTACCTGGTCTGACCTATATGTGACTCGAGACCCACAGCAATGTGGTTGACTCTTACCTGCCTAGCCAGTGATATCCTCATCGATGAATGAATTTTTTTTAAAAGACAGAGGGGAATGATTTAAAAAAGACCTGAGGGGCAACTTTTTCATGCAGTCCATGTATGGAATGAGCTGCCAGAGGAAGTGGTAGAGGTGGGTACAATTAACAACATTTAATAACTATCTGGATGGATATATAAATAGGATGGGTTTCGAGGATATGGACCAAATGCTGGCAAATGGGACTAGATCAGGTTGATATGTCTGGTCGTCGTGGATGAGTTGGATCAAAGGGTTTGTTTCTATGCTGTATAACTCTGTGACCCTCTGACTTTTTCCCTTCTTCTGCAGTCAGGTTGTAGGACAGCCTTTAAGTACTACTTTAAACTGCCACTAGCCTTCTGTTGATGTGCTCCTTTCCTCTTGCTGTTGGTTTTGTGAATCTGGTCCAATGTTATTGTGTGCCATTATGACATTCAATGTATGCACATGCTTTTATCACAGTAAAGGTATTGTCAACCATTTACTCCACAACAATTACTGAATAATATAAATTCAGTCAAGCTGCTTCCTCTGACCTAGAAGAATAGAACAAGCTACACTTTGTAGTCCATTCAGCCTAATTCTGTGTAAGCATTATTTCTATGAGTGTACTTATGGAGCAGGCTTCTGAGAGAACTATTAGACATGGGATTTGTTGATTAATTCAAATTGATATTGTATGGATTCCTTTCACAAAACAATATTTTGGTATACAATATATCAGTATATAGGCCAGTGCCTCTCGGAGACAGGCATCTATACATTTGGGGTATAAATCCTGCCTTGAACCAATTTAATGGCCCAACAGCCTTTAAATTGTCATGAGGTGCCCCTGCAAAGCAGACATAGGCTGTTCACTGACTTTTCAGCTCAGCCATAGGACCACTATCTTCAACTAAAATTGTGGTTTCTGTTCCTAAAATATTTGAAAAGCAAATGAATTGGTGATTTTTATAGAATATCCATGTCCTGAATAAATCAGCAGTACTGTGTCCCACACATTCAATTCGGATCAATTGCAGTGCGTACCATACAGACAGAAGAAAATAAGGACTGCAGATGCTAGAGATCAGAGTTAAGAGTGTGGTATTGGAAAAGCAGAGCAGGTCAGGCAGCATCCGAGGAGCAGAAGAATCGACGTCTTGGGATCCTGATGAAGGGCTTTTGCACAAAACATCGATTCTCCTGCTCCTCGGATGCTGCCTGACCTGCTGTGCTTTTCCAGCACCACACTCTCTAACATACAGGCAGTTGGAAGTTCCATACATTTGAAGTTTTCCAATGCATTTTTCTATTTCTAGTTCAAGTTTTCACTGAAGCTGATTAAAACTTTGACTTGCAGATGTGAAGTGATATGTTGAAATCAAAGAAATTGCCATTTTTCTCACTGTCTTTGGTAATGAAAGAGCTCATGAGATCTTTTATGAGTTAACAATTACCTTTAACCTTTCAAATATTGAATAATGTGTTAAAATTCACAAACAAAATTAACTAGGAGTATTGAGCAGTAACAAGATGGTACTGATGCATTTAAAACACTATATTTGTAAATTCATGAAATAGTTTAGCAGATTCAGACAGGAAACAATTGCTGACCAGAATAATCTACTTCCTGCAATCAAAATGGTATATTATTAAAGCAACCTCAGGGCACCTCAAAGTGTTTTACAGACAATGCAGCATTTTTTGGAGTGTACTCATTTGTAAATTATGAATCATGGCAAATAATTATTACACAGCAATCTCCCAAAAATAACAATGAGTTAATGGCTAGATGAAATGTTTTATTGCATTTGGTTATGGGATAAATTTGGCCAGGACAATGAGAGAATTTCCTTGCTCTTCTTTGAAAACTTTTTCAGCCAGAGGAGAGAACAGACTGGGTCACTGATTTATCTGATAACTATCTGAATGATAGTGGTTCTGACAGTGCTATATTCCCTTACATTGCCCCAACGTATCTGCTTAGCTTCTGGATTAGGATTTGAATCCACAATATTTTGATTGACATACAAGAGCTCAAGAACTCTGCTGAAGTTGACATAATGTGCCAGACTTAGTCCATTTCAGAACCAAATATATTCAAGATTTTAAAAAAACAATGGTTTCTGAGTGGCAAAGGCAGAATTCCATCTTTATTTTTTGACTCTGGCTATTTTCAGCAGAGCACAAAAGTGGATGGGCCATTATACCCACACATTGCCATTTAGAAGATTTTGCCACTGTTCTTTAGAACATTGGTTTGGCCACTTTTGGAATATTGTATGCAATTCTGGTCTCCTTCTTATTGGAAGGATGTTGTGAAACCTGAAAGAGTTCAAAGAAGATTTACAAGGATGTTGCCAGGGTTGGAGGATTTGAGCTATAGAGGGAGGTTGAATAAGCTGGGCTGTTTTCCCTGGAGCATCAGAGGATGAGAGTTGAGAATGTGAAGGTTTATAAAATCATGAGGGGATAAATAGACAAAGTCTTTTCCCTGGGGTTGGGGACTCCAGAACTAGAGGACATAGGTTTAGGGTGAGAGGGGAGAGATATAAAAGAGACCTAACGGGCAACTTTTTCACACAGAAGGTGGTATGTGCATGGAATGAGCTGCCAAAGGAAGTGGTGGAGGCTGGTACAATTGCAACATTTAAAAGGCATCTGAACTAGCATATGAATAGAAAGGGTTTGGAGGGATACGGGCCGGGTGCTAGCAAGTGGGACTAGATTAAGTTGGGATATCTGGCCGGCATGGACGAGTTGGACTAAAGGGTCTGTTTCCATGCTGTACATCTCTATGACTCTGCATTTTGGAATTCCTGAATTTTCATCGAGACAGTTTTGTTGTGAATTCATAATCATACTTGCAGAGTCAAGGTGGGGATCATAAATTGGAGATGGGAAAGGTGTAGGTGGGGTGTGAACATGTTGCTGCCTCCTTTACAACTCATTATGAAATGTTGTGGACTGATTTATATCCGTATTGACTGAAATGGATGATGGTACATCTATGATTCGAAAAAGTGATTGCCAATTAACTAACGTGACTATAGGTTTTTATTTCTAATAACATAGTCATGGAGTCATAGAGCTTTACTGCATGGAAACAAACCCTTCAATCTAACTCGTGCATACCAACTAAATATCCTAAATTAATCTAAATTAATCTAATCCCATTTGCCAGTATTTGGCCCATATCTCCCTAAACCTCGCTAATCATGTACCCATCCAGATTCCTTTTAAATGTTGTAATTATACCAGCCTCCACCACTTCTTCTGGCAGTTCATTCCATACATGCACTATCTTCTGCATGAAAAAGATTAAAAGGGACCCTTAGGTCCCTTTAAAATCTGTCCCCTCTCACCTTAAACCTGTGCCCTCCAGTTCTGGACTTCCCTCCTTGTGGAAAAGACCTTGGTTAATCACCTTATCCATGCCCCTCGTGATTGTATAAACCTCTATAAGGTAACCACTCAGCCTCCAACACTCCATGGAGAATAGTCTCAGTCTATTCAGCCTCTGCCTATCGCTCAAACCCACCAATGCTGGCAAAATCCTTGTAAATCATTCCTGAACCCTTTTAAGTTTCACAACTTCCTTCCTACAGCAGGGAGACTAAAGGTGAACACAGTATTCTAAAAGTGGCCTAACCAATGTCCTGTACAGCCGCAACATGACTTCTTAACTCCTGTACTCAATATTCTGACCAATAAAGGCAAGCTTCCAAAATGCCTTCTTCACTATCCTCTCTACCTGCGACTCCACTTTCAAGGAGCTATGAACCTGCACTCCAAGGTCTCTTTGTTCAGCAACACTCCCCAGGACCTTACCATTACATGTACAATTTCTGCCCTGATTTGCCTTCTCAAAGGGCAGCACCTCATATTTATTAAAATTAAACTCCATTTGTCACTCCTTAGCCCATTGACCTCAAAGTCCCTATAAACTCTGAGATAACCTTCTTCAATGTCCACTATATTAACAATTTTAGTGTCATCTGTAAACTTACTAACTATACCTCCTATGTTCACATACAATCATTTAGATAAATAACAAAAAGCAGTGGACTCAGCAGCAATCCTTGCGGCATACTGCTGGTCAGAGGTCACCAGTCTAAAAAGCACCCTCACCATCACTCTCTGTCTCCTACCTTCAAGCCAGTTCTGTATCCAAATGGCTATTTCTCCCTGTATTCCATGTGATCTAATCTTGCTAACCAATCTACCATGAGGAATCTTGTTGAATGCCTTACTGAGGTTCATATAGATCGCGTCCAATGCTCCAACTTCATTTGTTACTTCTCCAAGAAAATCAATCAAGTTAGTGAGACACAATGCTGGAAATGTGTTGCTGGAAAAGCGCAGCAGGTCAGGCAGCATCCAGGGAACAGGAGAATCGACGTTTCGGGCATAAGCCCTTCTTCAGGAATGGGGAAAGTTTGTCCAGCAGGCTAAGATAAAAGGTAGGGAGGAGGGACTTGGGGGAGGGGCGTCGGAAATGTGATAGGTGGAAAGAGGTCAAGGTGAGGGTGATAGGTCAGACTGGGGTGGGGGCGGAGAGGTCGGGAAGAAGATCTCAGGTTAGGAAGGCGGTGCTGAATTTGATGGATTTGACTGAGACAGGGTGGGGGGAGGGGAAATGAGGAAACTGGTGAAATCCGAGTTCATCCCTTGTGGTTGGAGGGTTCCTAGCCGGAAGATGAGGCGTTCTTCCTCCAACCATCGTTTTGTTGTGGTCTGACGATGGAGGAGTCCAAAGACCTGCATATCCTTGGTGGAGTGGGAGGGGGAATTGAAATGTTGAGCTACAGGGTGGTTGGGTTGGTTGGTCCGGGTGTCCCAGAGGTGTTCTCTGAAACGCTCCGCAAGTAGCCGGCCTGTCTCCCCAATATAGAGGAGGCCACATCGGGTGCAGAGGATGCAATAGATGATATGTGTGGAGGTGCAGATGAATCTGTGGTGGATATGGAAGTTTCCTTTGGGGCCTTGGACAGAGGTGAGGGGGGAGGTGTGGGCGCAAGTCTTGCACCTCCTGCGGTTGCAGGGGAAGGTGCCGGGAGTGGAGGTTGGGTTGGTGGGGGGTGTGGATCTGACGAGGGAGTCACGGAGGGAGTGGTCTTCCATATCCGCCACAGATTCACCTGCACCTCCACACATATAATCTATTGCATCCTCTGCACCCGATGTGGCCTCCTCTATATTGGGGAGACAGGCCGGCTACTTGCGGAGCGTTTCAGAGAACACCTCTGGGACACCCGGACCAACCAACCCAACCACCCTGTAGCTCAACATTTCAATTCCCCTTCCCACTCCACCAAGGATATGCAGGTCTTTGGACTCCTCCATCGTCAGACCACAACAAAACGACGGTTGGAGGAAGAACGCCTCATCTTCCGGCTAGGAACCCTCCAACCACAAGGGATGAACTCGGATTTCACCAGTTTCCTCATTTCCCCTCCCGCCACCCTGTCTCAGTCAAATCCATCAAATTCAGCACCGCCTTCCTAACCTGAGATCTTCTTCCCGACCTCTCCGCCCCCACCCCAGTCTGACCTATCACCCTCACCTTGACCTCTTTCCACCTATCACATTTCCAACGCCCCTCCCCCAAGTCCCTCCTCTCTACCTTTTATCTTAGCCTGCTGGACAAACTTTCCCCATTTCTGAAGAAGGGCTTATGCCCGAAACGTCGATTCTCCTGTTCCCTGGATGCTGCTTGACCTGCTGCGCTTTTCCAGCAACACATTTCCAGCTCTGATCTCCAGCATCTGCAGACCTCACTTTCTCCTCCTAGTGAGACACAATATCCCACGTAGAAAGCCATGTTGACTATCCCTAATCAGTCCTTAGCTTTCCATATACATGTTCATTCTGTCTCTCAGGATCCCCTCCAATAACTTGCCCACCACCGATGTCAGGCTCACCGGTCTATAGTTCCCTGGCTTTTCCTTACCATCTTTCTTAAATAGTGGTACCATGTTAGCCAACCTCCAGTCTTCTTGCAACTCAACTGTGGCTACTGATGATCCAAATATTGCAGAAAAAGGCCCAGCAATCATATTCCCTAGCTTCCCACAGAGTTCTAGGGTACACCTGATCAGGTTCTGGGGATTTATCCACCTTTATGTGCTTTAAGACATCTAGTACCTACCCCTCTGTAATATAGACATTTTTTAAGATGTTACTCATTATTTCCCCAAGGGCTCTCATTTCCATATTCTTCTCCACAATAAAAGTTGACACAAAATACTTGCTTGGTATCTACCCCATCTCCTGCGGTTCCACACATAGCTAGTCTTACTGATCTTTAAGGGACCTTATTCTCTCTTTATTACCTTATTACTCTTTTGTATTTAATGTATTTATAGAATCCCATTAGATTATCCTTAACCCTATTTGCCAAAGCTATATAATGTCTTCTTTTTGTCCTCTTGATTTCCCTCTTAAGTATACTTCCACTGCCTTTATACTCTTCTAGGGATTCACTCAATCCCTGATGTCTATACCTGACATATGCTTCCTTCTTCTTTCTTGAACAAGATCTTAATTTCTTTCACCATCCAGCATTCCCAACAGATATACTGTCAAGTATAAGTCGAAAATGTTTCAGATGCATTACAATTGGTTATCCATGGGATAAAGTATTATATTGCAATGGGCTGGAAATGTGTTGCTGAAAAAGCGCATTTCCTGAAGAAGGGCTTATGCCCGAAACGTCGATTCTCCTGTTCCCTGGATGCTGCCTGACCTGCTGCGCTTTTCCAGCAACACATTTCCAGCTCTAATCTCCAGCATCTGCAGACCTCACTTTCTCCTATTATATTGCAATGCCTACTGTTGGAAATGTAAACTGATATGAGATCCAGAGCTAATTGTTTAAATATTCTTCATTTCTGTCACTAATTTCTTGCAGAATTGTAATGCCATCTATTTGGCTGTTTGAAATATTGGAGAGGAATAAAATTTAGGGTGCTTTCAATGGTGTTCAATGGATGGTATCTTACAGAGTGTGTATACACAGCTAACTGAGAGAATGTGAGTTTCTTAATTTTGGTAAATCTTTGAACTTCTGAAGATAATAACATTTTTGTACCTATTCAAATCATATTTGTTTACATTGATAGAAATATTAAACAACTGCTTATTATAGTTCATGTGAGTTCAGTTTATAAAGTGGATATTAAGTGACCAAATTGTGGATAAGAATGTGGGAGATTGAATGGGGCATGAGCTTCCAAGGAAGAGTGAACTGGGTTGACATATTTGGGTATGGACATGGGTCTTTAACTTGGCTGCCTTCATATCAGTTCATCACAGTCTCTGTCTTACAGTGGCTCAGTGGTTAGCACTGCTGCCTCACAACACCAGGGACACAGGTCCAATTCCAGCCTTGGGTGACAGTCTGTGTGGAGTTTGCACATTCTCCCTATGCCAGTGTGGGTTTCCTCCAGGTACTTCAGTTTCCTCCCATTGTCCAAAGATGTACAGTTCAGGTGAATTGGCCATAGTGTTAGGTGCATTTGTCAGAGGGAAATGGGTCTGGATGGGTTAGTCTTCAGAGGGTCGGTGTGGACATGTTGGGTCAAAGGGCCTGTTTTCACACTGTAGGGAATCTAATCTGATTGACTTTAAGTCATCCGATGCTCCAAGAAATGATACTCTGTGTGCTGGCACAGTCAGACAGAGGTAGGATCATGATATTAGGTAAACTCCTGCCTCTTTGATGAAAATCTAGTCCAGTGTGTTTCAGAATAAACTCTGAACAAATTACTAATACATTGAGAAACTAACAATATAGACATTAATGCCAAGTAGCCTTTAAAAGATGCTGCTCACTAACTTCAGAGGGAGAGAATACTTTTCTGGTTTTGACAGCTACCTTTGCAGAATGCCAGTGTTGGAGATAAGTATATGAGGGATGGGTGCTGGGATTCTGTGGTCTGTCAGTCCTTGCATGGTTGACAGATGAACCCAGGAAGTCTCTCTTGAGAAATCCTAACTTTTAATCCAATAATTCCAGTTTTAATGAACAGGAATCACAAGCTACGCTCCTATAATCTCTCAAAACATTCAATTACCTGTTCCAGCTTACATGGAAAATCAGGTGATAAAGTATTCATCTTTAAGTTCTCCCTTGTCGTGGGCATTACTTTACACAAAGACATTGTGAATCTTATTTTCAGCTACAGTCTGACAATCCATTTACTGACTAAGCTGAATATTGACAAGTTTTGCATTCAAACATGATGGGCAGGTGAAGGATTAATCACCCTCTAATCACCTGTTCGGCTTTGGAGCAATCCACACCCATTCTATTAATGTTTTCTTTTTCCAAATATAACCCTTTAATCTAGTGCTTGTCCACTATTCAACTCATTGTGTGCAGTACACTACAATTGAATAAATATCATCTGTGTAACCATACTGCTGTTACATCAACATGTTGTTAATACTTTGTCCAAAATGACTGTTGAATTTAATGAGGAAGCTACTGAGTTTGTTTGCGTTCCTGTTATTCTATTGGTGTCAAAACATGCTTGACAAACTATAATATTTGACACAACATAGACAGTTTTGGTTGTCTTTTCAATTATGCCTAGCAGTTTCCTTTCTTTCTTCATTCCTCCACACTATTGCACTATGTACCCTGCATCAGGTAGGATTTTAACCAGCAAACAAGTGTTCAGAATGACATCAGAAATGGTGTTAATCACCAAGTAATGTTAGAAAAACTCTTTAGTGTGCCGACAAGTAACTGTAAGATCTTTGCTGAAGTAGCTGGTGAATGCTCTACCAATATTCCCAAGCCCAATATCAAGCCAAAATTAGTGAAGAAATTCACGGCAAAGTTGGATTAGTATGCTCATACCTTAAGCATTTAAGTTCCTTATGAGAAAATAAGCCCATAAGTCACAGGCATGTGTTACTGAAGTCAGGCAACAAAATGAGATTCTACATCGAAATGAAGAGTTCCATATATAACTGTGGAGGATTGAGTGGTAAATACTGTAGAAGAAAGAGGGTGGGGGTAGTGCTGGAAATGATGAAGAGGTCACAGAGATAAATATACATTAATAAGACTGCAACTTTGACCCAGAGGTTTATACTTCATGGTATTATCCATTTTTCAAGTTGCCTTTGATGTTTTACTGCTGGGTATGTAAATGAGAAAGTAAATACTTATTGCAATCTGAACAGGGATATGCATGGAAGCAGGTTAGAAAATTCAAGGTGAGCCAATCAGAGTTGGGTCTAACAGAACTAGCCAGAAAAGCTTGTTTTCTGGTGTTTTAGGAATTTAAGAGATTAGACTGCAATATTATGCTATTGTAATCACATCAAAAGTGAATAGTGCCTACAGAAAGTGGAGTGAGATTTGTCATACACTGCCAAGGAATCTTTGGAGGAAGGAATTATTCAGGAGAGTCACTGTGTATGTATAGTTCAGGAAATGCTTCTCTGGGATGTCCCTTTGAGTGAGTGCTGAGACATATGTAATAAGACAGAAACTCTTTGAGGGACTTATAAGTTCTGCTGGTCTAGTTAAGAAAATTATGTTTAGGAGATTGTTCTGCACAATGGGAAGTATTGATGGCAAATCTGTTGGGAATGGTAATGGTTAGATTGCCCTTGGATAATGTTTTCATTTGGAAAAATGTAATTGAAAAGCACTTTTTGAGGAAGAAGTGAGGAGGAAGGCAATTAAAATAAGCTATTGGAGGACAAATTCCAATTGGTAATCATGCCAGGGAAGCAATTGAAGAAAGTTTAATCAGGGTATCTCATGCAATCACCAGCCATGATTAACAGTGCCTTAGTGGACAAGAGCAAGGAGTTATCTGCAGACCTTCTGTAAAGAATACAAAACTCACTTGACTTGCACATCACAGTTAGAAATTAAATGTGTTTAAGGATAGCATCAGCAACAGGCAATGCAGATTCTCATTCTTGTTTATGCTTTGATAACCTTCAGTTCTAGACTGACTCTCAGACACTGAATTCAATGCGTCAAGTAAGAAATGAAAGAAGTACAGGTTTCAAAACTAGGAATGAAGTGTACCATTGACTGGTGTTAATTTAGAGCATCATATCAATATAATAGACATATTCTAATTTTATTTTCCAAAGGAGAATGACTGTAAAATTATCCCAAAGTAGGTATTTATGGTCAGCTTTCATGTATTGTTGTCTCATACTGTTGAGATAAGTTTTGACCACCAAAATAAAAAAAGAATATTTTAGATATCATGATGTTAAGGTTATATTTTGAGATTGTTTAGTTTACTAAGTGATGAAAAGGAGCCTGCCAGCAACATAAATATAAACACAAAATTGTTATATTCAGCTTTATATACATGTTAAGTGCAAGGAAATGGGGCAATGTTCCCAAATGGGAGCACTCTTCGCAAGGCAAGATCAAATGTTGCAATGATTTACACAGATTTTTTTTAAAAAGTGAATCATGTTATAAATGTTTGTCTCCTAGGTCAGTATAGAAGACTTTTAGTTTAAAAATTCTGAAAGATTTGAATTCCCAACTGTAGAAGTCAACAGGAAAATATGATGTTGTTTTTTTCAGAGGGAAAGTAACTTTTATGTTTTGCTTTCCCATGGGAAATGTCAAAATTTCAAAGGAATTTTAAACTCCAGTATGCATGCATAAGAAGCAATTTATCCAGTATCGCCAAAATCTGTAAAACAGAATGTGGTTGTGAGGCCACAGGGTTATTCTCTGCAAAAAAATGCATTGGCTGCCAAGCAACTATGAGCGGATTTTAAGGGACATTTGGTGCCTTGTGGGAAAGGTGAGAAGCAACAAAAGTATTATAACATTTGTAACCATGTAAGTTGGTTACAACAACAACTTGGATTTATGTAGTGACTCCAAAGTCATGTTTCACAGGAGAACTATGAAGCAAAATTATACATGAACCCACTTAAGGGGATTCTAGAGCAGATATCATTTTTTTGTTGTTTTTCTTCATGGGATATGGGGATGAGTAGCAAGGACAACATTTTTTGCTTGTCCTTAATTGCCTTTGAAGTGGGTGGTTTGTTAGGGCCGTGGCAGCAGACAGTTAAGATTCAACCACATTTCTGTGGGTCTAGAATTACATATAGGCCAGACCAGGCAAAGACCAGATCAGATGGGCTTTAATGACAATCATCAATGGCTTCATGGTTCCCTTAGAGAGACAAGCTTTTTACTCCTGATCTATTAATTGATGTTAATTTCCACCAGCTGCCATGATGGGTTTGAATCATGTTCTCGGAGAACAAACCTGGAAAGCTGGCTTATTAGTTCAGTGATTGTAACTACTACAATCTCACCATTACTAGCCTGGTCAAAGAGGTAGGTTTCAGGAAACACTTTAAAGGGGAAAAGAAACAAGTTTAATAAGAGAATTACGGGGCTTGTGGTTGAGGCAAGTGAAGTATGGGCACTAAGAACTGAGCAATTAAAACTGAGCATCCGCTAACATCACCATTTCACCTATCCCCAACCTGCTCAGCATAAAAAGATAGACAAGTAGGAGATGATTTCGTTGATGCAACCTAGTTTATAAAAAAGTAATTACTGGGCAATTGAGCTTATTAATAAGCCAATGAATGAGCCAATGGACAGGAATACAAAGCTGCCTGTGGAACGATATGGTTGGCGGCAGGAATCATTTTTCTTTAAAATAACTATTAAAAGTCTATGTGTACTCAGGCCCCCAATCTAAGTTGTTATGCAACCAACTTTGTTCCTCCTTGCCTGACCTCGAAAAGCTGCAAATTCTCTGACTTCCAGCTCCCCCAATCCCACATCCAAAGCCTCAGACTTATCAAATCACAAACCAGCCATCCAGACGACCTGGTGATCATATGATACTCACTCAAGACTTAAAATTATTTCTGTATCCCAAGTCACAGGTCAATGATAGCTGTGGGAGGAGAGTCAAAGTGGAGGGGTGAGAGGGGAATCAGCAGCAAGTTTATGTATGTGGATCTCAGCAGGACTCCTTCCTAATACAAGGCCGTCAGGTAGACCTTTAAATAATGGGTATCATCCTCCCTGAATGGTGGCCACCCCAACCAGGCACTTGATTGAAACCACGCGCATTTAGGATGGAACTATTGAAGGTCTCAGTTGATAGCTAGGCAGGATGGTCAACAGACGTATCTGCTCATGGACTTGATCAAGATGGAGGCAAGAATGAAATGGAGTGCACATTCACTGCTGAGAAGTATACTTCAGTGTACTTACACCAAAAGCTCACCATAAGGATAGGTATTAAATCCCACCTGATAAACATTCCGATGTTCAAATCCTAGTAGAATGCTTCTTGGACTATGTAGAAAACTACAGAAAGTGCATTGTGACCCCTAGAAAAGGAGGCTAACACTATACTGTTGAATTTCATACCCTACATATTCAGCATGAACTGATATGTTAAGACACTTTCTCCAGTTGTTCTGACAAAAATAATCAAAGTCAAAGCTTTTAAGAGAAAGTAGGGTCCTAAAGAAATAAATTAAATATAAATTAATTCACAAGTTTACTCTTGATATTGGGAAATATCTAATATTTTGCAAAGGTTTTGTTTGAAATCTTGATTTAGAAACTTCTGTTACTGAAAAAGTAAAGGTTTTCTTTTGAGTAATTTAATAAACTTATTAATAACTGTATGTAGATAGAAATGACATTGTAAAATTGAAATAAAGCTTTGCATTAAATGTTGACATAAAAGTGCAACAGAATTTTTAATAAGGTTTTCAGATGGAAAAATGATGCAATTTCTTATTTTATAAAATTTAATATTTTAATAAGATCATAAGACCATAACACATAGGAGTGGAAGTAAGGCTTTTCGGCCCATCGAGTCTGCCATTCATTCATGGCTGATGGGCATTTCAACACCACTTAACCGCACTCACCCCGTAGCCCTTAATTCCTTGCGACATCAAGAATTTATCAATCTCTGCCTTGAAGACATTTAACGTCCCGGCCTCCATTGCAATGAATTCCACAGGCCCACCACTCTCAGTTTGAATAAATGTCTCCTCATTTCTGTTCTAAATTGACCCCCCTCTAATTCTAAGGCTGTGCCCACGGGTCCTAGTATCCCCGCCTAACAGAAACAAATTCCCAGCGCTTACCCTTTCTAAGCCATGCACTATCTTGTAAGTTTCTATTAGATCTCCCCTCAACCTTCTAAACTCTAATGAATACAATCCCAGGATCCTCAGCCGTTCATCGTATTTTAGGCCATCCATGTGAATCTCCGCTAGACACGCTCCAGTGCCAGTATGTCCTTCCTGAGGTGTGGGCCCAGAATTGGACACAGTATTCTAAATGGGTCCTAACTAGAACTTTATAAAGTCTCAGTAGTACATTGTTGCTTTTACATTCCAACCCTCTTGAGATAAATGACAACATTAGGTTTGCTTTCTTAACCATGGACTCAACCTGCAAGTCAATCTTTAGAGAATCCTGGACTAGCACTCCCAGATCCCTTTGTACTTTGGCTTTCTGAATTTTCTCACCATTTAGAAAATAGTCCATGCTTGTATTCTTTTTTCCAAAGTGCAAGACCTCGCATTTGCTCACGTTGAATTTCATCAGCCATTTCTTGGACCACTCTCCTAAACTGTCTAAATCTTTCTGCAGCCTCCCCACCTCCTCAGAACCACCTGCCTATCGCCTAACTTAGTATCATTGGCGAACTTCGCCAGAATGTCCCCAATCCCTTCATTCAGATCATTAATATATAAAGTGAACAACTGAGACCCCAACATTGAACCCTGTGGGACACCAATTGTCACTAGCTGCCATTCTGAAAAAGAACCTTTTATCCCATACGTTCTCTTCCATGTGGATTAAGGACTATTGAACTGAACATAATTTTCAATTTAAACAGTATTGATGAGAAGGAGTAACTTCACAACTTACTTTTAGAATTCATCATTTGGTGAAAGTGAATTTTAGGCAACTATCACTTGAGATTTTCTATCAGTTTTAGAGTCATAGGGATGTACAGCATGGAAACAGACCTTTCATTCCAACCCATCCATGCCGACCAGATATCCCAACTCAATCTAGTCCCACTTGCCAGCACCTGGCCCATATCCCTTCAAACCCTTCCTATTCATATACCCATCCAAATGCCTTTTAGATGTTGCAATTGTACCAGCCTCCACCACTTCCTCTGGCAGCTCATTCCATACACGTACTACCCTCTGTTTGAAAAGGTTGCCCGTTAGGTTCCTTTTATATCTTCCCCCTCTCACCCTAAACCTATGCCCGCTAGTTCTGAACTCCCTGACCCAGGTAAAAGACTTTGTCTATTTATCCTATCCATGCCCCTCATAATTTTGTAAACCGCTATAAGGTCACCCCTCAACCTCCGACACTCCAGGGAAAACAGCCTGTTCAGTCTCTCCCCAAAGCTCAAATCCTCCAACCCTGGCAACATCCTTGTAAATCTTTTCTGAACCCTTTCAAGTTTCATCTGAACCCTTTCAAGTTTCAAGTTATTATAATAGATCTGAAGCCTAAGCTTTGCAAAGTTGCTCTTCCTGTGAGGGTCATATCATGCAATCACTCCAATGCATAAAGTTAAAAATCACACAACACCAGGTTATAGTCCAACAGATTTAATTGGAAGCACACTAGCTTTCGGAGCGACGCTCCTTCATCAGGTGATGAAGAAAGCTAGTGTGCTTCCAATTAAACCTGTTGGACTATTACCTGGTGTTGTGTGATTTTTAACTTTGTACACCCCAGTCCAACACCGGCATCTCCAAATCATGACTCCAATGCATGATAGCTTAACTGAAAAGTGGCATCAGTATTATGTTATTGCTTTTGTTCATGATAACATAGGACTGATAGCGGAAAGGATATCTGCAAATTGTTGTCGAGAATCAAGTTAGTCATTAAAAAGGGAAACTTTGTTTGGTTTTATTCATCTAATACTGTATTGTACATAATTTTAAGCACATGAAACCTGATTGATTTCTGCTACCTTCTACATTTTCTGTCTTGAATAATTATTAACTGCATAGAAGACTAACATTAATTAGGACAGGTAAAATTGCACTTTTGTGAGTATTGACTTTAGCTGATCAGCTTTTCCAATATTCTCCATCACCTGTTTGTGTTACTGAAGCTCCAGAGTTAATACCAAGTCAAGGGGTCAGATGTTTGTAATTGAAGTGAGCTTGATGCCCTTTTAGTATAGATGTTTGTGAATAATATTACCGTCAATCTTTCTCTACAGTTATTGATTTTGTCTTCTCGGTATTGAAGATAACAATGTTTGATATACGTTCTTGTGAGTATGCTGTAAATGTTGATACTGCCTTTTGGTTTGGTGGAATGTTGCAGTAATTGAATTTCTGAATTAAATATTTATCAACTTTTTGTCTGTATTTATATTGGCAATTTTGATCGCATTGGTTTTTAAGATTTTTTTCATATTTTGATAATCCCCATGACTTCTTAATTTATGCTATTATTGTCTCTGTTTGGATTTGTCTGTGTTTATTCCTATGTGCAATGTTTTCTTTGTCTGTATAATTAGTACATTTTTGTGCGTTTCTGATATATATCTGTTTAGATTCTCCCCTTTGTATACTTTAAGTTTTACCATTCCAGCCTTTGCAAATTTTCATCCTATTATTTTGTCTTTTGTCTCTTGGGCTACTAGCTATTCATGTCTCAAGTTGTTTGTCATTCATGCTACTATCTACCTCCTTATTTCAAATATGTTGCTCAGTTACTCCCATAATTTTGACATTGAACAAAGTTGCAAGCTGCACAGATTTGCTTAATAGATTGTTTGCTGTGTGGCTTTGTTATGTACCATACAGTACAGTGTGTCTATAATGTCATCAAATCATCTTGTTAGCTATACTTTCTTTGGTATGTTTTCCCAGTTGCCTAAGTTCTTTGTGTTTTGTGCATACAATAACTTCACCTCCCCACTCCCACTCCTTTGTTCACCCTTGTTTGTTGCTGAATCATCAGTGTACTGAAATCTTTTAGGTGTCTGTTGATACTGGCAAATGTCCTTCAAAATATTGTAGACTGAAACTTGGACCCAGATTCCCTCCTTGTTTTAATGAAATATCTTCCTTGCATATTGTTCAATTCTGTGAGTGCATGTGGAGTGTGGATGAGGAGAGGTTACATTCTGCACTGACCTTCATTCCTTCATCACTATCTATGTGGTCTTCCAGAATAACTATGTCACCTTTGGCTTAGTTTTATTTTGCAGTGTCTGCAAAGAAATTCTGGAATTTCTTTGTACCTCTTCTGTGTATTTTCTTTCATGTTCACAGACATTGGAATCTTGGTGGTCTCAGCTGTTCATTCTGTTTCTGTGGTGTGACATGTCTGCCATTGTCTTTCTTCTGTTTTCAGACTAACTCAATATCTCAGTATCTTTATCAATTCAGTCAGTGATTAGGGAACATCCTCTGTCATCGTTTGTACATTTTGTTCTGAAGAAAACTTTGATTCATTCCATTGTATAACATTTTCTTTCTCTGGAAAGTTGCCTTCTGCCTTATCAGATTTTTTTTAGCTTGACAACTATATTGATAATGTTTATGGATATCTGTTTAACTCAGTGTGGATTCTGTTACTTGGTTATTTGAGTAATGTGATGCTCTACTTTTTTAGGAGAACTCTACAAAGTGGTAAAAATAAACATTCGCGAAAGGCAAAAAAACCTCAAATAAAATGAGGGTACTTTCAAGACATTGGCCAGAATTTCAGGCCAAAAAGAAAGTGACCTTGAACAATGTTTTTGAAGAATATTTGAAATGTTCCTTCCCCTGTCTAAATAATTACTGCATGAATACTGAAAATATTCGACAGGTTTGGAAATCTCAATAGGGAACTAACAGAGTTATTGAGCAGCATAAGGTATCTCACTTACTTACTCAAAAGTTGGTGCAAGACCTAAACTGACTCTTCAGTAAGATCCATTCTGTCTTCCTCCAACTGGGCAGTTAGGAGAGGAGCAATGGCCTTTTCTCTGACCTCAAGTCTGCAGGGGGAATGTCTCATCCTGAGACAGCTATCATGTCCATGATACCAAAACTCAATGATTATTATGACATTGACCATTAGAATGCAAGAGAGCAAGAATACAACTTTCCTGATTCATCAGGAATCAACACTGCACACATTATACATGTGCAAAATACGCTTACTCACAAATTAATTGTTAACCAAACAGTATGTGCTGATCATTGAAAGAATAAAGAAAAAAAGCTATAAAGTAAGAACAACATTAATTTTTAAAGTTTGTGCGCATCCTCTATGCGCACAAACTTTAATTGTTTAAATAATGGATGTCAAGCAACAGCTTTCAAATTAGTGAAATCAAGAAAATGTCATTATATTGAAAAGTAGAAGGCAAATTAATGTGAAGATGTTACAAATCCATTCAACATTGTGTTTCTAGGTGTGTGAATATGAATGAAATACCAAAGTCAGAGGTTTTAATGTACCCATTTAGAAATGGATATAAAACTCATATTTAGTTGCAGGTTAAACTAAAATGTGATGCAATGATGCTTCCAAGCCTTAAAAATTCAGACTTGTGCAAAGAATTCTACCCGTGCATTGAAAGTAATGATCATGTTGAATGGTGGTGCTGGCTCGAGGTGTCAAATGGCCTACTCCTGTGCCTATTTTTATGTTTCATTGTTTCTAATGTGGAAGATTGTGCTTAATTGGTGTTAGTTCAGATAATGAGCCCAGAACAAAGATATAAATATTGCAATGCACAGGGGAGAAAATAAGTTTCACAATTTACAATGAAATCAGTCATGGATTATGGAATTCTCACTCATAAGTGGAATCATCTCCATAGACTGTGTTTCCCAGTGTATAATCTGTTTATAAGACATGTAAACATTTTCAAAACTGCGGTTAAACATTTTCTGGCTTCCAACTAAAGACAATTCTGGGAATCTTTTTAATGCTGATAGCAATTATTTAGTAATCCAGATTACAGAATAATGCTTTGGAGACAACTCCAACCTCCAGCCTTGAATTCAATTAGATATATAAATCTGAAACAAAATGCTATTCTCAGAAATGAAAATTATGAATGGAACCGATTGTCATTAATGCTAATCTAATGTCCGTCAAGAAAAGAAATCTGCCATCTTTACCAGGTTGGTTGACAGGGGACTCCAGACTCAAAGCCAAGTGGCTGACTCTGAAGTGTCCTGTGAAATAGTCAAGCAAGCCATTCCCTTAGGTGGTCATTTTTGACCAGCATGTATGCAATGGGTTGAAGAGCCTTCTTCTGTGCTATATATTTTGATGACTCTAAGACTTATATCAAACTGCTACAGGAATACCTGAATAAGAAAAAATTTTGGGTGGGTCCAACCTAGTCATTAGTAACACCAAAGTTACATTCTCCCCGGTGGATTCCAAAAAGTTCTACACACTGATCATATCAGAGGGCTTGCGCCAAAATTGGGAAATTTATCCCAAAGGTGTGTCAAGCAAAGCTCCATACAGCCAGACTCACTGAAGCATACCTCTGAGACAACTTGCCAGAATGCTCCATCACTGTGTCTGGATATACCTTGTTTCACGGACAAGGCAGTCCCACCTTTGACAGCACCGGGACATACAATCCACAGGAAAGGATTGGGGGAGTGGCTCTGGGAACCCTCAGCATGGACATCCGGTCTTATAAAGATTCATGGAATCAAGTTAAACATGGATAACAAATTTCCCGCTGATTACCACATACATCCTTTCACCAATGTAACAGGACCTCTCCATGTTGAACTCCAGCTGGAAGTCACACTAAGAGTGGCAAGGGCAAAGGGTTCTGGATGTGGTGGTAAAAGTTTAAAGGCCAATTACCAAGACTGCCTTGGTAGGCAGACTACTGGGCAAGCAAAATCCCAAACGGAATATCTTCCAGACTGGGTCTGCTGCAGGGAACTAGTCAGAAGAAAAATTCAACTTGACTTCATTTTTACTAGACTACCTATTGCAGATGCGTTTGTCCATGACTCCATAGATAGGATTGACCAATTTGATGAAGATGAGTTTCCACCTTCGTACTGAAGATGCTCTCCATTGCATTGTGTGACTGTAATGCTACAGCAAATGGGATGGATTACAATGATCTAATTGTTCAATACTGGGCTTCTATGGGATGCCGTGGACCATCAAATCCAGTCTATAATCTCATGTTCCAACATATTCTTCATTCAGTCATTCCCATCAAGCCAGAGGAGCAAAACTGAATCAATGAGAATTGTAGAGGAGTTTGTCAAGAACAGTTCCAGGCCTAATTAAAAAATAAAATGCCGAACAGCTAAAGCTACAACCCAGGATGACATCGTGTTAGATATTGGAAACTGTATGCCATAAACAGAAGAGAGATCTACCAACCAAAAGATCAGATCAGAATTTTTCAGTTCTGCCACATCCAGTCATGGATGGTGGGGGACAATTAAATATTTAATCAGAAGAGAAGGTCCAAGCAACATCTTGATACAAAATGCTCAGGGATTACAGTATGACCTTATAAAAGAAAAAGCTGAAGTCTGCTCAAAGCATCGTTGGCCAGAAGTGTGCAGTTGATGGTCCATTTTGGACTCTCCTCGAGGACCCCAGCATCTCAATACCAGTTTTCAGCCAACTTCATTCACTCCGCTTGAAACAAAATATAGCTGAAGAGATTGGATAATGAAAGAAGTACTGAGTCCAGGAGTAGGACTGAAGATGTGCTCAAGAATTAGCTACGTTCCAAGTCAGGCTGTTCCAGTCCATCTACAATACTGGCAGCTATTCAACAATGTGGAGAACTGCCTGGATACATCTGTCCACAGAAAAGCAAGACATTCCAATCCAACTATTTATAGCCCCATAAGGTATATTTGATGATTACCAAAGTGGTGAAGGAGTGTTATTAACTAGCAATCAGCCATAATAAACCTGACCAGCAATGCTCAATTTGGCTTCTGCCAGACTTAAGAGCTTATCCCAACCTTAGTTATAACATGAATGACGGAGTTTTGTTCAAAAAGGAGGTGACAGCAAATGCCCTTGACATCAAGATAGCATTTAACTGAGTATACCATCTAGGTGGCCTAATAAAACTTGAATCAGGGAAGAATCTCTATTGATTGGAGTCTTATCTAGCACAAAGGTGAATTCTTGTGATCGTTGAAGCTTAATCAACCCAGTCCCAGGATATCTCTAATGAGTTCCTCATAGTAGTGTCCTAGACACGATCATCTTAATTACTTCATCAATGTAATTCCTTCCATCGTTGTTATGAAGTTGAAGGCATGTATAGTACCTTTAAGAGATAGTGAATGCTGTTCTGAACTGAGAGGCTACAAGCACCAGTGGAAATGACTAAATGGCAGTCCGAGTGTATTGGAAAATTGAAAATATGTAACATTTGGCTGAAAAATGGATACCCGAGTTTTGGTTGCCATTTTGATAGCAATTCAAATTTAACCAATTTAAATTATGTCCCAGGATACTAAAACCCAATCGAGTTTGAATTCATTGTTTTGTCAACATCAAACCAATGAGATGATCTGATATTGAGATGTATAAAAATGTGGATATTTTGAAAATTGGTCAGAAAGCCACTGCTGTAGAGCCAGAGAGCTAACTGCTAATATAATACCTTGCTCACCAAGAAATTTTTTAAAAACTCTCTATCAAAGATACCTTTTCATGTGAAATATACTCACTGTAAAAAGAAACAGCATATTGTTATAGAGTTGGAAGCAGAGAGTAAGCAGTTAAGAGAAAGGGGGGCTTAAATTTATGAATAGTTTTTGCTTAATGGTCACTTTAAAGTGAGAAAATAAATTGATATTATTTTCTATAAATAGTGGAATTTGGGAGTTTGTTGTCACTCATATTTTAATAGATTATGAGGCGACCTTCTCTGGGTGTTTGGTTTAATTAACAGAGGAGTTTGCCTCCATGTCATAACAATCATAAAGTTAAAGTGAGGATGAGAGCAGGTGATTGCACAGTATTCAGGACCATATGTTATATATGGCCATACAAGCTCAGGCAATGACTGTCCCAAACAAGAGACAACTGAATCATTACCTGAACATTCAATGAAATTATCATGTCTGAATATGCTACCATCAACATTTGACTGAATTTTGATGAGAAACTGAACTGGACTAGTCATATAAATACTCTGGCTACAAAAACAGGTCAGAGGTGTGCAAGTCTGTACCGAGTCACTCACCTCCTGATTCCTACAGGCTATCCATCAAGCCTTAGGTCAAGTGTGTCATAGAATGTAGCTACAAAAACACATAAGGAACTTTACACCATTCAGAAAAATCAACTTCCTTGATCAGTGCCCAAAGCACTGTCATAACATGCATTCCTTTCTACAACCAATGCATAATGACAATGGTGTGTCCAACCTACAAGATGCAATGCAACAACTCAGTAAGGCCCCTTTATTTACACCCTCCAAACACTTCATCTCTACACCTAGGCATACAAGTGAAGAAGATGCAATGGACACATCATCACTTGCAGGTTCCTCTCCAAGTCACACACTGTCCTGAGTTAAAACTGTATGCCCATCCCATCATTATTGTATTGATCTAAATCCTAGAACTCCTTTCCAAACAACGTTTTGGGTGCATTTACATACAGATGGACGGCAGCGGCTCAATGTCACTTTCTGAAGGACAGTTAAGGACAATACATTGTAGTCTAGCCAAGAAACTCACTTTAAACTAATGAAAGTACACCAGATATCTAGACTTCCAAAATTATACTGGAAAAGCACAGCAGGTCAGGCAGCATCCAAGGAGCAGGAGAATCGACGTTTCGGGCATAAGTCCTTCTTCAGAAATCTCCAGCATCTGAAGTCCTCACTTTCTCCCAAAATTATACACCAAACCAAATTGTTAATCATGTAAACATGATACATAATAATATACCCCAAATACATTCTCAAATTACACAGTTGTATCCTGTGTCTGTTTTCTTTAGCATGGCATTATTATTTTAAAATTCTAAATGTTAATCTGCCACTTAAAGCAAAAATAAATAGCATTCGAAAAGTAATGCCCTTTACAGATCACTACACAGCACCTGAAATTTGTGTGTTGAGGTGGGAGTGGAACAGTAATGGAGCAAAGGTATAACTGTTGAAATATAAACTTTCAGGAGTGAACTCATTTCTCTCCAGCTCATTGAAACACTGGGAGGCATCCCTGTGCTTTGCCTAATATTCAGGAAGAAGCAAATGCTCTAAGTGTGAGATTTGATTGCAATACTTGGCAAGCCTCATATTGCTGAATCTTTTGACTCTCAGATTCACTCACTGCATACGGTTTCCTGTTAACGTAAAACTGATTGGAATAAAATGCAATAGTCTTAATGATATGACACATCCACCAGATGCAAAGAGCGGACCAGACTATCAGAAGTAGTAGAAGAATCAAGCTGTTATGAAGTTTTGTTGTGCAATTCTCATCTTTGCTAATTTCATTTTCAGATGTTTTCCTATTACCACCAAGTGCAAATGACATCTTCATGCATATTGGCTTGAAGGAATTACTGTGCCCAGAAGTTGAATTAATATGTTCAGCTGTAATAGAAGGTGGAAAGTAGCCTGGTTTTATAATTGCAACAACTGATTATAACGCAGCTCCCTTACACAGTTGGATAAAATAGCTCTTACAACCTAGTTCCCTCAAAATATTATTGAGTCAGTGACTCAAAGAACAAAGAACAAAAAACATTACAGGTACAGGAACAGGCCCTTCAGTCCACCAAGCCTGCACTGACACATCATGACTTTCAAAAGCTTTATGCCTTTACTGAGTCGGTATTCCTCTATTCCCTGCCTATTCATGTCTCTGTAAAGATGCCTTTTAAACATTACTATTGGATCCAACTTCACTGCCTCTTCTGGTAATGCATTTCAGGCCCTTACCACCTTCATGTAAACAACTCATAACTTTATTCTCAATTTAGTAAGTTTTAAGATTAAAATTGGCAGGAGATCTCAGACCCGCATTATGCTCCTCTTGCGCAATGTGGGAGCTCAGGAACATGGTTGATGTCTCTGACTCCTTCACTTGCATGAAGTGTGTCCAGCTGCAGCTCTTGTTAGACTGCATGATGGCTCTGGAGCTGCAGATGGGACTCACTTTGGAGCATTCACGATGCTGAGGGGGTGGTGGATAGCTCATTTAGTGGCACAGTGGTTAGCACTGCTGCCTCACAGCGCCTGAGACCCGGGTTCAATGCCCGCCTCAGGTGACTGACTGTGTGGAGTTTGCACGTTTTCCCCGTGTCTGCGTGGGTTTCCTCCGAGTGCTCCGGTTTCCTCCCACAGTCCAAAGATGTGCAGGTCAGGTGAATTGGGCATGCTAAATTGCCCGTAGTGTTAGGTAAGGGCTAAATATAGGAGTATGGGTGGGTTGCGTTTCAGCGGGTCGGTGTGGACTTGTTGGGCCGAAGGGCCTGTTTCCACACTGTAATGTAATCTAATCTAATTGGTCACATCACAGATTAGGATTGCTGAAGGAGAAAAGGAACAGGTGCAGGTGTCCCCTGTGGTCATCACCCACCAAAACAGCAATTCAGGCAGCATCCGAGGACAGGCAAAATCGACGTTTCGGGCAAAAGCCCTTCATCAGGAATAAAGGCAGAGAGCCTGAAGCTTGGAGAGATAAGCTAGAGGAGGGTGGGGGTGGGGATAGAGTAGCATAGAGTACAATAGGTCAGTGGGGGAGGAGATGAAGGTGATAGGTCAGGGAGGAGAGGGTGAAGTGGATAGGTGGAAAAGGAGCTGGGCAGGTCGGACAAGTCCGGACAAGTCAAGGGGACAGTGTTGAGCTGGAGGTCCCCTTGACTTGTCCGGACTTGTCCGACCTGCCCAGCTCCTTTTCCACCTATCCATTCTACCCTCTCCTCCCTGACTTATCACCTCCATCTCCTCCCCCACTGACCTATTGTACTCTATGCTACTCTATCCCCACCCTCACCCTCCTCTAGCTTATCTCTCCACGCTTCAGGCTCTCTGCCTTTATTCCTGATGAAGGGCTTTTGCCCGAAACGTCGATTTTGCCTGTCCTCGGATGCTGCCTGAATTGCTGTTTTGGTGAAGAAATGGATGCTTCAGGCAGGAGACAAAGGGAGGTAAAAGAGGTAGAGGAGTTGCATTACTGGTCAGAGAGGATGTCATAGCTGTGCTGAAGGAGGGCAGTATGGAGGACTCGAGCAGTGAGGCAATATGGGTAGAGCTCAGAAATAAGAAGGGTGTGGTAACTGGGGTTGTACTGCAGGCTTTCCAATAGCAAGCATGAAATAAAGGTACAAATATGTGGAGAGATCACAGAAAGATGTAGGAGCAACAGGTGATGGTGATAGGACATTTTAATTTTCCCAACACTGACTGGGATTCACTTAGTTTAGGGCATTCGATAGAGCAGAATTTGTAAGGAGCATCCAGGAGGGTTTTCTAGAGCAGTATGTAAGTACTCCAACACGTGAAGGGGCAATACTGGACCTGGTGTCAGGAAACCTAGAAGGAGCCCTTCTATCAACAGACACATTGACTTGGATCCCATTTACCACTCCCTGAGGGAAATGGCATCACCACAGGAAATGACATCACCACATGGCATGACATCACAACCTAAGGAAACCTAAATACATAGATAGAAAGTGGGCTATGCCAGCAGTACTTCATCTGGAGGCTCACTGATGATGTTACCTAGTATGGTGATGAAACGTCTGAAAACGAACCTTCCAGTTCAACGAGCAAACCTACATTGAAGGAATGAGCCCGGCCAGGTGGCTGAAGTTTCAATGGGGAATTACTTTGGGAATAGTGATCACAATTCCATAAGTTTTAGGATACACATGGACAAAGGCTGGAGTGGTCCTAAAGGAAGTGGTCCTAAAGGATGTTAGGAGATTACAGGGTGACCTGGACAAGTTAGGTGAGTGGGCAGATGCATGGCAGATGCAGTTTAATGTGGATAAATGTATGGTTATCCACTTTGGTGGCAAGAACAGGAAGGCAGATTCCTACCTCAATGGAATCAATTTAGGTAAAGGGGCAGTACAGAGAGATCTGGGTGTTCTTGTACACCAGTCAATGAAGGCAAGCATGCAGGTACAGCAGGTAGTGAAGAAGGCTAATAGCATGCTGGCCTTCATAACAAGAGGAATTGAGTATAGAAGCAAAGAGGTGCTTCTGCAGCTGTACAGGGCCCTGGTGAGACCACACCTGGAGTACTGCGTGCAGTTCTGGTCTCCAAATTTGAGAAAAGACATTCTGGCTATTGAGGGAGTGCAGCGTAGGTTCCTGGAATGGCAGGATTACCTTACACTGAAAGACTGAAGCGACTGGGCTTGTATACCTTTGAGTTTAGAAGACTGAGAGGGGATCTGATTGAGATGTATAAAATTATGAAAGGATTGGACACTCTGGCAGCAGGAAACATGTTTCCGCTGATGGGTGAGTGCCGAACCAGAGGACACAGCTTAAAAATACGGGGAAGACCTTTAGGACAGAGATGAGGAGAAACTTATTCACCCAGAGAGTGGTGGCTGTGTGGAATGCTCTGCCCCAGAGGGCAGTGGAGGCCCAGTCTCTGGATTCATTTAAGAAAGAGTTGGATAGAGCTCTCAAAGATAGTGGAATCAAGGGTTATGGAGATAAGGCAGGAACAAGATACTGATTAGGAATGATCAGCCATGATCATGTTGAATGGCGGTGCAGGCTCGAAGGGCTGAATGGCCTACTCCTGCACCTATTGTCTATTGTCTATTGTCTATTGAAGAGTGCTAAATTGGGGGGAAGGCCAATTATACCAAAGTTCTACAGGAGCTGGGGAATGTGGATTGGGAGCAGATGTTTGAAGGGAAATCCACATTCAATGTATGGGAGGCTTTTAAAGAGTGGTTGATTAGAGTTCAGGAGAGATAGGTTCCTGTGAAATTGAAGGATTGAAGTGGCAAGATTAAGGAACCATGGATGACAGGTGAAATTGTGAGACTAGTGAAGAGGAAAAAGGATGCGTACATAAGGTCAAAACGACTGAAGTCAGATGGAGCTTTGGAAGAATATTAGGAATGTAGGACCAAGCTGAAACAAGGATTTAAGAGGGCTAAAAGTGGTTGTGAGATATCCTTAGCGGGCAGAGTTAAGGAAAAGCCCAAAGCCTTTTATTCATATATCAGGAGCAAGAGGGTAATGAGAGAAAATATTGGCCCACTCAAGGACAAAGGTGGAAAGATATGCATGGAGTTAGAGAAAATGGGAGGGACTCTGAATGAATATTTTGCCTCTGTATTCACTGAGGAGACGGACATGGCAGATGATGAGTTTAGGAATAGATCTTTGATTACTCCAGGTCAAGTCAGCATAAGTAAGGGAAAAAATGAGGGCTGCAGATGCTAGAGATCAGAGCTGAAAATGTGTTGCTGGAAAAGCGCAGCAGGTCAGGCAGCATCCAAGGAGCAGGAGAATCGATGTTTCAGGCATGAGCCCTTCTTCAGGAATGAGGAAAGTGTGCCAAGCGAGCTAAGATAAAAGGTAGAGAGGAGGGACTTGGAGGAGGGGCGTTGGAAATGTGATAGGTGGAAGCAGGTTAAGGTGAGAGTGATAGGCCGGAGTGGGGGTGGGGACGGAGAGGTCAGGAAGAAGATTGCAGGTTAGGAAAGTGGTGCTGAGTTCGAAGGTTGTGACTGAGACAAGATGGGGGGAGGGGAAATGAGAAAACTGGAGAAGTCTGAGTTTATCCCTTGTGGTTGGAGGGTTCCTAGGCAGAAGATGAGGCGCTCTTACCCCAGCCGTCGTGTTGCTATGGTCAGGCGATGGAGGAGTCCAAGGACCTGCATGTCCTTGGTGGAGTGGGAGGGGGAGTTGAAGTGTTGAGCCACGGGGTGGTTGAGTTGGTTGGTCCGGGTGTCCCAGGGGTGTTCTCTGAAATGTTCCATAATTAGGTGGCCTGTCTCCCCAATATAGAGGAGGCCACATCGAGTGCAGCAGATGCAGTAAATGATGTGTGTGGAGGTGCAGGTGAATTTGGTCCTCTATATTGGGAAGACAGGCCGCCGACTTGAGGAACGTTTCAGAGAAAACCTCTGGGACACCCAGACCAACCAACCCAGCCACCCTGTGGCTCAACACTTCAACTCCCCCTCCCACTCCACCAAGGACATGCATGTCCTTGGACTCCTCCATCGCCAGACCATAGCAACACGACAGCTGGAGGAAGAGCGCCTCATTTGTGAATTTCCACCACAAATTCACCTGCACCTCCACGCACATCATTTACTGCATCCGCTGCACCCGATTTGGCCTCCTCTATACTGGGGAGACAGGCCGCCTACTGGGGAACGTTTCAGAGAACACCTCTGGGACACCTGGACCAACCAACCCAACCACCCTGTGGCTCAACACTTCAACTCCCCCTCCCACTCCACCAAGGCCATGCATGTCCTTGGACTCCTCCATCGCCAGACCATAGCAACACGACGGCTGGAGGAAGAGCGCCTCATCTTCCGCCTAGGAATCCTCCAATCATAAGGGATAAACTCAGACTTCTCCGTTTCCTCATTTCCCCTCCCCCCACCTTGTCTCAGTCCCAACCCTCGAACTCAGCACCACCTTCCTAACCTGCAATCTTCTTCCTGACCTCTCCGGCCCCACCCTCACTCCGGCCTATCACCCTCACCTTAACCTCCTTCCACCTATCACATTTCCTACGCCCCTCCCCCAAGTCCCTCCTCCCTACCTTTTATCTTAGCCCACTTGGCACACTTTCCTCATTCCTGAAAAAGGGCTCATGCCCGAAACGTCGATTCTCCTGCTCCTTGGAAGCTGCCTGATCTGCTGCGCTTTTCCAGCAACACATTTTCAGCGTAAGTAAGGGACTAAGTGTTGTGTATTCTAAAAGGCATCATGGTGGACAAGTCCCCAGGACTACATGGGATCTATCCCAGCTTACTGAGGCAAGCAAGAGAGGAAATAGGTGGGGCTTTAACAGATATCTTTGCAGCATCCTTGAAAACAGGGGAGGTCCCAGAGGACTGGAGAATTGCTAATGTTGTCCCCTTGTTTAAGAAGGGTAGCCAGGATAATCCAGGTAATTACAGACCTGTGAGCCTGACGTCAGTGGTTGGGAAGCTACTGGAGAAGATACAAAGTGATAGGATACACACCCATTTGGAAGAAAACGGGCTTATCAGTGATTGGCAGCATGGTTTGGTGTAGAAAGGTCATGTCTTACAAAAATAATAGAATTCTCTGAAGAGGTGACAAAGTTGATTGATGAGGGAAGGGATGTAGATGTCATATACATGGACTTTAGTAAAGCATTTGATAAGGTTCCCCATGGTAGGCTGATGAAGTAGGTGAAATCAGTTGGACTCCAGGGTATTGTAGCTAGATGGAGAGAGAACTGGTTGGGCAACAGGAGACAGTAGTAGTGGAAGGGAGCTTCTCAAAATGGAGACCTGTGGCCAGTGGTGTCCCACAGGGATTTGTGCTGTGACCACTGTTGTTTCTGATATACATGAATGAGTTGGAGGAAGGTGTAGGTTGCTGCATTAACAAGTTTGCAGATAATACTAAGATTGGTGGAGTAGCAGGTAGTGAAGGGAACTGTCAGAGGATATAGCAGAATATAGATAGATTGGAGATTTGGGCAGAGAAATGGCAGATGGAGTTCAATCCCGACAAAAGTGAGGTGATGCATTTTGGAAGATGCAATTCCAGAGCGAACTATATAGTAAATAGAAAAGTCTTGGGGAAATTTGATGTACAGAGAGATTTGGGTGTTAAGGTCCATTGTCCCCTGAAGGTGGCAACACAGGTCAGTAGAGTGGTCAAGAAGGCATACGACATGCTTTCCTTAATCAGATGGGATATTGAGTACAAGAGTTGGCAGGTTCTGCTACATTTGTATAAGACTTTGGTTCCAAAAATTTGAATGCCGCGTACAATTCTGGTTGCCACATTACCAAAAGGATTGGACACTTTGGAGAGGGTGCAGAGGAGGTTCATCAGGCTGTTGCCTGATATGGAGTGCACTACCTATGAGGAGAGTTTGAGTAGATTTGGATTATTTTCATTGGATAGAGAGCGGTTGAGGGGGGACGTGATTGAGGCCTACAAAATCTTGAGAGGTGTAGACAGGGTGGATAGCAAGAAATGTTTTCCCGGAGTGGAGGACACAATTACTAGGGGTCATGAGTTCAAAGTGAGAGTGGAAAAGTTTAGGGGAGATATATGTGGAAAGTTCGTTCCGCAGAGGGTGGTGGGTGCCTGGAATGTGTTGCCAGTGGAGGTGGTAGGGCCGGGAACGATAGCGTCATTTAAGATGTATCTAGACAGATACACGAATGGGCAGGGTGCAAAGGGATACGGATCCTTAGAAAATAGCTGGCAAATTTAGATAGAGAATATGGATTGACGCAGGCTTGGAGGGCCAAAGGCCCTCTTTGTTCTTTCTTCTTTCTTCTTCCTTCTTTAACATATATTGAGACAGTGGATATCTAGTTCAATGAAAATTACATGTCCTTTGAAATTTTTCCCTTTTACATTAAATCTATGTCCCCTAGTTATTAACATTTCTACCCTGGGAAGAAGACTCCAACTATCCATTCTATCTATGCCTCTCATAATTTCGTAAACTTCGCCACTCATCCTCAAGTGAAAACAAATCAAATTTGTCCAATCTCTCCTCGTAGCTTATACCCTCCAAACCAGGCAATGTTCTGGTAAATCATTTCTGTACCCTCTCTAAAACCTCCACATGCTTCTGGTCATGTGACGACCAGAACTGTACACAATATTTCAAATCTGGCCAACTAAAGTTCTAAACAACTGCAGCAAGACTTGCCAATTTTTTATGCACCATGCCCCAGCCCATTAAGGCAAGCATGCTACATGCTGTCTTGAATACCTTATCCGCTCATGTTGCCAACTTTCAGGGAATTGTGGACCCATACACCTAAATCCCTCCGTATGTTAATGCTTCAAAGGATCTTTCTATTTATTGTATACTTCTAACCTGCATTAGAAAATGTATCCTTTCAAAAATGTAGCACCTCACATTTGTCTGGATTAAACTCCACTTGCCATTCCTCTGCCCAAATCTCCAGCCTATCTATATTCTGTTGTATCCTTTGAAAATTCTCCTCACTATCTGCAACTCCCCTAATCTATGTGTTGTCCACAAACTTACTAATCTGACTGCCTGCATTCTCCTCCAAATCATTTATATATAGTACAAACACCAGGAGCCCCACATTGATTCTTACAGAACTCCACTGTTCACAGATCTCAAGTCAAGAAATCAGCCTTGCATCACTAGTCTCTGTCTTCTATGACTAAATCAGTTTTTTTTTATTCATTCATGGAATGTGCGCATCACTGGCTAGGCCATCATTAATTGTCCATCCTGAATTGCCCAGAGAGCAGTTAAGAGTCAGTCACATTGCTATGGGTCTGGAGTCATATCTACGCTAGACCAGGTAAGGATGGTACTAAATGACTTCAGTAAACCAATTGGGTTTTTTCAACAATTGATAACAGTATCATGGTCATCATTGGACTCTTAATTCCAGGTTCTTTTATTGACTTCAAATTTCACCAACTGCTGTGGAGGGATTTGAACCCTGGTGCCCAAAACATTATTTGGGTTGCTGGACCAATTGTCTACTGATGAGACAACTAGGAAATTGCTTCCCTTAGCAATTCTGTATCCATCTTAGCAGTGCACCGCATATCTTATGTGATTTCACCTTCATATCAGCTTGCCATGAGCAACCTAGTCAAAAGTCTTACTAAAATCCATATTGACAACATCTACTACCTTGCCCTCATTAATCATCTTTGCCATTTTTTCAAAATACTCAATCAGGTTTCTGAGACACGACAGCCTGCCCCACACCCTGCACAAAGCCAAGTTGCCTATCATTAATAAGTTCATATTTTTCTGATGAGTAAATCCCGTCACTAAGAATCTTCTCCAAAAACTCCCAGTGAATTCTAGGATTAAGTTTTACCTCACAGGAGCATGTGTGTTCAGAAGCAGGTGGGAAGTTGTGGTGTTCTTCAAGGTATAAACATCTGACATATTATTCCTTGCTGAGGCTCAGGATTGCTGGCTGAACATTCTGGGCAGATACGGTCTCCTCTTCACAGTCATTTTTCCGACTTCTTGCAACTCCTCCTTCTTCCTGTAACTTAACTTGCTCTGCCATCTGTACTCATTCCTCCAGTCAATTCCTAGGGAAAGCCTCTTACCTGTCTAATTTGTGGGATCATCTGATTTGCAGAGACCTTGAGATCATAAATGCTTCAGCACCTCTAAATCACCCCCCGTCGACTTTAACAATTTCAAAGGACTCGAGAAAGCAGCATACACGTGTAGAGTGGCAGCAGTCAGTCTGGTAGTTGACCATCTAGTAACTTGTAAATCATTGACAATCCTTTAAATAGCATTGGTGGGGTAAGTCAGACATGCTGCTGAATGCATGTTCAGGTATGAATTAAAGTGGCAGTGTAAGCTGGAGCATTGAGGCACAATATGGCAACAGTAGCGTTAAATCGGTGTTATATGCTGATCAATACAGTGAACTGTTTCCTTTGCATACTTCTGATTGAAGCTCAATGTGTTCATGCTGAAACCCCATAAACATAGCATCTGGCATGACTTGTATGGTATGCTATCAGTGCCATGTCTAGGAACATTTTGAGCAGTCATAGAGAGCTATGTATCTGAAATTTGCATCCGCAGTTTTATACACTGTTACCACATTTATCACTTCGGTCAATTTAAAAATCATTTCTTAATAAGTAAACATGGTGTACTTTTATTTTTTCCCCATCAGCTTTCAGGAATAAAATAATATTTGTCTGGGTCATGAATTTTACAAAGATGGAGTCATTGACTCTTTCTGTCCATCAGTTCCACATACATTTTTACCAGGTCCTGACCTACATTGTCATAATTCATCCTGTGGGCCTGAGAGAGAACAGCCTAATTAACTGTGAGTGCAATGGTCTTGCCTGTACTGCCTTGTAGGTATCATGGGATGGATCTAGATTTTGTGCCATAACAAAGAATACATAATAGCAGCTCAGCAGCCTATTTTCATCTCATAAATTTAATTGATATAAAAATCAGAAGAGATACAAAACAGACAATGAACTCACTAGTACATGCATTATGGCACAAAGTCAAGATTTATTCCCATGTCTGTCCATCCCTGGTGATATGTTGCTTTTTGATCTATGAACATTTTTTTTAAAATGCTCATGGAATGTCGGTTTTGTTGGCTAGGCCAGCACTTATTGCCTCTCCCTAGTAGCGGTTGCAACTGCAGAGATGAGCTGCCTTCTTGAGCTGCTACAGTCCATGGGGTGTAGGTACACCCACAGTGGTATTAGAACATGAATTACGGTATTTTGACCCACAGACAATCAAGGAACAGTGACATACTCAGGTTTATGAACATACATGTTTCCCATTTTTGGCTAACAAGCATGCTTCATTGCAGTATTTCCCATAGGCTGGGGTGTTAATGAGCATTTGTGAAATATTAATGAGTGCACAACAGATAGGGAAAGCTAACCCACCAGAATGGGTCTAAGAATTTAGAAACAAAACCAATTCTGGGAATTACATTTTTGCCCCCAACTTAAATAAGTTCACTCACCTGTCCTTTTAAAACATACAGGCGGACCCAGAATATTCTGACTTATAAGTTAGATTGAATTAATTTGGAGTAATGATGTCCAGCGCATGCTAGCATATGATTCATAGTGATAGATTGGGTCCTAGTCCATGTAAATATGGTATATTTGTCAAAAATCTGTATGGGACAGTCCACTTCCATTCCTTGACTGAAAACAAAAAATGCTGGACATCACAGCGGGTCAGACAATATCCATGGAGAGAAAGCATAATGTTTCAACACTAGATAACTCTTCATCAGAGTTGATGTGAAGTGTGGAGGGGGCAGCATTTATGCAATAGTCGGGGGCAGGGAGGGGAGGTGGTGGTGGACTGCTGGGGGAGAAAGGATGTTGATAGAGCAGATTAAGTGATCATAATATGAGAATGGCAGAACTACGGTGTGTCGAACTGCCAAACTGGAAAAAACAGAGAGTCCCACTGGAGTGGGGGGGAAGGGAGAGAGGACATGGTGACAGAGAACATGAGAGGTAAAGCTAAAAGAAACGAAAGGAATGGGAGTGGGTTCACGGTCTGTTGGATACGATATTAAGTCCAGTTCACTTCCATTCCTTCTTGTTTTTAACATTACTAATAGTACTTCAGGTCTCATAACATTAAGGTGAAAATTCTCAAAAGGAAGTAGAGTAATGGATAGCACTAAAGGATGGAAGGAAGGAAGAAAATTGATAATAATAAAGGAAATATAGGAATGAGAAAAAGCACAGCAAATGGAGAAGTGTTTTAAGATTGGCAGCAATCGTTTAAAGTGAAGGATAGATACTGGAATTTTCCCAGCTGTGTGTGGGTGAAGTCTGAGGGAGAGTGGTGCATAAAAATTCAAAATAAAGTTTGTTATGCTGGCTCCCACCACAAGGAGATATTCCTGGAGGTTGTCTCTGAGTAGTAATGGTTAGCTGTTTGCAGCAGCAGGCTGCAACTTCTGGTGATTTTCAGACAGGGAGGGAGGTGTAACAGCATTGTATGGACCCCAAGCTGCGTGAAGAGTGGGGCAACTGCACTGAATGCAGTTCAGAGAAGGTTCACTGGATTAGTTCTAGAGAAGAAAGATTTGTTTTATGAGGAGAGATTGAGTCGTTTAGATCTATACTCGCTCAAGTTTAGACAAATGAGAGGAGATTTCATTGAGGTTTGTAAGATGTCACTGGGGATAAACAAAGGAGGTATCAAGCAGATGTGGGGCAATCTAGAATGAGAGATCATATTTAAGCTAAAGGGTGGCAGATTTAAAACGGTGTACCTGGGGACGGTTGTACCTAAGATAGCACCATAAGTGGCAACTAATATACTTTTTATTGTCATGATTTGTACTCGTTTGAGTACACATGGCTATGAAGCTAATTCTAATTCTAAATTCTACAGTGACAAGGAGCAATTACATACAAAGAACAAAGAACAAATAACAATACAGCACAGAA